>NW_024063024.1:0-525000 GCF_006381635.1 Hibiscus syriacus | reverse complement strand
AAAATATTACGTCAATAATTCTGTCAATTGTTTTTAATGACGGATACCGAATAAAACTTAAACTTAATATTAGATATAATTTTAAAAAAATAAAGTTTCGATATCAAAACGGAACAAAAGTTTATAGAGAAGAGAAGACAAAGAAGAGCAAATTATCATAAAGGTTGACAGAAAAAGATTCGTAAAATAAAAGCAAAACTCAGTGGAGTCTAGAATCTAAAATTAAATAAAGTATAGGCGATTTAACTCAGATGATTACTACAATACCATTCTATATATATAGTTAGAAATAATTTCTATAACATCACTATAAATATATATTTTTTAATTATCTTCATATTTTTGAATAAAAAAGTATTTTAACAATTCGACATAAGTTTTTGAAAATTATCAATTTTCGGGTCAGGATCGCACCCGAAAAACCCACCCGTGTCCATCCCTAATTGTTAACTATTTGCACTAATTAAGGACGTATTAAATATCAAACATGAGCATAATGGAGGGACCAAAAGCCAAATTCAACCAAAATAATCGAGGATTAAAAATAACGGAACGTACAATAACTACCCAATATCTTGAACGGAGAAAGCTCGCCACAAAATCATCATCAACCTCTAAAAACCTATCCCATTAATAAAAATATACAATGCAACATAATCTTGAACCAGATATGGATGCTCAAATTTCATAATTTTCCAATCCCTTTTAATCCGAGGTTGTGATTTATAAAAATAAAGTAAGTCGAAAGAGTGAAACTTTGATGGATACAGTTAACCGGAGAAGAAAGCTTTAGAGCAAAGAGGAAAGAAGAACCAACCTGGAAAGAAGAAGAAGCCGTTCCGAAAATGAAGCCTTTAGGGAAACTGGCTCTGCTAATATTCTGGGAAAATCCAGCTTGGATTAATCCCAAAGCCATCACTGTGATTATAGCAAAAGCAATGCCCTTTCTAAGCAACACCATGTTTGTTTGTTTTTTCAGCCAAAGATTGAAACTTGGGATGAGAGAGTGTATGGAGGGGAGATTTGGGTTTGAGATTTGTTTTTTATAATGAAAAATTAGATTGAGAGAAAGGAAATGTGAAACGAATCAGAAGATGGAAATGGGAATGGTGGCAGCTCATAAGGTGATTATGGTGGTTGTCGTGGTGGTGAGGGTCAGGCTGTGCAGCAAAATGAGCAGAATCTAAAGTCCTGTGTTCACACGTTTTGTGTTCACATGATTAGTGGGTAATAAATTTAAGGTTTACTTAATTAGCTTCTTTTGCTTTTGTTTTGGATTTCTCTAAATACGTATACAATATAGGGTAAATGACAAATTTCATCACTTAACCTTTTTCTCACTCCAATTTTGCTCATTCACATTAAAAATTTTCAATTTAATCACTGAAATTTCAATTTACTCTTATTTTAGACACTCCACCTTTAAATACTAAAAAATTATGAAATCTGCTCAAGAGTTTATTCATTTTTTTAGAAAAAAATCTAATTTTGAGTTCTCTTGTAATTTCTCGATAATGAAACGAAATAAGATGTCCATCCGATCTGAGTTGGAAAAATAATATTTTTTTTGGATGAATATGAATTTAATTGAAAAAAAAAAACCAACTTGTACAATCAAAGAATAAATCACAAACACCTATACATTCAAACCCCACGTTCCACGACTATGACTATCTAATTGATTTCCTCTACAGGTTTTCATACCAATAACCTTCAAACGAACCATCTCCATTAGACGATCTATCAATGCTTTCTCCAAGCACTTCTTCCCCTGAAAAATTCTGTCATTCCTTTCATTCCAAATCAACGCAATGACACAATTCCAAGCCAATCGAAAAATATAAGCCATAACAGATTTTTCACTAGCATTGCAACAAACTCAACCGAGCTCATGCCTCCAATCCATGACATGCCTCGTCATATTACAAGCCGATAATATGCTCCTCCAAATCCTCCTAGAATAACAACAATCAAAGAACAAGTGGTCCCTAAATTCAGTCTCATTTAAACACAAGATACACATGCCATCAATGTTCATACCAAATGATATCAATCAACTCTTAGTGGGGAGCTTGAGCTATCCAACACTGCCATTGTTGAACTATATTTTGATATAACAATTTAAGGCAAAAATGTTTTTGGACTTGAATTGAATTTGCAAAATGTTTTTGGACTTAATTGAATTTATTTAAAGTTTTAAAAGGTTTCAAAAATAATTCAAAGTCCATTAAATTCGAATTTGAGCAAAAATGCTAAATGATGTCAAAGTGCATCCATGCACCCCTGCAGTGCATCCATGCATCCCTGCAGTGCATCCATGCATCTGCACTAATGCATCGATGCATCATGCAATGCATCCAAGCATCCAAACATCGAATGCAATTAGTGCATCGATGCATCTTGCTATGCATCGATGCATCCTTGCTATGCATCCATGCATCATTGCTATGCATCCATGCATCAAGGCTACAACGGCTAGTAACGACTAGTTTATTTGAATTTAATGAAGGGGTATCGATGCACCTTGATCATGCATCGATGCATCATGTTATGGGCAGCCTTTTTGAGTAGAAAAATCATCCCCAAATGACTCCAAAACATCCCCAACGGATATATACAACATCAAACACATTCCAAGCTATAAATACAAGCTAAGGACACTTGAAGAAGTAAGAGAACAACTATCCAAGCAATCAAACACAAGAGAAGAGTTTTTCAATCTTATTTCATCTTTTTCTTGTAAATATTTTGTTCTTGTGAGCTCAATCTTGTAAACACCTACCTTAGAGAGGTTTTCTTGTTTACTTATTTTATCCTTTTGTAAAGGGGTTTTGGTTCTAGATTAGCCCGTGTAAAAGCTAAGGAAAGGTTCTAGTTTAGCCCAGAAAAACTAGGGAGTTTGTAAGGTTACTCTTTATCCTCAAAAGAAAGAACAAATTAGTGAATTTGCTGGAAAATCCTTGGTGAGGAGCTAAGGTAGTGGATGTAGACTTTGGTTTAGAAAGTCGAACCACTCTAAATCGCTGTGCAAATCTCTATCTTTCAATCTCCTTACTCCCTAAACACAAAAACCATTCCAACCCTCTTTGCAAGCAATTCCGATTGTCGATTCGAGCATCCAAAAATCCCAACAAGCCACAAATGAAAAAGGAATGGTAACCTCTAAGCTTAATGCTTTTAATTTTGGTTATTTGGTTGCTCATTTGATTTTAAGCATGCGTGAGTTTTGGTTTTAAATGATTATGCATCATTGTTCTAATCTCATGTATGTTGAAAAGATGATTATGATGAACATTTTAAAGTTATATTAATTTTTGAGAATTTTTAGTTCATCATAATGAATTTTGGTCAAAATTGGTTTTAAATGCTAATGATATCTCTCTAACAATTGATATCAAATTTCAAAATACTTTGATTTTATAAATTTTAATTTTTGGCCTAAATTTGAATGTTTATGCATGTGGTCTAAATGAAAATGATATCTCTCTAGCAATTGATATCAATTTTTTTAAAAATGCATAACATTTTTGGAAAACTTTATGCAAATGCACTTAATTTTAACAATTGGTATTAATATCAAATTTCAATAATTGGTATTGCATAAAGTATTTTAGACTTGGATATATTGAATTTCATGTGCCTATAACATGTTTGTTATTCTTTGTAGAAATTCAATATTTTCTTTAAGTGTCATGAACTTAAAAGCTTAATTTTGTTTGGAATACTATTATTAAGTGGGAGCTTTAATTTTTCAAATGATTTTTAAATGTCAAATTTACTACTTACTCTCCAAAGTTATTTTGAACTTCAAAGATTGAATTATTTTTGATATAACAAAAAGGGGGAGAAGTTTGGTTTAAAAATTCAATTTCTTAATGAAAAAGGGGGAGCTTAACATTTTCATATATTTTCCAACAATTGATATCTTTTTCATTAAACATTTTATTAAGGGGGAGTTTTGCCAAAAACAATTTTTCAAATGTTTTGTTATATCAAAAAGGGGAAGATTGTTGAACTATATTTTGATATAACAATTTAAGGCAAAAAAGTTTTTGGACTTGAATTGAATTTGCAAAATGTTTTTGGACTTAATTGAATTTATTCAAAGTTTTAAAAGGTTTCAAAATCAAAGTCCATTAAATTCGGATTTGAGCAAAAATGCTAAAGGGTGTCAAAGTGCATCCATGCACCCCTACAGTGCATCCATGCATCCCTGCAGTGCATCGATGCATCATGCAATGCATCCATGCATCCAAACATCAAATGCAATTAGTGCATCGATGCATCTTGCTATGCATCGATGCATCCTTGATATGCATCCATGCATCATTGCTATGCATCCATGCATCAAGGCTGCAACGGCTAGTAACGACTAGTTTATTTGAATTTAATGAAGGGGTATCGATGCACCTTGATCATGCATCGATGCATCATGTTATGGGCAGCCTTTTTGAGTAGAAAAATCATCCCCAAACGACTCCAAAACATCCCCAACGGATATATACAACATCAAACACATTCCAAGCTATAAATACAAGCTAAGGACACTTGAAGAAGTAAGAGAACAACTATCCAAGCAATCAAACACAAGAGAAGAGTTTTTCAATCTTATTTCATATTTCTCTTGTAAATATTTTGTTCTTGTGAGCTCAATCTTGTAAACACCTACCTTAGAGAGGTTTTCTTGTTTACTTATTTTATCCTTTTGTAAAGGGGTTTTGGTTCTAACTTAGCCCGTGTAAAAGCTAGGGAAAGGTTCTAGTTTAGCCCGGAAAAACTAGGGAGTTTGTAAGGTTACTCTTTATCCTCAAAAGAAAGAACAAATTAGTGAATTTGTTGGAAAATCATTCGTGAGGAGCTAAGGTAGTGGATGTGGACTTTGGTATAGAAAGTCGAACCACTCTAAATCGCTGTACAAATCTCTATCTTTCAATCTCCTTACTCCCTAAACACAAAAATCATTCCAACTCTCTTTGCAAGCAATTCCGATTGTCGATTCGAGCGTCAAAAAAACCCCACAGCCATCCAGGAGATAATTGAGTTCTTTGGGATATGACTGACTCTTCCTAATCTGATTTAACTTAATTTATAATTTTTCATATAATTTTTTTTATCAAAATGAAAAAATATTTGAATATAATATTATTTTATTTAATACTATAGTTTAATAACTTAATGTTATTTTTGCATATATATATATATACACGAGACGAATTCTTTTTAAATCCAAACATAATCAATCTAATTAAATTTTAAAAATATTAACCTGACTCTAAATTATAATTATATAAAGAAATTGATTCGATCAAATCGAATCAACAAAACTCGTTGGATATAGATTATTTTATCATCATATAGAGCATAAATGAGAATACATTTGATGTTATTATGTAGGATAATCATATAACGTATATATTTATATATAATCTCGATCATTCCACCGATACAGCAAGAATGATGTTTGGAGAAGAAAGTAACCAACAAGCAAAGCCCAGATGTTTTTGCGTGTCGAAAACGCTGGAATTCGCCTTTTGTTCGTGTCCCTGTTTTGCTTTGTGTAATGGAATTTGCTTGTTCTGGTCTTTAGTGACATTAAAATTGAATCGTGGTTTGCCAAGTAAAAAGGTCACGTAAGAGAAAGTAGATGAGGATAAAACCTCGTTATTATTTGACTCCATTGAAAGTTGATTGCTAAAGGCTAAAGCAATTCGATACATCGTATCCCTTGCAACAAAACCACGGACTCTGATTTACTATAATTAAAGTTTTTTTTTTCTGTAAGGTGATCTCACCGATTAAGAGGAGCATTGTTTTTTTTAAAAGTTTTAAATTTAAATAGTTATATTTGTTGGGTGTATGCATTGTCAATTATTAAAAAAGAATTATAAACATATACTAGCATATAATCATCCAAACTATTCAAAAAAAGGGTTTTTTTTAATATTTTTTATAAATATTAAAAAGACTTAAACTCAAACTTATAATTATTATTATTATTATTATTATTATAATAAATTTATTTGAATTAAAACTCAATCAATTCAAAAATTAATTTTTCATCTACAGTTTTAATATTTATCTATTAGATTTTGGATTATTGCTTTTCCAACTAACCAATAGTTTGGTTTAAGATTAAACATTGCCATGAATTTTGCACCATAATACGGATCAACGGGCTAAATATCATGTGGATAATATGTACATTTGCTTTTATATGGTTATATATATGTGAATAGATGCCAAATTTTACAAGTCGATCAAAACTAATAAATTTAATATGATATTATCAACATGGTTTGAAAATTAACTGTGAATATTGATAGTGTTGGTTCAGGTGGTAAGTAGTTTGATATGTTTTAGCATATCTTAAGTTTGAGTTCTTGTGTATATAGAAAGTTCTCGTCGAGAAACTCACCCACCACATTCAAGTATGTGAACTGAGCTGGTCCGGATTAATCAAGGAGAAATATTGCGAACCAGGAAGTCAATAAAAATAAAATCAAATGTGAATTCTTTTATTTTTTTTTAATTTTTTTAATCTTTAATCTTTAAATTTTATTTTATATTATTTAATTTAATATTTTTTTATATATGTTATTGATATTATCTCGAATTCGAATTAATTAAATAATTTATTATAGCAGAATGTCTGGGATGTAAATTGACATCATTATCTTCGAAATCACAATCAAACAAAGCAGAGAACAAGAAGTCGCCCACATTCCTTCACGTTGTTTAGTTGTTGCCGATTCCACAGTTCATGCAATTTGCTAAGTTAACATGAAAACGAAAGCCTTTTTGTATACAAACTTAAAATTTTATATTAAAGGTATAAACTTTTAAAAGTATGTATTAAAAATTTTAAAAATACGAAACTATAAAATTGTATAGATTTAAAATTAAACTATTAATAAAAAAATGTAAATAAAATATTTGAATTATAGGAAAATTTAAAATATTTAGATATGATTGTCCCAAACACTTCCATTCGTCTATCCCTATATATATACTCAAAGATGATTTCGAAAACAACCTTAAATTAAACAAACCCTTTTGTTTTTAGTTATATGTTTTTTTGGTGCTTGTAATTTTCTTATGAGCAAGGCGTGTTAAACTTCAAAGCAACGCAAATGCATGCAAAGAAACAAGTTGATCAACGTCATTTGAAACGTGACCGTCATGCTACATGCAAAGAAGAAATTAAGTCCTTTAATTATCAAGTTGGCGAGTAGTTGGGTTTTGATTATCCTTTCGTTTTCGTATATGATTAAAAGGAAAAGCAAAGAATATGTGTCATATCCGGATTTGACAAGCATCAACTACATGAATATTTGTTTAACACAAATGTACACGGATGATTGTTTTAAATTGATAATATTTGCTTTTTAATTCTTTGATCTTATGGATTTATTGTTGCTGATTTGATTGTATTAAGCTTATATTTGTGCATGATTTTACTTTTTAGAATTAATAGTAAAAAGGGTGCATTCTGTATTTTTTTATTATTTGACCACGGTTGGAGGCATGGGCATGACTCTGGACATGACACGGTCTGACGTGACAGTTTTCTAGAAGGTCCAATCGACAACAATTTTCTAGAATATCTAGTCAACACCTTCTGGAAGGTGGACGGACATAGATATCTTAGGAGATTTATTTTTAATTTTAAAGTTTGAATTTGAAAAACATTTGAAACTATCTTTAGGATTATTTTTCTTTTAATCTCTATGTTTATCTCTAGGATTTTAGAGGCTATAAATATCCTCTTGGGGTAAGCCTAAACACAAAATTCAATTTTCACTCTTCTTCGTGTTTCTAGTTTTATAAAGTTCTTTCTTTTTCATATTTTTGAAGTTTTCGTTTTCGTTTTCATTTTAAGTTTTATTTTTAAACATGCTAAGTATGCCTTTTGTCATGCTTAGCTAATTTTCTCATAAGCCGAAGGCTAAAGCGATGACTCAATTCCAACGTGAGAATTGAAAAACACTTTGAATAACTTCAGAATATCTCTCTCAATCTCTACGTTTATTTCCAAAATCAAAACATTTTTTCAAAATCAAATATTGACTTGGGTCAAGATATTGTTGTGATTAAATGTGTGGGAGGAATGATCGGCTTATTGAAAGTACATTCGACTTCGTGGGAACACACTTGGTGAGATTGCCTTGCTAAGAGGGAATTGAGATCAGAATTAGTAGTTATTGAAACAACAATCCGAGTCGGTCTTCACAAACTTAAACGGTTATTGATCTATGACAACTGATGTTGATCAGATCAATTTTCGAAGCTGAAATCAAAGATTGTCTTGGGTATTTGGTATACAAAGTAGAGTCACGAGGATTGCCATTGTAGACAAAGTAACCGACGTGAATCTCGAAGGAAAAATCTAATTCAATGATCTGAAGGAAATTGAGTCAAAGCGAGGCTTCAGGCTGTTTTTACCATATTTCTTTTTCATTTTACATTCTCTATTTTCTTTATTTTTACTTTAAATTGCTTTTTCTTATTTAATCATTTTTATCAAAACCCCCTATTTTATATATTGCATATTGCCTGATTAAGGCAATTCAAACCGAAATTTGGGAATTTTCTAAGTCCATGTGGATCGACCCTTACTTCTCTTTACTACGTATTTATTTCTTATATATTATTGAGAAGAAGAAATTTATTTTGACATCAAAACGACAGTTGTCAAATTGGCATTGTTGCCTAGAACTTTGCCAAAGTTACTAATTTTTGTTTGCTTTTGATTTATTACAAGGACAAGCCCAGGCGAACTAGTGGAGTACGACCCGAAAATCGAAGCCAGAGCTCAGAGACTTCATGCACAGACACTTTGGGAAAGAATGATACAACAAATAGATCCAGAATCGAGTTTAAAATCAAATTCAGGAAAATTTGTTATATCGAACCAAATCCGATGGATGATCCCACTATCAGAGAGTTAGTCGCAGCTCCTACTGAACAAGAGCCTTTGTGTATTGATTTTCCCTAAGGCGAAACTCCATACCAGTTAAAATTTTTCCTTATTCATCTCCTCCCTACCTTCCGCAGATTACCAAACAAGAATCCACATAAACATCTCACGGAATTTTACATGGTCTGCTCCAGCATGAAACCACATTGAGTAACTGAGGACCAAATGAAACTTAGAGCTTTTTCTTTTTATCGGCTAATGAATGGTTATGTTATTTACCCCCCAAATTCTACTACTACATGAGCTCAAATGACTCGTCTTTTTCTTGACAGGTTTTTTAAGTTATGAAGAAGAATACTTGGAATCAAGCAACTAGAGGGAGAATCACTCAATGACTACTGGAAGAGATTTAAAAAGCTACGTGCTAGTTGCCCACAACATGGGTCAACTGAGCAAACACTCCTTCAATACTTTTATGAATGATTAACTCCCGTGGAAATGAAGATAATCGATGCTGCCAGCAAAAGAGCTTTAGTAAACATGACTCCTACTGAGGCTAGGGATTTAATTTCCACAATGGCTGTAAATTCTCAATAGTTCCACCCAACTAATGAACCTCCTCGAGGGGTTCATGAGATAATTTCATCTTCCTTAGAAAGTAAGATAGATAAATTAAATGAATTAGCCAACTCTCTTATTGTAGGAAAGATAGGACCCAACATATTATATGGAATATGTGCATTACCTGATCATCCAATAGATGGATGTCCATTGATTCAAAATAACACATCGACTCAAGTTAATGCAGTATGGAACTTTCTAGGACCTTCCCAGAGGGCATATAATCCCTACAATAATACTTACAACCCATGATGGAGGGATCATCCAAATTTTAGTTGCGCTCAAAACTAAAGGTCAAATCAAGCTTATCAACCAAGGCTACCATTACCACCCCAACAGTCGTAGAAGTCATCGTTAGAATCAATCGTTGAAAGATTACCTATTTCTAATGAAAAGTTCCAGATTCATACCGAAGCTCACTTCCAAGAGATGAACAAAAAGATAAGCCAACTGGCTTAGACCGTAGGACGTTTGGAATCACAAGGTAAATTTTCGTCTCAAACCGAGGTAAATACAATGGAGAATGTTAGCGCCATTACTCTTTGGAGTGGTACAGTTGTCTCACGACCTGTTCCAGAAGATGAAGCAATCCAAAAAGAAAAGAAGATTATTGACTCAGGATCCCAGAAGAATAGAAATGAAGTACAAACGGATCCAACACCATCTTCCTATGATGTGCCACCATATTTTTCATTGAGGTTAGTAAAAAGGGATAAACAAGCTACGGAAAAAGAAATGCTAGACATATTTCGGAAGGTGGAAATCAATATACTTCTCATTGAGGTTATCTGAAAAGTTCAAATGTATGCTAGGTTTTTGAAGGACATTTGTACAACAAAGAGGAAGTCTTTTGGGATTGAGAAGGTAAATCTGGGAGAACATGTCTCAGCTGTTTTCCAACTAAATTGCCACCAAAACTGAAAGACAAAGGTATGTTCGTAATACCCTGTAAAATTGGTAAGGTTGGGATAAAGCGAGACATGTGTGATCTTGACACTTCTATTAATGTGATGTCTCTCTCTGTTTATAATATGATCACTAACGAGCCCTTGAAGGATACAAAAATATCAATTCAGCTTGCCGAAAAATTTGTCATTTACACGGAATGACTCTTGGAAAATGTACTGGTGGAGGTAAACGACTTAATATTTCCCACAGACTTTTATGTGATTAACATGGAGAATGATCGCACCAACACTTCTTCTGATATTCTATTGGGGCGTCCATTCCTAAGTACTACACACGCAAAGATTGACGTAAGAAGCAAGATTTTAACTATGGAGTTTGATGGTGAGATAGTTAAATTTAATGTGTATAAGGCAATGGGATATCTTGACAAAGTGGAGAGCATAAATTTTGTTGATATAATTGATCCTTTGGCTGATGAATTTTTAAGGACTAATTTTTCTTTTGATCTATGTAGGGAGTTAGATGATCATGATGAGGAAATCAGGAAGTTGGAAAAAATATTTTCAGTTTGTGCCGATTTAAAATTGATTTCTTCTAAGTATAAGATTTTGCCTTATGTTTTGCAGGCACCTGAAATTGAACTAAAACGTTTTCCTCAGAAAAATGACACTTTGCCAGTGATCATATCGAAAGGATTGTCTGAGGAAGAAGAGAATATTTTATAACGATTTTGCGCGCACACAATGAGGCTATAGGGTGAACCATAGCTGATATAAAAAGGTTAAGTCCATCCATATATATGCACAAAATTAAAACCAAAGAATGCATAAAACCATCATGTGAAGGTCAACGTCGGCTAAATCCACCAATTATGGAAGTGGTAAAAAAAGAGATACAAAAACTCCTTGATGCGGACATTATATATCCAATTTCGGATAGTAAATGTGTAAGTCTGATACATTTAGTTCCTAAAAAAATAGGAGTTACTATGATAAAAAATTATGAAGGAGAATTAATACTGACACAAGTTCAGAATGGATGGCTTTTCAATTTTTTTCCAAATTCTAGTGGCACTAGAAGATCAAGAAAAGATGACATTCGCATGCCCCTTCGGCACATTTTATATTAATGCACCTGCCACATTCCAAATGTGTATGATTAATATTTTTTTCTAATTATATTGAGAAATGTATTGAAGTCTTCATGGATCACTTCACTGTTTATAGTAATTCATTTAATGAATATCTATTAAACTTAAAAAATGTGATTCGTTGGTGCCTAGAATTTAACCTTGTTTTGAATTATGAAAAATGACATATTATGGTTTATAAGGAGTTAGTTTTAGGCCATATTATTTCTTCAAAATGAATTGTGGTAGACAAAGGGAAAAATGATATAATACGTTCACTTCCATACTCCACTACTGTGAGGGAATCGTTATGCGAATTATTTCAAAAAGATAAAAACTTTGATTTCAATAAAAATTACAGAGAATCGTTCAAAGTTTTAAAGGATAAGTTAGTTTCAGCACCCATAGTCCAACCACCAAATTAGGACTTCCCCTTCGAAGTCATGTGTGATGTTTCGGATGAAAATATTGGAGTCGTACTCGGACAAAAGATTGGAAAAGAACCTCACGTTATCGTCTATGCGTCACGCACCTTAGATTCCGCACAACAGAATTATTCAACAACAGAAAAAGAATTATTCACTATCATTTTTGCATTAGATAAATTTAGATCGTATCTTTTTGACACTAAAGTTATTGTTTTCTCTGATCATGCAACCTTGAAGTATTTGCTTAGCAAAAAAGTGACGAAACCATGACTAATCCGTTGGATCTTACTCCTCCAAGAATTTGATTTGGAATCAAGGATAAGAAAAGATATGAGAATTTGGTGGTCGATCATTTAAGCCGACTTCCAATCTCTACAGTTGATCCTCCAATTCATGAGGAGTTCCCAGAGGAAAGTTTGATGATGGCGTAAAAACCAATGCCTCGGTATGCAAATATAGTTAATTACTTAGCTATAGGTAAATTACTATATGATTTATCAAGAGTTGAAGTAAACCACATTAAAAGAGAATATCGTTTTTCTTTTGGGATGATTCTTATCTTTGGAAACATTGTTCAGACCATATAATTCGACGATGTATTACCAAAAGCGAGGTAAAATCAATTTTAAAGTTTTGTCATTCTTATTCGTGAGGTGGCCATTTCGGAGCAAAGCAGACTGCTCATAAAATTCTTAAATACGGATTCTTTTAGCCTCATATTTTCCATGATGCATACTTGTTTTGTAAATCCTGTGATAAATGCCAACGTGCATGTAATTTAACTCGAAGAAATGAAATGTCCCTTAATCCTATTCATATATATGGATTTTTTTATGTTTGGGGACTCAATTATATGGGTCATTTTGTTTTTTCCTTTGGTAATTGTTATATAATTCTTGCTATTAACTATGTTTCGAAGTGGGTAAAAGCCAAAGCCACTCGAAACAATGATGCCAAAACTACTGTTCAGTTTCTAAAAATTACATTTTTCCAGGTTTGGCACACCAAGAGCAATAATAATCAGTCGGGTTATTGATGCTCTTATGAAAAGCATGGAATAACTCACACAATTGCCATGGCTTATCCTCCCTAAACGAACGGACAAGAAGAAATATCAAACCAAGAAGTCAAGACAATTCTTTAAAAAATAGTCAAGTCGGATTGCAAAGATTGAAGCTTAAAATTAATTGATGCCTTATGGGCTTATCGAACTTCATATAGAGGACCTATCGGCATGTCGCCATATCACCTTGTATTCGGTAAGCCATGTCATTTGCCAGTCTAGCTGGAACACAAGGCATATTGGGTTGTAAAGAAAAAAGTTACATATACAAGAACTTGAGAAAATTCAGAGAGATGCTTATGACAATGTCGAGATATATAAGGACAAAACAAAAGAATTTCACGATCGAAAAATTGTTTTTAAATCTTTTTATGTCGGACAAAAAGTTCTTTTTAATTTAAAGTTGAAACTTTTTGCAAGTAAACTTCGATCGAAGTGGAGTGGACCTTACACGGTAACTGAAATTTTTCGTCATAGCATAGTCAAAATCAAAGATAATTCGAGAACACAATATAAAGTCAATGGACACCGATTAAAATCGTATTGTGTAAATAGTCAGACTTGCTTATTTGAAGAGCTTGACTTGGAAGAACCTGTCGTATGAGTCAGGTCGTCGAGCTTAATGACGTTAAACAAAGCGCTTCATATGAGGTAACTCATTATTTTTAATTCCATTGTATTTTTGTTATATTTTATTTTATTTCGGTTAAGCAAATCCAATTTAATTATTTCTTTTTATTTTTTAGGAACCAAATATTTTCAATTGAGCTTAAACAAGAAAAATTTGCAGAATTTATATTCGAATAGTGGTAATATTCAGTCCCCAGAAGCAGCAAAAATTCTTCGCGCAGAGTAATGAAACAATCTGTTCCAGTTATGTACGCACCACCGTTTTATTAAACTATTCACGTTAGCATCTCCCTTTAGCATGCCAACACACATTAGTCAAACCCTTTAAAAATTTGTCACCCATTCTGAAGCATATACTTGCTGCTACCTATTCACCCTATCCATTTCTTTCTTCATTTTCTTTAACCTCGAGCCCCACCTATCCTATCTCTCCTTATCTTTTCAAATTTTAAACCCTTATTTTAAACCCAATTTCACTCAAATTCAACCACCCACACATTTTCTAATTTATTTTAAAACAAACCAAAAAAATTAAAACCAAACTCATTCATCTTCCCCAACCAATTATCTTTTATCCCGAAAACCCATCCATCGTTCTTTAATCTCCGCCGCGCTCGCACTCACCGACCTTACCACATCACTCTGTTGTACTCCTACTTGCCTGCTCCTCTCCACAATGGTCTGCACACGACACCAGTAGAACAATGAAATAACACCACCACCAACTGTTCTCGGTGGGCATCTCCGGTTCAATACACCAGCCTTTCTTGAGATGCCTAGCGATTTCAAGCCGAAACCATCGCAACCTGCTTTACGCCCAGTGCGAGGCTGAGGCCACACACCCAACTCTCCTCTCGTGCCGTATCATTTGACATTCGCACCTACCGCCTCTCTCTGCCCCGAATTGAGCACTGTTCATCGTCCATCTCCGCCGCGCTCTCCATCATCGTCCTTCTAGTCTACATGAGCAACTCATTTCACTATCCAATTCACGACATCAACATGAGCAACTCATTTCACTATCTCATTCCTCTAGCCCGAATGATTTTACTTCTCTTGAGAGTCTACCGCCTGCTCATGAGAATCCCAAACATAACAGATGTGGACGATCGTATGTTGTCCATACTGAGGAAACTCTGCAAGGTTATTTATAATTCACCAATGAGGAATTAGTGCGGTTTGAGTCGGTAAGGCATCATTCTTTTCGTGTAGGTAAATATATTCTGACATGAACCTTGTAAACTTTGTATTTACGTGAATTTGTCCATGCTTACTTTGCTGTCATTGGTTGGACATTATATCCGAAGATTAATTGTGGCACGTTTTATGAATTTGTCTTTGAATTTTATGCCACTTTTAATTTTTCCTATAATCATCTTATTAATGTTAACTCTTAAGATGTTGTTACCTTTCGATTATGTGGAAATCATTTTTCAATGTCTATTTTTAGTTTAATATTACTATGGGGTTCGTGATGGATATCACGAATCATGCGTATCTAACTGCTCTGCTTGAGATTCTGTATGATTTTGATGCTGATATGGCTTACGAGGCATTCACTGGCTTGGCTGGCTATACATTCAATGCTCGCTCGACTTGAGCTCATCATATACACGACCCGACCTTACACTACAAACATTGTTTCCTCGCCTATAATTACTCCGACTGAAATGACTCGTCTTCTTCCTTGAGCCGAGTTGAACTTTTATTCTTATGGTGTATGTTAGCGGGTGAATTTAGGTTTTGGTTTGCTCGGGCTTTTGAGATTTTTATTCGGTCCAATCGCTCGCTTATCATTGGTTCTTATATTACTCATTTAGTTTCTCGCATCGCTAATTTTGATGTTACGATGTTTACTTATGCTTTTTCTACACATGCCATGGATGAGCGATGCATGAACTTGATGGGCTTACTTGTTGAAACCCCGAGCGCACCATACTTTGTCCCACCTAGTGTTTTTACTCCTTGCAGTGAGCAAGTTTTTGTTCGTCGTAATGTGCCACAATCGCCACCTATGACACATTTCCTGGATATGCAAACACAAATGGATAAAGTTTACAATCGTCTCAACAGCATTGAGACAAATATTGTTGAATTCTTTCATATCTTCATCCCAGTGCCTCCCGCCACGGCCGTGGCCGTGGCTGTGGTCGATAATAAATCCGAGGAGTACTCTATTCCTTCTCTCGTACTTTAATTTTAAGTTTTGAGAAAAAATACCTTAAGTGAGGGGGAGTAGAGTCTAGGTTGAATTTTCCTTTGTTTATCTCTATGTTTTGATGCTAGTATATGTTGATTGGATTTGCGGAAAGTTCCATTTAATTTCTTTGTCCTGTTAAATGTTTTTGGAATGCCATGATTGTTTGGGAACACATAATTGTTTAGGTTAGGAAATTATTGATAGCGAATAGCATGAATTGAGATCAAGTTGGATTTATTTGTGATATTCTATTATTTTGTTAGTTTAAAAGTGCTTACCTCAATGCATGAAAACAATTTGGTGAGATTTGAACATTTACGAGTATATCATTTTGCTCTCATTTTGTTGGATTGAGTATGTCAAATTTGACATTGGTATTCTAGAACTTGCATTTTAAATATTGTTGAGATTACACACGAATATGATGCTTAAAAATGATTTGGGCACCTTAGGATTAACCACTTCATTTTCCCCACTAAATTGCCTACCCATGCATTTTCCCCTAGTTAACCACTCTTGAGCCTATTCCCATTCTTTGTTTTCACCACATTTATAAACCTTGGCCTTTTTATTTTATCTCTCTTTTCTACCATTTTTCAAGAAAGTGAACAAATTATCTGGTGTATGATCATGCTCCATAAATAGAAGAATTTTCGATATGTTAGAAAGAAAGTCATGTGCAAAAGAAAAAAATTATTCTTTAAAAAAAGCAGTTCGAAAAGGAAAAAACATAAAAAAGAAAAGAAAACATAAAAAGACATGAAAAATAGTGGAAAAACAAAACAACAACAAAAGTGCGATTATTTGTTAGTTCCTTTTCTTGAATTTTAGTCATACTATAAACCTTTTTTCCTACCTTTACATAAGTCCCGTTACAACCAATAAAATACCCTCTGATTTATGCATCTTGTTCTTATTATTAGTGGAGATTTGATTTACTTGCAGGCCTATGGTAATATCATGTTGGTTCTAACATTGAGCATTTCTATACCCCCAAACACATTGAGTGATTTGAGTGAATCCCAGTAAGGTGTTAAGTTATGTGGCATTGAGATTGATGAATGAATGAATGTTACACTTGTATTTAACTTGTTCCAATTGGTGATGTTCAATTGATTGGTGTCTTGACTTGGATGATTATTGTGGTCTCTACCTTGCTTCCTCGAATATGAGACTTAACAATGAAAGGTAAATGTAATTTTTGGATGATTTGACTATATCATACTTGAGGACAAGTATGAGACAAGTGAGGGGGAATTTGATGAGTGTTCTAAACCGATAATATTTACTTGTTAATTCTTCGATCTTATGGATTTATTGTTGTTGATTTGGTTGTATTATGCTTATTTTCGTGCATGATCTTACTTTCCAGAACTAGCAATAAAAAGGGTGCATTCTGCATTTTTTATTATTTGGTCACGGCTGGAGACATGGACATGACTCTGGGCATGACATGGTTTGACGTGGTAGTTTCTAGAAGGTTCAGTCAGCAGTTTTCTAGAAGATCTAGTCAGCACCTTCTAAAAGGTGGACGGACATAGATATATTAGGAGATTTATTTTTAATTTTAAGGTTTGAATTTGAAAAACATTTGGAATTATCTTTAGGATTATTTTTCTTTTAATTTCTATGTTTATCTTTAGGATTTTAGAGGCTATAAATACCTTCTTGGGTTAAGCCTAAACACACAATTCAGATTTTACTCTTCTTATTTCTAGTTTTATAAAGTTCTTTCTTTTCCATATTTTCAAAGTTTTCATTTTCATTTTTATTTTTAAATATGCTAAGTATGACTTTTGTCATTCTTAGCTAATTTTCTCATAAGCCGAGATCTAAAGCAATGACTCAATTCCAACGTGAGAATTGAAAAGCACTTGAATAACTTCGGAATATCTCTCTCAATCTCTGTGTTTAATTCCAAAATCAAAATAGTTTTTTAAATCAAAGATTGACTTGTGTCAAGATATTGTTGCGATTAAATGTATGGGAGGAATGATCGACTTATTGAAAGCACATTCGACTTTCTGGAAAGACACTTGGCGAGATTGCCTTGCTAAGGGGGAATTGAGATCGTAATTAGTAGTTATTGAAATAACAATCCAAGTCGGTCTTCACGAACTTAAACGATTATTGATCTACGACAATTGATATTGATCAGATCAATTTCTGAAGCCGGAATCAAAGATTGCCTTGGGTATTCGGTATACAAAGTAGAGTCACGAAGATTGTATTTGTAGACAAAGTAACCGATGTGAATCCCGAAGGGAAAGTCTAATTCGATGATCCGAAATAAATTGTGTCAAAGCGAGGCTTGAGGCCGTTTTTACCATATTTCTTCTCTATTTTATTTATTTTTACTCTAAATTGTTTTTTCTTATTTAATCCTTTTTATCAATCCTATTGTATCTACTGCATATCGCTTGGTCAAAACAATTCAAACCGAAATTTGGGAATTTTCTAACTCCATGTGAATCGATCCTTACTTCTCTTTACTACGTATTTCTTTCTTATATATTATTGAGAAGAAGGAATTTATTTTGACATCAAAACGACAGTTGTCATTCACCTTAAATGAAAAATATATATTCGTGTTCGATACATATATTATGAACAAGCAGATTCCAGGAAGTTCTTGAACCATTTAACGGAGTTTTTAGGGTATCTCTTGAGGTTATCATGATAGTCCACAAAATATAGACCAAACCTCGAAGTGTATCCAGCAGACCATTCCCAGTTATCCAGCAGAGACCATGCAAAATACCCTTTAACATTGCAACCATCTTCCCTGCATCATAATGTTAGGTGTCAAACATAAGTGTCGGATACGGACAATTCGAGAAAAAAATGAAAAATTCGAATAACACATCATATACGTAAGGGTATCGTTATCGTACTCGATAGCAGCAAGCAGGTTAGTTAAGTAATCAGTGTGATATTTGATTCTTTTCTCATCCTTCAAAACATCTTCAATTGGGATAGATATGCTATTTGGATCATCCATTCCTATTATAGAATCACAAATAATGAAAATTTAGCTCTTCTGGTAATGGCTGAATAAAAATGGATCATTTAAGATGTATGTATGTATGTATGTATGTATGTATGTATGTATGTATGTATGTATGTATGTATGTATGTATGTATGTATGTATGTATGTATGTATGTATGTATGTATGTATGTATGTATGTATGTATGTATGTATGCATGCATGCATGCATGCATGCATGCATGTATGTATGTATGTATGTATGTATGTATGTATGTATGTATGTATGTATGTATGTATGTATGTATGTATGTATGTATGTATGTATGTATGTATGTATGTATGTATGTATGTATGTATGTATGTATGTATGTATGTATGTATGTATGTATGTATGTATGTATGTATGTATGTATGTATGTATGTATGTATGTATGTATGTATGTATGTATGTATGTATGTATGTATGTATGTATGTATGTATGTATGTATGTATGTATGTATGTATGTATGTATGTATGTATGTATGTATGTATGTATGTATGTATGTATGTATGTATGTATGTATGTATGTATGTATGTATGTATGTATGTATGTATGTATGTATGTATGTATGTATGTATGTATGTATGTATGTATGTATGTATGTATGTATGTATGTGTCGTAACCGTCTTTCGGGTTGGGCCCCGGAATTGGGCTTCGACTTGAATGATTGGGTTGGGAGTCGCCACCGACCATTTAAAATGAATTTAGGTGGGTCGGACACCATCTTACCTGATCTGCGTTGTACCAGAAACGTGTCGGGTTCGGGAGTCGATTACGGTCAAGGAAGGGTTAGCACCCTTGAACCGCCCTTTCGGTACCAATTAATTTGTCGGTTGCCTTAGTTACGAAAATTTAAAATTTAAATTTAAAAACTCGATTCACATTACTTACCTTTGATTGGTTGGAGTTCTTCTAAAAAAGTCAAAAATGTTAGAAAATATAATAATAGACAAGTGTTAGATAAATCAAAAAACATAAAAAAAGAATAAGGTATCGACTTAGAGGATCAAATTGAGACAAATTGAAATTAATGGACTAGATTGGTATTAAAATGAACTACAAAAGAGAAAAGAAAAAGTTAGGTGCCAATTCACGAAATATAAAAAATATAAGCATGGACCAAATTGATTAAATTAGAAATTCGGAGGCAACTTTACAGGTAGTGACCAAAATGAATTGCGACTCAAAGTATCAGGGACGGCGGAAAGGATTTGACAATCCTGTAATTGCACTCTGGTCCTTCGTATATAAAAGGCTTAAAACCCCTAATTTTCTCTCATTTTCATTTCACTCATCTCTCATAATTTTGAGAGAAAATGATCTCTCTGAGGCTCTCTCGCCTGGGGTTGTCCGGCTGCCACCTCCGCTGCGCCGGCCACCACGCCGGCCACCGCTAGCGGTGGCCGAAATAAATCCAAGCCTACCAAAATGATCCCCTCCACGCAGCGAACACTAACCCGAAGCCTATACCCCCAATAATTTCACCGATCGGAGTAGATCTAAAAAAAAACCCTCGAGTTTACCTTCTTCCCGACGAGGCTTTTCGTCTTCCCGGTGCTTGCTCCTTATTTTGCTTGGCTTTTGGTTGTTTACTGCTTCTATTGTGGTTTGCTTACTGATGTCTGTTTGGTTCTGTTTTCGTGTGTTTTGTATTGTTGATGCTGTATTGATGTTGTGGTGTTGTGATGTTCGTCGTGGGTATTGTGTTTCTTCTGGTTCGCTCTTGGTTTATTGTGGCTATGGCTTTCGATCCTCCCCTTCGTCGTGGGTACTGTTGTGTATTTATACAGTCCCGATGGGGGCTGTTTCCGGCTATCTTGGGGTCGATCCCGGATTTTCCGGGGTAGTTTTCGGTGATCTCGGATGGTTCAGTCCGAGTAGCTCCGATTTTGGTGCCGCACGTGGCCGGAATCCTCGGCTGGCCGGTGACTTTAGATCTTCTGGAACCCTTGATCTCGACCGTTGGATTGGGTCAGATCCAACGGTCCAGATCTGGCTGCGCATTTGATGAAGCTTTTAGGGCTTCAGAACCCTAGCAATCACGCGATCTGAGCCGTTGATCACTGCTCGATCTAACGGCTATAAGCCATGCGGCGCTGGGACTAAGTTGAGAAACCCTAGCTCAGAAACTGGGCTGGCTCAGGCCCGACTTGGCTCACTTGGACCCCAAATAGACCTGGACAATTAAAATGAAAATAAAATTAATAAAAATAAATAAATAAAAATAAACAACAACGATAACAATAATAATATGAAATATTTCTACAAACTATATATATATATATTCAAAGTATTTAAAATTATATTATATATATTTTAAAAACGTTTTCAAAATTATATAGTTTTCAAAATGTTTTTTTTTTAAACTATATATTATAAGTTTTTTAAAATGATTTCAAAACTATATAATATATATATGTTTTCAAAATGTTTCTTTTTAAAAATTATATTTATTTTAAAAATGTTTTTTAAAACCGTATAATATATTTTCTTAAAAACGTTTTAAAAACTATATATTATATTTATTTTCAAAGTGTTTTAAAAACTATATAATATATAAATGTTTCAAATATGTTTTCAAAACTATATTATATATATATGTATATATAAAAAATGAGACGAAAATGGGTGTCTACAGCTGCCCCTCTTTGTCATTTTTCGTGGAATGAATTCGTGGAACGAAAAATAGGACAAAGACAAAAAGACACAAATTTTCGTCCGGTGGAGTTGAAGATTGAATAGAACAACTCCCTATCGAATGGGGTTATGAATGGCTCATTCGTAGCGAAGTCGAGTCCATCTCGAAATGAAAAAGTCGTAGTTCGGAATTTGAAATTGGAATGTGGCTTCTCGTTGCCAAATTGCAATTAACTTCGGTCTTCTTCTCGATTTAAAGACTTTGGTTAAACATTCGACTAGGAAGTAGTTCTTTGACTCCACCATATGGTTGATAGACCTTTGAGCTGAATGACATCGAACTCGAAAGGTATTCGTTGACAGATAGCTTTTCTCGATTTAAGCTATGCTGTCGGAAAGCAGTTTCTTGTCACTAAGACACGGTTAACCCAGGTCTTCTTCTCGACTTGAAAACCTTGATTGCAGCCGAACAGTAGTGTGATTGAAGTATCGTCGAGCTGAATAGAGTCAAACTCGACAATTTTATTGACAAATAGCCCTTCTTGCCATGAGCTATGTTGTAAATGATATGACCCCGCAGTTGAGTGTAATCGAACTCGGGAGTCTTTGGCAGATAGCCCTTCTCGACTTAAGCTATGCTGCATATGATGTGCCTTGGAGCTGAGCGTAGTCGAACTCGAAGGTCCTTTGGTCACAGATAACCCTTCTAGCCTTGAGTTATGCTGTAAATGATGTGCCCTCGAAGCTGAGTGTAATCGAACTTGGGGGTCTTTGGCAGATAGCCCTTCTCGACTTAAGCTATGCTGCAAATGATATGCCTTGGAGCTGAGCGTAGTCGAACTCGAAGGTCTTTTGTTGGCAGATAACCCTTCTCGACTTAAGTTATGCTGCAAATGATATGCCTTGGAGCTGAGCGTAATCGAACTCAAAGGTCTTTTGTTGGCAGACAACCCTTCTAGCCTTGAGTTATGCTGCAAATGATGTGCCCTCGAAGCTGAGTGTAATCGAACTTAAGGGTCTTTAGTTGGCAGATAGCCCTTCTCGACTTAAGTTATACTGCAAATGATGTGCCTTCGAAGCTGAACGTAGTCGAACTCGAGGGTCTTTGGCAGATAGCCCTTCTCGACTTAAGCTATTCTGCAAATGATGTGCCTTGGAGCTGAGCGTAGTCGAACTCAAAGGTCTTTGGTGACAGATAACCCTTCTAGCCTTGAGTTATGCTGTAAATGATATGCCCTTGAAGCTGAGTGTAATCGAACTTAAGGGTCTTTAGTTGGCAGATAACCCTTCTCGACTTAAGTTATACTGCAAATGATGTGCTTTCGAAGCTGAACGTAGTCGAACTCGAAGGTCTTGGTGGGCAGATAGCCCTTCTGGCCTTGAGCTAAGCTGCAAATAGTTTGTTTAAAAATGGCTTCTCTTTACGGGTTGAAAACGGTCATGATTCTTCCAGTGGTTCCCCTAAGCTGGTCTGGGAAAACCTACTGATAAATTCTGACAGCCGGATATCTTCCGTCGTGGAATTGAAATCTGGCTTGAAAGTGTTAACTGAAAACATGTTGCTCCTGGTGGGTTTGAACCGAACTAGATTTGATCTGAACTGGTTCTCGAACCCATCTGGAATTGGTTCTGAGATTTGTAGTTATGTAAAGTCGGTTGAGGTGTAGCTTCTTGCTGCTGAGTTACACCATCGTTGTTTAAAGGTGCTTGCAATTCGAGTAACCTTCCTCCTGAAGTCGAAGCTTGACTCTAAAAGCTGCAAAATTATGTATGCTAAAATGATGAATGTGATGCACCTAAGTATGTCTAATATGCATGCAATATGAATAAATTATGTGTTATTTCTTGGATGGAGTCTCGTGCTTTGCCTGCCAATCTGGTCCATGGAATCGATCGTGCCCCATTTGCCTCTCGGGCTTGGGCTTTACAGACATTTCATATCTGAGATTGTTCTGTTTGAAAATGTTTTTCTCATTTTTCTTGTTTCAGGAGAGAGAAATGTAAAGTATTGTTCGCAATTGAATCAGATTGTAAATGTGAGTTCAAAAAAATATCAAAGGAATCAAGAGCTCTTTTAATGCTTTTAGAGTTACAAATCTTTGACAAATGTTCAAAGGGACGAGTCGGCTTTAGGTTGGCCTCCTTTCTAAGGTTTTTTGGTAAAAAATGTCATTTTTTAAATATCACAACATGCTTTGGTACTTTAATTGGGTGCGGAAAAAATGACGCAACTAGCATGATCAATTACTAGACCTTTTATCTCAGTCCTCTGGAATCTTTCATTTGTTCAAGCTTTGTAGGTTCTTCCAACAAAGGCAGTGCAAAAAAAATATCGGTCTAAAAATGAGATTCTTGAGTGCTCGTGTGTAGTTGACTATAACAGGTGTTCCTTAACTCCCTTAGTCCATTTTAGATAAATTTCATTTACTTTGCCATTGTCTGGCTAGCACAATCCATAAAGCCGGGGCGTTCAACCAATTGCTTTAGAGGGACAGCTTAGTATTATAATTACTGTTATCAAGTTAACTGAAGGGTTCATCTCATCACAGAGTCTTCAGCCTGACAAGAGCAGTGGAGCAAACACCGAATTGCCAAGTGTCCGAGCAATGTCATGGTTTGAACGTAATCTACTCATAAGGCCAGGGCTTTCAAGTTTCCTCTATAACCAATTGCCTTAGCGGAATAGCTCAGTTTTTACGGATTTAATTTCCTAAGATTGTCAAAAAGAACCTGTTATAGCCTAGGTGTTTTTGAAAGTCAAGGAATCTCATCTTTAGAGTTCAATTTTCAAGCAACTGACCTAAACTGGATTCACCTACTCGACTCTTTCATTTGTAAAGATCATCATCGTCATTGAACGTCTTAAATAACAAACATAGTAATTGTCATATGCAAATGATGCCCCATGTTGTCCGCACCTTATGAAAGGAAAAGGGTATATTGGTTAATTACAAGAGCGGGGTATGGTGTTTGAGGGTATATTCTGGATAAGGTCAAAGTCCTTGTTTTAAATCATGTTACTTTGTCAAAGATTCGTAACTTTGAACCGTTTACAGAGTTTCTTAATTCAAATGATATGCAAAGAATTGCAAATTTGCACATATGATCCATTGCTTAACATCTTTTAAAGTAACATAAATTTGATTAAAATGTCTTTACAAAAACTTGAGAAAAAATGGAAGAAAAACAAGGTCAAACAGAATGCCTCAAATGATGAAATGATATCCCTCACTTGGATGCCCCCAAGTTGTTGAAGTCGATCCAGTTCTGGTTACGCATCTTTTGTACAACCCTCTTGAATGCGTAACAGTTCTCAATTGTGTGCCCTGGGACTCCGCCGTGATATTCACAATACGCATTCTCATCATACCACTTGGGGTATGGGGGCTTCATGGGTTCTACTGGATATGGTGACACCACATGTGTGTCAAGAAGTTGCTGGTAAAGCTCTTTGTAGGTTATGGGAATTGGGTCGAAATGTTCCCTTTCCCTCCTGGAATCTTGTTTAGAAGTACCTAACGGTACAGCTGCAGTTGATTTTGGGCTGGAGATTGTAACACCTTTGCTGGAGTGTTTGATGTTATTAACCTCTCCATCCCTCTCCCTCATAGGAGGCTTCTTACTGGCTTCCCCATCCTTAATCTTGCCTTGCTTTATGGCCGACTCAATCATTTCTCCGGCCATAACCAAGTCTGAAAAGCTTCCTGATGTGATCGCCACCAGATGCCCGAAGTATGGAGCCTTCAGAGTCTGCACGAAAAGTTTCCGAGTTTCCTTTTCATCTAACGGTGGATGAACTTGCACAGCCAAGTCCCTCCATTTTTGTGCGTACTGCCTGAAACTCTCGTTATGCTTCTTTTCCATGTTTTGTAGCATAACTCGATCTGGCCTTATGTCATTGTTATGCTTGTATTGTTCCAGAAATGACTTGGCCAGGTCCTTCCAGGTCTTGATATTTGATCGGCTTAGCTGGTTGTACCACCGAATGGCTGAGCCCGACAGACTATCCTGAAAGCAGTGGATCAGAAGTTGGTCGTTTCCTCCATATCCTGTCATCTTTCGGCAGAACATGGTGATGTGAGTGGATGGGCAACTATTCCCGTCAAACTTCTCGAACTCCGGGGACTTAAATTTCGGGGGAAGAACCAAGTCCGGGACTAGACTAAGTTCCGCTGCATCGATTTCATGGTAGTCACGGTCTCCTTTGACTATATTCATTTGGTCCTCCAATTGTTTGATTTTTTTCTCCATCTTCCTCGCTTTTACCTCTTCGTCCAAATCCGGTACATGGTAATAACCCGGATTGTTCTTAGGGTTGAATACAGAGGACGAGGGCTTTGCTTTTGCAGCAGATGAGTCCCCTCGAAGTTCTGGTAAGATTTCAGGTGAGATAACCACCTGTGGGGTAGGTTTATAGTTACCCCTTCCGATGAACCTGCCCCAGGCGCACTGGTCTGTTGTAAGCCAACTAACTTGGCAACGATCTGATCAACCAAGGACTCTTGGTTCTTTGTGATTGTTTCCAGAGTATTTCGACTGTTCTGGTTTATCTTGTCTTCTAGCTCCTTCTGTAGTTTTAACATATTCTCCTCGATTTGTGTAATTCTGGCTTCCATCCTCTTCTTCTTCAAACGAGTGTTATGTGGATGGGGTGTGTCCAATGCTTGAGGCGGTGTATCCAGTATTTGTTCCCTTTGATGAGACATGTTTATGTTAGTTAATGTGAATGCAAAGAAAATAACAAAATGCAAAGAAAATAAGAAATGCAAAATGTCTAAATATATGATGCATGAAATGTTCGAGGCATTGATCCAAAAAATGTGTCTGTTATTCTGAATAACCCTTATTGGTGACAAAAGTGTTACGTCTGAAGAGACAAAAAACTCTTTTTGATGGTACGAATCCTGTACAGCTTCTGACAAGTTGATTCGTCTTTTTCACTAGTTGAATATCCTGTCGAACCATTCCGGCTCCTTTGGCTAAAATGTGCAAATAATGAGATGTTTGCCCCAAAAAAAGATCTCGAAGGACTGCATCTTCGACTTTCACTTTCTACCGAGCTTGTTTCTAACGAAAGTGTCATTGGAGCCCTCCATCGAGAGAAACTATCCAAAGCTTGCTTCTTGAATTCGTCAGTAATGGCATCTAGCTCAGCTAGTGTTTCACTATCTTGTTCTTGTATTTTCGAAAGGAGCGACCGAGTCAGTGACCTTTTCCTCGTATTGCCCCTGCAACTTTGCCTTTGAGTATTCTTTGATCACGGTTGGACTTCTGAGCTTTTTATCTCTTTGTATTATAACCCCTTTGCCCATTAATGCAGATTATTTACGTTTAACAAACACATTTTTGGTGGATCAACACCCCGTTTTAAATGATGCGAATGATAAAAACATAATAAAAGAAGACAAAAAATAAAAGAGTTAGTGAGGTAAATCAAAACAATAATAAAAATAAAAAACAAATCCTACCCCACATGATATCTACCCCACATGCTTTAATTCCTATCCGGACATGATCTCTATCCCGTATGCTAATTTCAAACAAATCCTAACCGCATATTTGTCTAGTTCGCATGCTTTGAACAGAAAATAAAGTAGGAAATAAAATATCCTAGGGTTTGGAATGAGGTTTTGGGGCGGGCTCTAATTCCCTGTACTCTCCCGGTTTAGGTTCTAAAAAACGGTACTCGAGTTCTCCTTGCCGGTGCCCCCTTGGGCTTGCCAGACCCTTAGTCCTAAACCCATCACAGGCTTGTGTGGACTAAGTTAAACTCGAGAGGACACATTCCCTTATGCCCATACGGAGAATAAATTCACACGAAGGCATAAGGTATATGAATCCCGAAGGCTACTTGCTAGGCCCGCACGGTGAATAAATTCACACGAAGGCGTCGCTTTCACCCCCACTTAAAAGGGTTCGGAGCTCGGGTATAGAGCCAGAGATGGAAACTTTTCAAAAATCTGAAATCATTGAAAAAAATGTTAGTACAACTATTTATTTCAAAAATAATCAAAGGTAAATAACTGGAATCGAATAAATAAATTTAAATTTAAATTTACAATTTTCGCATAAAAAGACAACCGAAAATTAATTCTGGCCTGACTCACTTACCTGTCCCCAGTGGAGTCGCCAAGCTGTCGTAACCGTCTTTCGGGTTGGGCCCCGGAATTGGGCTTCGACTTGAATGATTGGGTTGGGAGTCGCCACCGACCATTTAAAATGAATTTAGGTGGGTCGGACACCATCTTACCTGATCTGCGTTGTACCAGAAACGTGTCGGGTTCGGGAGTCGATTACGGTCAAGGAAGGGTTAGCACCCTTGAACCGCCCTTTCGGTACCAATTAATTTGTCGGTTGCCTTAGTTACGAAAATTTAAAATTTAAATTTAAAAACTCGATTCACATTACTTACCTTTGATTGGTTGGAGTTCTTCTAAAAAAGTCAAAAATGTTAGAAAATATAATAATAGACAAGTGTTAGATAAATCAAAAAACATAAAAAAAGAATAAGGTATCGACTTAGAGGATCAAATTGAGACAAATTGAAATTAATGGACTAGATTGGTATTAAAATGAACTACAAAAGAGAAAAGAAAAAGTTAGGTGCCAATTCACGAAATATAAAAAATATAAGCATGGACCAAATTGATTAAATTAGAAATTCGGAGGCAACTTTACAGGTAGTGACCAAAATGAATTGCGACTCAAAGTATCAGGGACGGCGGAAAGGATTTGACAATCCTGTAATTGCACTCTGGTCCTTCGTATATAAAAGGCTTAAAACCCCTAATTTTCTCTCATTTTCATTTCACTCATCTCTCATAATTTTGAGAGAAAATGATCTCTCTGAGGCTCTCTCGCCTGGGGTTGTCCGGCTGCCACCTCCGCTGCGCCGGCCACCACGCCGGCCACCGCTAGCGGTGGCCGAAATAAATCCAAGCCTACCAAAATGATCCCCTCCACGCAGCGAACACTAACCCGAAGCCTATACCCCCAATAATTTCACCGATCGGAGTAGATCTAAAAAAAAACCCTCGAGTTTACCTTCTTCCCGACGAGGCTTTTCGTCTTCCCGGTGCTTGCTCCTTATTTTGCTTGGCTTTTGGTTGTTTACTGCTTCTATTGTGGTTTGCTTACTGATGTCTGTTTGGTTCTGTTTTCGTGTGTTTTGTATTGTTGATGCTGTATTGATGTTGTGGTGTTGTGATGTTCGTCGTGGGTATTGTGTTTCTTCTGGTTCGCTCTTGGTTTATTGTGGCTATGGCTTTCGATCCTCCCCTTCGTCGTGGGTACTGTTGTGTATTTATACAGTCCCGATGGGGGCTGTTTCCGGCTATCTTGGGGTCGATCCCGGATTTTCCGGGGTAGTTTTCGGTGATCTCGGATGGTTCAGTCCGAGTAGCTCCGATTTTGGTGCCGCACGTGGCCGGAATCCTCGGCTGGCCGGTGACTTTAGATCTTCTGGAACCCTTGATCTCGACCGTTGGATTGGGTCAGATCCAACGGTCCAGATCTGGCTGCGCATTTGATGAAGCTTTTAGGGCTTCAGAACCCTAGCAATCACGCGATCTGAGCCGTTGATCACTGCTCGATCTAACGGCTATAAGCCATGCGGCGCTGGGACTAAGTTGAGAAACCCTAGCTCAGAAACTGGGCTGGCTCAGGCCCGACTTGGCTCACTTGGACCCCAAAATAGACCTGGACAATTAAAATGAAAATAAAATTAATAAAAATAAATAAATAAAAATAAACAACAACGATAACAATAATAATATGAAATATTTTCTACAAACTATATAATATATATATTCAAAAGTATTTAAAATTATATATTATATATATTTTTAAAAACGTTTTCAAAATTATATAGTTTTCAAAATGTTTTTTTTTTAAACTATATATTATAAGTTTTTTAAAATGATTTCAAAACTATATAATATATATGTTTTCAAAATGTTTCTTTTTAAAAAATTATATTTATTTTAAAAATGTTTTTTAAAACCGTATAATATATTTTCTTAAAAACGTTTTAAAAACTATATATTATATTTATTTTCAAAGTGTTTTAAAAACTATATAATATATAAATGTTTCAAATATGTTTTCAAAACTATATTATATATATATGTATATATAAAAAATGAGACGAAAATGGGTGTCTACAGTATGTATGTATGTATGTATGTATGTATGTATGTATGTATGTATGTATGTATGTATGTATGTATGTATGTATGTATGTATGTATGTATGTATGTATGTATGTATGTATGTATGTATGTATGTATGTATGTATGTATGTATGTATGTATGTATGTATGTATGTATGTATGTATGTATGTATGTATGTATGTATGTATGTATGTATGTATGTATGTATGTATGTATGTATGTATGTATGTATGTATGTATGTATGTATGTATGTATGTATGTATGTATGTATGTATGTATGTATGTATGTATGTATGTATGTATGTATGTATGTATGTATGTATGTATGTATGTATGTATGTATGTATGTATGTATGTATGTATGTATGTATGTATGTATGTATGTATGTATGTATGTATGTATGTATGTATGTATGTATGTATGTATGTATGTATGTATGTATGTATGTATGTATGTATGTATGTATGTATGTATGTATGTATGTATGTATGTATGTATGTATGTATGTATGTATGTATGTATACCATTTTCTGTGATAATGACTACAGGGTTTCCATACTTCTCCTTGAGGTAATTCATCAAGCTTCTCATGCCATAGGGTACAATGTATAACCATATAGAATTTGCCTGCAATTAAATGAAGTAAAAAGAAAGCGGAAATGATATCGGATTTTCGAATTGATTGTAAAACTAATGAAAAATATCGGTCGGAATCAGTAGTTCGTGAGACGATAGATGAAAGTTCGAATCGTATACCACATCTCCTATAGGTTTCCCATCTTTATCGAAAGCTGCAACAAAGCAGTATCTTCAGTCAAATGGTTAAGGATAGCGACTAAATACTATGATCAATTCAAGTAATGAAATGCATACTTACGTATAGCATAGGCATTGGCATCCGATACAACATCGTTAAGTAGATCACCGATCGTATTAGTTGCATTTTCACTTGCATAATATGTAGTGTAATGATTGATGCCAACAAAATCTAATGATCCCTCTAGAAGAGATGACTCGGATTCTGTAAAAGTTGGCAGTCGAGTTCCAATTCGGCTTCTCATCGAGCTCGGATAATCTCCGAAGATCAATGGGTCTAGAAACCTGCAAGGGGATTTTGGCATAACATCACTACAACCAGAACTTGATAGTATTTGCAAGAAACGAATGAAAGTGATTGCAATTACCAGCCGAGCTGAAAATCTTGGGCCCTTTGAGTTTCTTCAATGTTTTCTATTGCATTTGTCTCTGGTACGTACCATTTAACATCCAATGATATCCCAATTGATCCATTTTGTTTATCCTGCATAGTATGTTGCAGAAAATGTGAAACTACTGATGTTGCCTACACAGTCCAGGTCCGAAGTGAAACCGAACAGCTAAAGGAACCCAAATTTTCTACCTTGTAGTTTTTCCTATAAATATCTACAACTGCTGCATGGGAGAGAAGGACATTGTGGGCAACAATGTAAGGCTCAGTCGAAGAGTTTCCGAACCTGCAGAACCCTGTCGAGCAGCGCCCTGGTGCTTCGAATCCTGTATAATATCCTTGTATGGAGAACGAATGAGGTTCGTTAAATGTGATCCAGTGCTTCACCCTGTCGCCGAATTTCTCAAAGCACGTCTCAGCATACAAAGCAAAGTCCTTTCTGCAAATGTCCGGAGCCATGTTCATTACTCGGTAAAAATTAAGAACAATAATATATATATACAGATGATTTTCAAAGATAATTTCATGCGTAAAGAACGTTGTTCACATAATTTGGCGATCGAGCCATCCAAGGTACTTGTCCTCCAATGCTTGAGGGAGATCCCAATGGTAGAGTGTTACATATGGTTCAGTTCCTGCGTCATAACACCATAAAAAAGCTTCTATTTATATACACACACATATCAGATTCCTTGTCCAGACAATGGTGAACAATACCTTAAGCAAGCAGAGCATTGATGAGATTATTGTAATGATCCACACCTGCTTGATTGATTTCTCCACTACCATCTGTTCCAAGAATTACAAAACTGTTACCATTTTCACCATTTTTCATTTCTTCCATACTAAAGCTTCGACTGAAAGTGAAATAGACACGAAACTTTTTTAAAACACCAAAGGTGCAAACTTACTAGGGAATATCCGAGACCAAGCTATCGAAAACCGATAAGCATCCATCCCCATGTCTTTCATGAGTTGTATATCTTCCTGGGAAAACAAAAAATGGCATGCCACTGAAACTAAAAAGAGTAATTTGATGAGTAAACTGCAAATGTTTCGTTTCGCTAGGCTTACAATGTAACGGTGGTATTGATCTACGGCAACATCAGCATTACTTCGATCAAGAATTATCCCTGCAACCATGGAATATGGTTATACGTTCAACGTAGACCAGAAACTGCTAATTGAGGATAAATGTAAATACCTGTAGAGTGTGAAAATGTATCCCAAATAGTTTGTCCCCTTCCATCCTCCTTCACTGCTCCCTCATACTGGAAAAATAGATAACCAAAGTGATCATAATTCAAATATTAAGGTAACTATTCTGACACCTTCGAAAGAAGTTTACGATGTGTCATACATTAACTAGTCGGTCGCGAACCCCTCAATAAGTTCGATTTTGTACGTCAAATGTGTCAATGTACGATTTTAATCTCAAGATTTTATCTTCTGTATCTAAAGAAGGTACAACATTTTTTACATAACTATTCTTCCTCTCTGTCCCCATATCAGCATGAAGTCATGTGTATCACTAATGGAACAGTTGATGCATAGTTCAAATGGTTCATTTTGGTTATTGAATTTTCAAAGTTACAAACTAGACATTAAACTTATCAAATTATCACTATAAAATCCGTTTTGCCATGTGAACTACATGATTAGATAAAACTAACAATACCCAAATCACATACAGAGTTTGGCATGAAAGGAAAAATAACAAAATAGAGAGAGAAAAGAAACTAAAAAGACCAAGACCTGGTATGAAGCAGAGGCTGTTCCAAAAACAAAGCCCTTTGGGAAACTGGCTCTGCTGATGTTGGATTCCAAGAACCAATAATGCTATTGTCAAAGCAATGCCACTCCTTGAATGCATGTTTCTTTTTCTCTAACATAAAGAAGATATTGTCTTAATTTCCTCTTTGGTTTCTGCATCTATGTACGTGTAAGTATATATATTGTGTTCTTTTTCTTGTTCTAATGATGTTTTTTTTTCCTCTGGTTTTTAATATTTGTTTTGCCAATGGCAATGGGAATGACCACTATGTTGTTTTCTTGTTTTTCTCGGCCGAAATAACTCCAAAGACAGCAACAAATATCAACTGGATTGGGGTGATCACCTTTCAGCCACATCTCCACTATCATAGTTCCTTGGAGAACTCGAAAATTAAATATAAATATCCAACGGAAAATCTTTTCTAACCGTCTGCAATTCATACTACAATTGATTTTTAAAATATGTAAACTATATTTTTAAGTCATCTAACTATTATTATTTTATACTTTTGATCATTAAATTATTCTTTTTGCAAACTTAGTCACAATGTTTCATTTTAATTATTTTTTTTATCATTTTTAGTTAATTTTGATAATTAATTTAACATATATGGTGATATAACCTAAAATTCAATGATATTTTTTGTAGTTTATTCTTATATTTTATTATATATTTTTTGTTTAAAATTAACTTATTTTATAAATAAGTATTTAAAGTTTATCATATTTATTATTTAAGTATTTAAAATATTTATTTTGATCAAAGTAGATATTCAAATATATCACATTTTTCACCGAATGACCTAAATTATTTTTCTATTAAAATAGATACTTAAAATATATCATCTTCTTGCTTTTGATACATAAAATATTTTTTAATTGATATCACATATTAAATTTAAATATCTAAATAAAAAGTGGTATATTTTAATATTTATTTTAATAAAAAATACCTTAAATAATTAAATAGAAAAAGAATAATACACTTTATATTCCTATTTTTAAAATAGACCTTTAAATTTTTGTATAGTAAATTTAGCCGAAGCCCAAAACTATCACTGGATTAAGAAAATGATCAAAAGGTCCAATTTTCTCCAAAAATCCGCAGTACCTTCGTCTCCGAGACAGCAAAGGAAAAGGAAAAATGGCTGACGACCAAGAAGAGCCACCTCTTGCTATTCGAATTGATCAAACTGTCGAGGAATCACCCCAGTCCGTTACAGAGCAACCTCAAGACGAAATTTTTTCAGTTGGGGTAACCGTCATCACTGGCTACCTCGGTGCTGGCAAATCCACAGTAATCAAACTTTTTGTTAGTTCCTTCTTTTTTTCTACCTGATTATAGCTTAGTTGTAACTTCAATTTTTTTTGGCGGTGGGGTGGTGGTGTCAGCTCGTTAATTATATATTGAATGCCCAACATGGGAAAAGGATAGCTGTGATTTTGAATGAGTTTGGTGAAGAGATTGGAGTCGAAAGGGCTATGATAAACGAAGGAGAAAGCGGTGCCCTTGTTGAAGAATGGGTTGAGCTAGCTAATGTGTGTTTGTTGCACTGTTAAACATAGTTTGGTTCAAGCGTTGGAACAGCTTGTTCAAATGAAGAAAAGGTAAAACTACCCAATTTCACCCTTTGATTTTTAACAACGTTTGGGTTATTTTGTGATATGATGACCTTTGATTTTTTTTATTAGACTTGATCACATATTGTTAGAGACCACTGGGTTAGCTAACCCTGCTCCTCTGGCATCTGTTCTTTGGCTGGATGATCAACTAGAATCTTCAGTCAAGCTTGATTCTATAGTTACAGTAAGTAACTAAGTACATTTAGTGTCTCGGATATATATTCAATGACTTTGATTAGGTGGTCTTTGAATGGCATTTAGACTCCTTATTGTCCTTTTCTTTCTGGAGTTTTTGTTTTATCGTTCTCATTAATCAATATATTTATATGGTATTATGGTAAGTACTTTTATAATATGCTGAACGTTGATTACTTGTTGAGGGGTATCTGTTGCGTATTAGTTTGAGGTTTTTGTTTGTATGTATATTTTGCTCATGTTACCTGTATGTATACACAGCAGTCGATTGCTTATGTCTGATTAGATGTTGTGAAGCTTGAGTTATTGATAGGTTCTTATGTGCTGAAGAAAGATTACTTGAAAAACCAACACTGTCTTCGTTGTCTCTCTTTTTTTTTTTTTTTTTGCTGCTCGAGTAGGTTGTAGATGCCAAAAACCTGCGTTTTCAGCTAAACAGGCATCGTGATTCTTCCTCGCTTCCTGAAGCATTTCTTCAAATAGCATATGCGGTACTTCTGATCTCTTGTCTTATGTATTACATCCTATGGGAACCGCCTTTTGCAGCCTTTTACAAATGCCTAGATTGACATTTCAATTATTATCTGATATTTGTTGGTTCCGCTAAACGTTTTGTCCTTTCTTGTAGGATGTTGTGATTCTTAACAAGGTTGATTTGGTTTCTCAAGAGGAGTCTGAAGGTGCTCTTGAGGAGCTGGAGAATGAGATATGTAGCATAAACTCCCTAGCCAATATTGTTCGTTCAGTTCGGTGTGAAATAGACTTGTCTCAGATCCTGAACCGACGGGCATATGGTTAGTCCTGCAAAACTCAGTCATCATAGTATACATTTTCTTAGAGCACGCTGTCCTCTCTTCTAACTAATACTACGCATTTTGGTTCCTCAAAGCATGCCTCTCATTTGGAAGCCCTCTTAGAAGAAAGCAAAACTATCTCTTCCCGAGATCTTCATGATAGCGGTGTGCGCACATTATGCATTAGGCAGATGGAGGGTGTCGATCTTCATAAGGTATTTCCTTGACAAGGCTTATCAGATTCATTCACTTATAAGTCGATGTACTTTAACAGTTTCCGAGAAGTCTGGTAATTAGACGGATAACTTGCAGCCATATTTCATCGTCACAAACACGAGGCTTCATGTGTTTGGTAGATGGCTGAGACAAGCCTATAGCTGAACTCATTTATAATTTTCTTTTAATAATTTTACTGCGTTTCGGTGGAATCTATTTCTCAGTTTAAGTCTTAGTTGCTCAAATTCCAAAATTACAGCATCCTTAGAAGTAACTTTTCATATTTTGTGAGCTTCCCCTCTAAGGTTCTGTGACAATCCATGTTACTTTGTTTCCTCAAATACATGAATATCGGTTAGAGATTTAAACTTTTCCATGATTCCTGGTTTTATGTTTTAGGTTCGATTATGGATCGAGGAGATTCTTTGGGATAAAAAGTATGACATGGATGTATATCGATGCAAAGGGGTTTTAAGTATTCGAGACTCTGATCATCTACATACTTTGCAGGTAATCTTACATGCTATTTATTTGCTTCATTGAAAGTAGTTTGCTGTTGGTACTATCAAATTTCTTTTACAAACCATCCGTTGTTCAACATTTCTACAGGCTGTAAGAGAGATATACGATATTGTTCCGGCCCGCCAATGGAGAAACGAGGAAAAGAGGACGAACCAGATAGTTTTTATTGGTAATATACTCGATTAAAGCCAATTTCCTGTGCGCCAAACTTTTTTTTTTCTACTTTCAAAACCTTATTTTTACTAAAATCCTGGTTTTTGCAGGTCATAATCTGGATGAAAACATACTTATTGATTCTTTTCGAGGCTGCATATTCGAACTTAATCCGAGTCACGCCTTTTGAGTTCTTGTGACGTACGATTAAACTTTTTAGCTATGACTATAATATAGCAGCATGTATTAAAGAAAAAAAAAACTTGTTCAGAATAAATCGTGTTTATTTCTGCTGAATATGGCTGACTTAAATAGAGTTTACAATGTAACAACTTTACATAAAAAGATGCATAAAATTAGCAACATAATAAAAACTAATTCTATCTAATTAAAATTGATCCTATCTAATATTTAATTTAGATATTCTCGACACCCCCCTCAAGCTGGAGAATAGATATCGATCATTCCCAGCTTGGACAGAAATCCTTCGAACATCGTAGTAAACAGTCCCTTGGTGAGAACATCGGCGAGCTGCTCTGATGATGGAACAAACGGTATGTAGATATCGCCATTTTCCAGCCTCTCCTTGATGAAATATCGATCTATTTCGACATGTTTGGTCCTGTCATGCTGTACAGGATTCTGAGCAATACTGATTGCCGATTTGTTGTCGCAATACAACTTCATCGGTTTATCTCTTTCAACCTTCAGCTCCTCTAAGATCCTCCTAAGCCATAACAACTCACATACTCCTTGCGCCATGGCTCTGAACTCGGCCTCCGCACTGCTTCTAGAGACAACTGGTTGCTTCTTGCTCCTCCAAGTAACTAAGTTGCCCCAGACAAAGGAGCAATAACCGGTAGTAGATCTTCTGTCTGTAGAACTTCCGCCCCAATCAGCATCAGTGAAGATCTCCACTCTTCGACTTCCATTCTTCGAAAACAAGATTCCTTTACCAGGGCTCCCTTTCAAGTAATGAAGAATCCGGTAAACAGCTTTGGAGTGTTTTTCTGAGGGACAATGCATAAACTGACTAACCAAGCTCACAACAAATGCAATATCTGGTCTCGTATGAGCCAAATAAATCAGTTTCCCTACCAGTTTCTGATACTGATTCTTGTCCACAGGCTCAGCACCATCTTCTTTTTCGAGTTTTTGATTCGGGTCAATAGGAGTCGCCACTGGTTTACATCCGAGTAATCCGGTCTCTTTCAAGATATCGAGGACATATTTCCTTTGCGAGATAATTATACCTTTTGAGGATCTAGCCACCTCCATTCCAAGGAAATACTTGAGTTGTCCTAGATCCTTGACTTCAAACTGGTTGGATAAGAAGTTCTTCAACGACTCCAACTCTACTGTGTCATCTCCTGTCATAACAATGTCATCTACATACACAATTAAAATAGCAATTTTACCATTATTGTGTTTGTAGAACATAGTATGATCAGACTGGGCCTGAGTGTAACCATGTTGTTTCACAGCTCTCGTGAATCTCTCGAACCAGGCTCTCGGAGATTGTTTCAATCCATAAATGGATTTCTTTAGCTTGCAGACCCTGCCATCCTTCTTCAATTCATCAAAGCCTGGAGGAACTTCCATAAACACCTCTTCCTCTAGCTCACCGTTTAGGAACGCATTCTTCACATCAAACTGTCTGAGAGTCCAATCCAGATTGGCGGCTAGTGAGAGTAGGACACGTACGGTGTTTAGTTTGGCCACAGGTGCGAAGGTCTCCTCGTAGTCAAGGCCGTATGTCTGAGTGAAGCCTCGTGCTACGAGTCTTGCCTTGTATCTCTCGACCGAGCCATCTGCATGGTATTTGATGGTGAACACCCACTTGCTGCCTACAGATTGTTTCCCCTCAGGTAAAGGAGTTAGATCCCACGTGTCATTCTTCTTCAGGGCCTTTAACTCCTCAAAAACTGCCTCTCTCCATCTCGGAACTTCTAGAGCTTCATGTATCGACTTAGGTAGTGCATCATCCATAATCCTGGTGGAAAAAGCTTTGAAATCTGGAGAGAGTTTATTATAAGATAAGAAATTGGATATTGGATGTTTTGTGGTACATGATCTAACACCTTTGCGCAAGGCTATGGGTTCAAAGAATTCTGTAGAAGGCTCTAAATTTGGAGAAGAAATAGGAGAAAGAGAAGTCGTACCTTGGACCATAGTCGAGTCCGATGGCTGACATACCTTGGGGACCGGTGGAACATTATTTGGTCGAGTCATCCGTCTAGAATAAACACGAAGTTCAGTAGGTGGTTCCAAGTTGGTTTCTACCTGAGTCTCACGAGGTTGTGAATTTATAGGTTGTGAAATCCTAGGATTAGTTACGGAAATATGAATTGGTTCCACTGAGCTATTTACAACCAATTTTGGCAAGGATGTTTGTTCCCAAAAACTCATTTCAGAGTCATTCTCCCCCGGAAGAGAGTTTTTGTCAAAAAAAGGTTGTTTTTCAAAAAACGTGACATCCATACTCACATAATACTTCCCAGATTTAGGATCAAAGCATTTATACCCTTTTTGTGTTGGTGAAAAACCTAGAAATATGCATTTATGTGCTCGGGGATCGAGTTTTCCTCTATTTTGGCCGTGTATATGAACAAAAGCAATGCAACCAAAAATTTTAGGTGTTAAATCAGTGAAAGATCTATTTTCAGGAAACATATTCTTTAGAGCTTGCAAAGGAGTAATATAATTAAGAACTCTTGTAGGCATTCGATTTATCAAATAAGACGCTGTTAAGAGTGCTTCATTCCAAAAACGATTAGGAACATTCATAGCAAACAGTAAAGCCCTAGTCACCTCTAATAAATGCCTATTTTTTCTTCAGCAACTCCATTTTGTTGGGGAGTATCAACGCAAGAACTGTGATGAATAATTCCTTTTTGTTTCAAAAAATCACCTAAGATTGCATTAAAATATTCTCGACCATTATCGGTTCTAAGAACTTGAATATTTGCTTGAAACTGAGTATTGATCAGTGAGTGAAAATTTTTGAAAACACTTGCTGCCTCGGATTTTTGTTTTAGTAAATAAATCCACGTGACTCTAGTGTGATCATCAATGAATGTGATGAACCATCTAGATCCTGAGGCTGTTTTTACTCGTGAAGGGCCCCAAATATCACTATGCACAAGAGAAAAAGGTTTTGATGGCATATACTTTAAAGATGGATAAACAGATCTTTGATGTTTTGCCAATTCACAAGCTTCACACTGAAAAGAAAAACCGTCCCTTTTTTTGAAAAGATTTGGAAACAAATATTTCAAATAATTAAAACTAGGATGGCCTAACCTATAATGCCACAACATTATTTCATTCTCACAAGACAAGGTAGTAAAGCATCTCGGTTTCTGAACTTGTTTATTTGAAGGATTGTCCGTGACCAAGTGATAAAGTCCATCAACCTCCTTAGCATTGCCAATCATCTTCCCCGAACAAGGGTCCTGAAATTCAAATCCAGCAAATGTTATTGTAGCAATGCATTTGCAATCATGAATAATACGATTAACAGATATGAGATTGCAAGAGAGCTTTGGGACATGTAGGACATTTAGTAATGTGAGAGATGGAGAAATAATGATAGAGCCTTTTCCAGCTATAGAGGTTAGGGAGCCATCAGCAATTTTTACCTTCAGATTACCAGATAAAGGAAAATAAGATGAGAATATGGAGGAATTACCGGTCATGTGATTTGTTGCCCCTGAATCTATGATCCAAGGGTTTGATTTAGAACCGGCTATGAAAGCTGTAGGATATGTACCTTTCTGGGCTAATGATGAAGAGGCAATATAAGATGATGGGTTAGGAGTGTTGGTTATGGAATGAGAACTCATTAGTTGATACAATTGCTCTACCTGTTCTTTGCTGAAGGCAGACAGTTCTGAGGCAGGTTTCGGCTCTTCAAAAGCATCTTCAGATGAGGCATGGAATCCCTTTGCATTACGAGAATTTCGATTGGCTGAAAAATTCTCGGCTGGCTTCCCGTGTAGCTTCCAACACTTGGCTTTAGTGTGTCCCGGCTTGTTGCAGTGCTCACAGATTGGCCGATCTCTGTCGTTCCGACGATCGTTGCGACGTGGTGGCTGACCTGAGAACAAGGCAGAAGACTCGGTGGGATTTGGTGAGTGGCCTCCAAGCATGACTGTCCGCCGGCTCTCCTCTCGTCTGACTTCGGAGAAGACTTCTCTTGTGCTTGGTAGTGGTTCACGACCAAGGATGCGCCCTCTGACTTCATCCAATTCCTTGTTAAGGCCGACAAGGAATTCGAAGACGCGTTCTTTTTCCACCATCTTCTGGAATAGAGCCCTGTCCTTAGCACAACTCCATTCATAGTCGCTGAACATGTCAACCTCTTGCCACAAGGTCTTGAGTTCAGTGTAGTATTGAGTGACAATTTTTTCTCCTTGTTTTAGCCTCCATAATCGAGTTTTTAGTTCAAACCATTGTCCTGCGTTCCCGAGATCAGAATAGGTCTCGTTCACAGCATTCCAAATGTCATGAGCAGTAGGTAGGAAGAGATAAGTTCTCCCTACACTCGGATCCATGGAATTTATGAGCCAAGACATAATCATCGAGTTTTCTGCCTCCCATCTTTCAGATTCTTCTTCTTCGGCAGGTTTCGTAGTGATACCTGAGAGATAGCCGAATTTTCCACGGCCACGAATAAACAGTTTCACAGATTGTGACAACTGTAAGAAATTATTTCCATTCAACTTGTGAGAAGTGATGGATATGTTTTGGAAGGATTCAGTGTTTAGGGTGATTGAAGGTGAGCGAGTAGAACTCATAGAGTCGATACCAGAGGTATCATCGTAGAATTTGGCCATTTCGGCTCTGACACCATAAAGAAAAAAAAAACTTGTTCAGAATAAATCGTGTTTATTTCTGCTGAATATGACTGACTTAAATAGAGTTTACAATGTAACAACTTTACATAAAAAGATGCATAAAATTAGCAACATAATAAAAACTAATTCTATCTAATTAAAACTGATCCTATCTAATATTTAATTTAGATATTCTCGACATGTATTTTACAGAAAACACTGGATTTTTGGCTCACGCAAGTTTTATCGAATAAGATATTGATATTCATGCATGTTGTGATTCTGATTTTGCAATATAATTGGAATTTTGGAAACAATTGTAGTTAACATGTTCGTGCATCATGTTAAAAGTTTGGCTAATAGTTTTTTATAAGATATATATTTTTGCTATATTTTCAATTATGAAAAGTTATAAAATAGTCCTTGAATTAGGATATAAGCATAGTTTATGCGACATTATGACATCGGTGGTAAAAAAAACCTAAATAAAACAATAATGTCATACATTCACGGGATGGATTTGAATGGCTCGTACTTTCACGTTTAAGTTGATATCCAAGCAGTAAACCCTGTGACTTTGGTGGTAGTAAAGAAATTGTTGATATTTTTTGAGGTTTTGAGTTTGAGTACTGGCAATGTTAGGGGTACGAAAGATCAATGTCGAATGGTTGAGAGTTATTTTTGAACAGATACTATCTTGTACTTATCTCAGATTAATTAAAATAAAAGTTGATATCCAAATTTATCTTCTTAATTTAGATTGATATACAAATTTGATTGATTAAAACAAATTGGTTAAAGAAACTATAAATATAGATTTAACCAGTAAGTTAAACTCATGTATCACTTAGAATCTCAACCCTTAATTTTTTTAACGAAGTTGTACTTTATTTTAACTTTTATAATAGAATACAAGTTGAGGTGACTAATTGGAGTAATAAAATGTTGAGGTACCAAATTGAACATTGAAGCTAAATTTAGGTGCCTAAAATGTATATTTACCTTATATATAACTCATACTTTCCCTTATTTCTTTCGTATCATAGACTGCTCTTCCCTCCCGTCCCCTACTTCTCGCTAGCAGCTGCAATTCAAATCTACGCTAAGGTAACATCTCCACCTCCTTCAATTATCAATTTGAAACTTTCCCTTTTTGCGTTGTTCTGATTTGTCACTAATTTTATAAGTTCTTTTTTTGTGTTGTTTTGATATTTCATTTTACCTTGATTCTGGGGTTTGCTGCAAAACGGCGTGGAACTTAGTTCTGTTTATCCATTTAGTCTAGGGTACATAGATTAGACATGTTTCTAATTAGATTATAATTTTCTTAAATCATGATTCAATGAAGGGAATCTAATTTTGTTTCAACCGAATGTAAAGAGTATTTATCTTTTAATCTGAAAATATTGAAGAATATTTACAGTTTTAGCAAGTCATATGAGCAATCTTGACTTTTGAATAATTTTTTTATTGTCTGAGCAGCTAAGTTGTCGATAGCGAAACCCAGTTTTTGTATTCAAGAGAAAATGGCGCTGGTGGTAATTTGTGGACAACCCTGCAGTGGGAAATCCACGGCTGCAAAATGCCTGGCTGAAGCTCTGAATGATTCGGAATGCAAACAGACGGTGAGGATCATTGATGAAGCTTCGTTTCATCTAGACCGCAATCAAAGTTATTCTAATATGCCGGCCGAGAAGAACTTGAGGGGAGTTCTCCGGTCCGAAGTTGATAGATCTGTGTCCAAAGATAATATCATTATAGTGGATTCTTTGAATAGTATCAAGGGTTACCGGTACGAGCTATGGTGTTTGGCTCGTGCTGCGGGGATACGGTATTGTGTCGTTTATTGCGATGTTGAGGATATGCAGTGTAGGAAATGGAACGAGGAACGTAGGGAGAAAGGAGAGGCTGCGTATAATGATGTCATATTTGAGGATTTAGTTAGAAGGTTCGAGAATCCGGATAGAAGAAACCGATGGGATTCACCGTTGTTCGAGTTGAGGCCTCAAATTGATGGAGTGGAGAAATCATGTGTTGCCATTGCAGATGCAGTTTCTTATTTGACAAAAAAAGTGGACTCGAAATCATGTGATGTTAAAGTTTTGCAGCCTACGATCGCTACGCAAAATATGCGGTTTTCAGACGCAAATTCTTTGTATGAGATGGACAAAGCTACACAGGAGGTGATTAATGTTATTGTGGAAGCACAATCCCAAGCCATTGGAGGACCACTTGCTGGTATTTCTACCGGTCGGGGTTTACCAAGTATCGATATTTCCCGACCTGTCGGGTTGCCTGAACTACGTAGACTACGGCGTACGTTCATCAAGTTAACGGGGCAAACAAGTTTGAGTGGGCGACCTCCGCCTTCTGATGCTGACAGCGTGAAAAGGATGTTCGTAGACTATCTGAATAGAGAATTAGGAACCATATAGGATTATCCCTTCATCATTGTTGTCAAAGACTTAATGTTTTGTTTATTATTGCTTTCTCTAATGAGCAGTTACTGATTGTCTTGGAATTATTGGACTTGGTATTGAGAGCCATGAAGGGGCCAGTTTACTTTTACAGGATTCTGTTAATGTGCTGAGTTGCAGGGTTTTGCCGATTGAGTTCAATTATTGCAGTGGTGAACGGATGATTCTCTCCATGTTATTCAGACTCGAGTGTGAGTGTAGGATGCTAGTATGTATCTCACACAGGTATGGTTAGACTTGGACTTTCTAAAAAAATTCATGTATTTGGAGAATCCTGAGAAGTTGCGTCTCCTTATAAAGATGTTGGACACATGTTTTAGAAGCGAATACTCCAGGAAAAATGAAGAGTCAAGCTACATGACTTTCTCAACCTCATGAGTAGGGATGGGCATGGGTGGGGTAGGTAGTTTTTAGGCCCACCCGACCCTTGTCTGAAAATTACTGCCCTCCACTCGACCTCTACTTTTCCCGACTTTAGAGAATATTCCACCTGCCCTAAATTTTGGGATGAAAACTCATCCTTGAACCTATCCGAATATATATATTTTTCATTTAGAAACAACTTTTCTAGAATCAGTATTCAAAGAAGTCATGACATGCTCCTCTCGAATGATTTGTGCAAGAAGCCAGGTAACATGATTGCCTGTGTGAGACCAGGTGATCTAACAAATATGAAGTGTAACAAACTTCAACTTGTCTGTGTGAGACCAGGTGATCTAACCTGAAGACACCGGCACGAGCACGTAGAGGATTACGCCCTTTTGCGGGAGGGACACGAGAACCAAAGAAGCTTGATGGCGGGGAAATTGATAAAAAAAACCAAATATCACCTTATAAGATCGAACCGAGTCAAAATCCATTCGAGCTAGGCTTGAATTCAAGTTGATCGGGGTAGGTCTTCTGGTTCAGGGCTAAAATCCACATGTCTATTCATGGTACATTGAAATGATCAGTGTCCCAATATTTTCAATAGTGTCTGAAAAACTGGAATCATCCCCACCATCTTGAGTCCTTTTCTGCTATATGCTATGCTTTTTACTGACAGAAAAATGGGGTATAAATGGAACAGTTAAATGATTTATAGGTAAACTGAACAGTTAACTTTTTACCATGGATCATTGAATCCATAAAACTAATCTGCTGGAACAGACTGAAATGTTTGCCTGCCTGAAAATTTTAAACTCGGGTGGGCTTTAAACCCTGACACTAGACGAGGGTAATTCATTTGTTGGTAATGGGGCCATGGCAGTGCAGTGGGCACAGCTCAGTCTCTGCTAATGCAAGCCTGGATTCTGACACAATCCTCCATATTGCATGACATGCTAGATGGTAACTTTAAACATGATTTCATTGTTTAATATAATGGTACATTTATATTTTAATCTTTATAAATGAAATTATAATTCAATCATGGGCTCCTTAGGGTAAAGTACACTAGAGGTCCTTAACTATGTTTAAATAATTGTTTTGGTCATTGAATTTTTAAAAGTTGTAAAATTGTCATTAATTTTTTTTTGAACTGTTATAAAATGTTCATTGCGGCGGTATAATAATTATAAAATTTTGATTAATTTGATGTCCATTTTACATTCATTTATAAATTTATTAATTTTTGTGTGACTTTTGAAAGTTTAATAACTAACACATCATTCTAACACATAATTCAATAATTTCTCATGCATTTCACTCAATTTTATATAATGTTCATGATCTAGTATTGTTTGCTTTGTGTGCATCCCTCTTCGAGGTAAAACTCAAGGTCTCTTATATGTAGAATTGCTTTTAAGTTTTCACAATTATGATATCTTATAGTGATCATTTTATAATAATTTGATAAATTTAATAATTATTTTGTAACTCTTGAAAGCTTAACGGCTAAAACAATCGCTTTAAAATAATTAAAGTGCATTTTACTCTATTTTATACTTCATTTTTAAACTTTTTATTATAAAAAAAACTTCAGATATTAACTAGCTTTTAAAATACAAAACTTAAAATGAATTACTTATCTGTTTAGATTTTAAATCCTAAACCATATCCTTAGAAACAAAATTGCCTTAAATGCACTCTTAACGAGACCTCCTCTTAATCTTTTTGACGGCTAAATCAGGATCGTTGATTTCACTTGACTACACGGAATAAAAGAACATGAGCCGCCCAATCAGTAACAGCATCACCATCACCTGTCATTCTGATTTTTCTTTTCCATAGCGTACATTTCAAAAAGAAACCAAACACACCCCACCATTTAGTAATAAGGTCAAATTACTTACTTTGGTCCCTCTTTTATCATAGAATTTGAAATCTAGCTTACATATTTTTAAAAATGAATTAAATTCCTAAAAAAATTATACGTAATTGAACTCTAAAACCAATAAATTAAATTAATAAAGTCATTTGATAAATTTTTATTATAACAGTTTTAGAGAGATATTGTTCACGCTTACGATTATATCACATGAAATTTACAAAATTTTAAAGATAACTAATATATATATATATATATATATATATATATATATATATATATATATATTAAAAGTTTGCTTTTTTTAACAAAATAAATAAATTTCTAAAAATGTCATATGATAATATTATAATGTTACATATGATACTAACTGATTCAAAATAACTGTTACATTTATAATCTACATTGGTTAGAAGGATGAAATTTTAGAATAAGAAGAGATTAATTCAACGAAAAAATACTCATAAGATTAATCAATTTTTTTGGTTCAAGAGTTTCTAAGCAGTTAAGCAACTCCAAAACAATTACAAATATTAATTAAAATATGTAAATCTCACCAACAACCGATTGATTTAGTGAATACTAAATTCTTTAAATAATAGTAAAGATACAAAATTTAACGTTATGAATGAAATAAATTTGATTAAGAATGTCGCTCCATAATATCTATTGATATCCTATTGTATTAAAATTAAAGTATTGAAATTAAATTTCAAATTTTAACATAATATATGGACCAAAACAAAATTTGACGAACAATAAAACAAATAATAATAAAAGTCGGCAAACAGCCAAACATCATAAATCCAAATTAAACAAATCATTTTCACTAAATCATTTCTGCTCTCTGTTTGTCCATTTGCCTTCAGATCTGATTATTTTATTAACACTTCTGTTTGTTCAATCACTCTCTCCTCCATTTGTCAATTTCCAGATTTTGAATCTCCACCGGTAAGCTCCCACGTAAACCCTAATTGTTTCTGTTTTTTTTTATAATTTTGTTTCCAGTGTTCGATTTACTTCGCTTGGTTTTTAATGATCTTGATCTGTCATTGTTTCCTTTTTGAGATCCGACTTCTGTTTTCTGGATTCTAAAAACGGAAAGTTTTGCATTTCCTTTTTTTTTTCCGAGGATGTAAATTCCGTTAGAAAACTCGTGTTAGATTCAATAGCATTTCATCTGCCAAATTCACCTTTAAAGAATTATAATTTCCTTATTTTTGAGTCCTCATTTTAGTTGATCATTTGCAGCTTCATGCGATTCGGTCACTTGCCGGAGACTGAGGGATTGACATTACTCAAAATTGAGTTTCCGTTGGCTCTGTTTGGATTCTGGTAAAATATTTACAACGGTAAATTTTATGCTCTGCATTGGATCAGGAGTTGTGTGATTCACTTCTGGAGGTGGAATTATTGATCCGTAATAAGGAATTGAAATTCAGCTTGGTTTTTGTGATTTTTTATATATACTGGTTCTGGTGGATTTATAGTGAACTTTGGATTTTGTTCTATTTTTTTCTCTGTTGCTTGTGTTGGTTAGCAGAAGATTGCTGCTGAAGGAGTGTAGGGTAGGGGATTTCAATTCTTGTTGGGCTTATCCAGATTTACTGTAACATATACAGAAGCTCGTATGTGATCATAGGTTATGGTTTTCACTGTTCTTGGAGCTTTAACTGAAGGGGTGGTGATTTAGTGGTTTTCCAATCTTTTAACCTTTGAAATTTTGGACATGAGAAGCCCCTGGCTCAATAAACTCTCAGTAATTTTTGGTCCCAGACCGCCTGTCAGCTGGTTGTTATTGTGCTTTGTTAGCGTGCTTGCGCTGATTGCAGTCTTTGGATCGTCTTCTTCTAATTCCTTTGACTCTGTACCTTCCACTCCGGTACCTGAGATCTATACAAACTATAGAAGGCTGAAGGAGCAAGCAGCAGTTGATTATTTTGAGTTGAGAACTATCGTGTCGGGAGCTAGTCGACAAAGGGAGCTTGGTCTTTGTAGCAAAGAAAGAGAAAATTATGTACCTTGTTACAATGTGACAGCAAATACGATATTAGGGTTTAAAGATGGAGAGGAGTTTGATCGGCATTGTGAAGTGTCTGGGCAAGGAAACTGGTGTTTAGTTCGCTCTCCGAAAGATTATAAGATCCCACTCCGTTGGCCTGCTGGTAGGGATGTGATATGGAGTGGAAATGTCAAGATAACAAAAGACCAATTCCTTTCTTCTGGAAGCATGACAAAAAGGTATTTATTAAATGCATTTGGATGCTTTGTAAAAGTGGCAAAGTATGAGGCCCATATCCATTGTTTACTAACTTTATATTTTACAATTCACCACTGTGTGATTTCTTTAGCTGCTTATAATATTCTTTCATTGTTCTTTATATGATCAAAAGCAGCTTTCTGATTTACCTTATTAATATTTTGACTACTTTACTAGAATCATGTTGCTAGAAGAGAATCAAATTGCTTTTCACCCGGAGGATGGCTTAATATTTGATGGTGTCAAAGATTATTCTCGCCAGATTGCAGAGATGTTGGGACTGGGAAGTGACTACGAATTTTTTCAAGCCGGTGTATGTCTTTTATTTCACTTTATCATAATTTTCTACTACTTTTAGCATTATGGAGTACCTTGAGCTTTAGGAGTGATATTTTGGGAATAATTTTTTCTAATAGCATGTCCTGTTTAAAATATAAGAAAGATATTGTATCGACTTCAAGGGGAACTAAAACTATCTTCACTCTACGGTATTTAATCTCCTACTTTGATTACAGGTGCGCACTGTACTCGATATTGGTTGTGGATTTGGAAGTTTTGGAGCTCATTTAGTTTCACTTAAGTTAATGGCTCTTTGTATTGCCGCATATGAGGCAACTGGAAGCCAAGTTCAACTAGCTCTCGAGAGAGGTCTTCCAGCAATGATTGGCAATTTCATATCAAGACAACTGCCATACCCATCATTATCATATGACATGGTTCATTGTGCACAGTGCGGTATTGTTTGGGACAAGAAAGGTACTTTCTCTGTTTAATAATAGGATTATGTTATTTATTGATACTCTTCTCTTTTACTTTAAGAATTATTTGGGAAAATGGGTTATGCAACAATTCTTTTCCTTCTATTTTTTAGTGATAATCACTATGTCATGTTTCATTATAGAATTTTATTGATAATGCATGACTTTATGCATGAGATGTATTTTAATGCTGAAAATTCGTCCTCAAGTAGCTTCCGTATTCTGAAATTAAATATGCTTTGCTGTCAAAATATGACTTTGTAAAACAGAGAGTATGTTTGTAAAACAGAGGGTATGTTCCTTATGGAGATAGATCGGTTACTCAAGCCTGGAGGTTATTTTGTTTTAACCTCACCGACAAGTAAGCCACGTGGAAGTTCAACAAGTACGAAGAAAAGAAACAAGTTAACGCCACTGGAACAATTTACTGAGAAAATTTGTTGGAGTCTTATTGCCCAGCAGGATGATACTTTCATCTGGCAGAAAACTGCTGATGCTCATTGCTATTCTTCTAAGTGAGTATACATTTATAATTTTCGCTCTTCTGTTGGTAAATCTTAGTTAAATTGCATAATGGAACTGGCTTCCAATTTCGTAAAATGCCTTTTAGGTTGTGTTATACCTTTTTATTTTGAATTAGTTGTATTTGGTTTGCTTAACTTGTAACTGTCAGACCAGCTCTGTTGTTTTTCTAACTTCTATTTCTTGAATATAGCAGGAAGAGTGATGTAACCCTTTGCAAAGAAGGATATGACGCACCCTATTATCGGGCCTTGGTGCCATGTATTACTGGAACTTCCAGCAAACGCTGGATTCCTATTCAGAACAGGTCCTCTAACTCAGATTTGAGCTCTGCGGAGCTTGAAATTCATGGAAAGTATTGTTCCAACTCATTTTTTTCTGCCTGCACATGCTTTTTTATGTTGCTATTGTGCTGCGACATGCAATCTGTAGTAGATGATTTAGTTGGCTAACATATTGATATAATTTAATCTTTGCAGGAGTCAGTCAGGAGGATTTCTTTGAAGACTTGCAAGTTTGGAAATTAGCTTTAAAAAACTATTGGTCTCTGCTTACACCATTAATTTTCTCTGACCATCCCAAGAGGCCAGGAGATGAAGATCCTTTGCCTCCATTTAATATGGTACGCAATGTGATGGACATGAATGCTCATTATGGGGGCTTGAATGCTGCATTACTGGAGAAAAAGAAAATGGTGTGGGTGATGAATGTGGTGCCTGTTAGGGCACGCAATACGCTTCCTCTCATTCTTGACCGGGGTTTTCTTGGTGTTTTGCACGACTGGTTAGTTGTTTTACAACTTCAAAGCAATATGTTTGAGTTGATAACTATGCGCTTGTTTTGGAATTTGAGTTTTAACATCTTTGTTTGGGTATAAATATCTTCACTAGTTTTCAGAAGTGTTCTTACTTTTTTGTGTTCCCAGATTAAGATAACATTTAAAATTTTGGATCATAAATATTCAGTTAAAAATTAAAATAGTTTGCTTTTTATTCAGATTCATTCTTAAAATTGAATATTATTGTTGCCTATAATTTTTCCGTATCTACCTTGAGTTGTTGAATTATAAGTGGCTTATTTGCTCAAATCAATGTTTCAAATAAAGACATGATTGCTATTTGTAAATAGAATTTACATTTGGAGTCTGTATGTACAGTTTTCTCTCTTTGAGATCAGGTTGAACATTCAAATCTTCATTTTAAGCTTGCTCATTTCTGATGTATATTTTGAATGCTGAAAGAACATTTTTATCTTATGTATCTGGTGCTGTACAGGTGCGAATCCTTCCCAACATATCCTCGAACATATGACATGCTTCATGCAGATGGACTCCTATCACTGCTTACTTCAGAGAGGTGTGGTTTGATGGAATTATTTATAGAGATGGATCGAATTCTTCGTCCCGAGGTAAATTTTTTTTTTCAGAGTTTGTGCTTGAAATCTAGCATCCTAAATCTCTTGAATAATCCCCCTCCAAAATGAATGTGGTTTTCTAATCAAAGCTCTAGAATGTGTTGTATTAATTAATTGTTTCTGAAATAGTTATTACCTACCTGTGCAACCGAATATTAGAAGTTATCAATATTCATAATTGGAGCTCGTGTTTTTTTGCAGGGCTGGGTTGTGCTCTCTGATAAATTAGGAGTTATAGAGTTGGCGCGTGCACATGCTACACAAATACGATGGGATGCGAGGGTGATCGACCTTCAGAATGGTAGTGATCAGCGCCTACTTGTTTGTCAGAAACCTTTTCTGAAGAAATGATTGATTGAGCACCGAAAGGTCTCAAGCCTGCGGATTGTAAACTTTTCTTGATCTGGTAATCTTCTAATCAATCCACCAAAACACCTTTTTTCACACCCATGCATGCATGCACAATTTGTGAGCCTCTAATTGATTTCTCATATTGGAACCGGATTGCCTTTGGTTTTTAAATGCACAGAGTAAGTGGCCTCAGTAGACAAAATGCTAACCGGATTTTATGCCATGAATCCTTTCAAGCTTTTGATGGTATATGTTCTACACACCGGATTTTAGGCATCGACACTTACCAAAATTGCACCTCACATTAAGTTAGCTAGCATCATTTGTGTAGAGATTATATTTAGGTATTATGTCTTGGAATCGATGATGTAGCTATTTTGGCAGAGGATGAACTGTCTGTGGCATGACAACCTGAGCCTATGCTCCGGAGTTTCAAGCGGTTCGATATTAATGACCGAAGGAGCATGGTGGAGGATTGTAGATTAGCTTAGAAACAAAGTTTGCTGCAAAAGTAGCTGTGATTCGTTTTCTTTGCCAAGGTATTTGTAGCCAATTCATTTATCCGCGTTAATTTTTCACCTAGGTCTTAATTTTGAGTTTGTTGATTTCTTTATTATTTCGATATCAAATTCCTTGTATCGAACCATCAATTTTATTGCTGTGCAATGGCCATGAAATGTGATAATTACAAATAGATTAAACTATATAATCTCTAACGGATGTTTGAGGTTTGTGCCTTGAGAATGGTTCCTCATTTCTCCGCCAATGTAGTTTATATAAACAAATCTGGATCTTTGGTATTACTCTCGATTTTGCGATACACCTTTTAAAGACAATAAGTTGATTCGAAATCTCGTTATCAACCTCCTGACGTAGAAAAGTAATCGTTTGTAGCCGCACGGACACCTTTTGATGCATATGAGTTGGGGTGTGGTTCGACCTTTGAAAAATATTTTTGACAAGATCTTATTTAGTTCAAAATCGTAATCGAATTTATATTATAATCTCGGAATGATCTAAATCGAATCTCATTGAAGGAAGTTTCTCCATGAGAAAAAGGAAAGTTGTGTTGCAAATGGGAACCGATATTCAAAAAGCCATTTTGCGTGTATTTCTATATTATCAACATGATGAACTGGTAAGCAGTGATATTTGACTTATCAATCCCTTCGTTAGTCCAATAAGCTTGTCTGAGTCTCCCTCCTCTATTTGATTCATCATCTTTGATCCCTCTCTGGCACATTTCCTCGAACATCATACTGGCTTGGGCATCTACTTGATCACAAAGTCTGTAACATGAATGCCGCAAATCATCCATTCTCTTCATTTCCTGTAATTAATCTTAAATAGCGTCTCCATCATTTTCACAAGGGCACCAAATCATATTCAAACCCTTCAGCTTCCACCAAATTCATAAAATCAAATACCCCATCTTCATAAGATCCCTCAAATCAACCATTTTATATGAGGTAAAGTTCATTAGTGGTCACTTACCTTTGTTAAAATGATCTTTTTTATCAACAAACTTTTCGATGTTATATAATGATCATTAAGAAAACAGGTCATTACAAAATGGTCATTTGGTAATCAAGCTTTTCAGTGTTACAAAATGGTCATTGAGGTACAGGGTTCAACATCAAACTTATTGATATAGTCAAAATGGACATTATTATAATAACGGGGATCATTTTTTATTATCAAAAAGATTGTTTTTAATACAGTTTAGGGGATCTTTTAGTGTGTAATAACAAAAATTCCCTATACGTAGATTGATTAATTGGGAACTTTTAGTATTTAATATAAATAATAAATTACTGGAGCTACAGTGGATTGAACCCTGTACCTCTCACTTACAAAGCAAGCGCCCTATCATTTGAGCTACAACCTCATTATTTTGTTTTGTTGAGAAATTTTGTAAACAAGACTTCTAAGTAAATTATTGGGTAATTTTTTTTATTGATATAAGTAAGTACAATATTTCACATTAAACGTTCATACCTTTAATATTTATAGTGTTCAATTTAAGATCTCAAGAAATAATAATAATTATTTATCATTGATCGTGCAATTATTAGGTAATTTAATTATGGGAAAGTGATAATTATGTATTATGGTGTTGAGAAAATCAGAGTTATTGTCCCATTGTATCAATAAATTATGTATTATGGTGTTGAGAAAATCTTGAACAAGTCCGCTAATTGAAATAACAAAGAGAAATTAAAAAAAAAATGAAATGTCAGCATCTTACTCCGATTGGAAAGGGTATTGAACAAGTCCGAGCAAGTTAAAAGAAGAACAAGAAAAACAACGAATGGCGCGCTTCGCCTTTCAATGCCTCCCCTCAAACTTTGCTCCACCCTTTGACTCTCTTGTATAAGTTATCATCTTTCCCCTTTTCTCTCTCTCATTCCGCCATTTTTCTTTCTGGTTTGTTTTCCTTTTTGAAAAAAAACACTGTTCTATCTGTTCTTTCTCTCATTCTCAACAATGTCCACTCCAGAGAAAGAGAGAGAAACTCATGTTTACTTGACCAAACTCGCCGAACAAGCCGAGCGTTACGAAGGTAATAAAAAAACAATGATGGTTTTTCAATTTCTTTCGAGGTTGAACAAGCTTTAACGATTTAAGTTTGAATTTTTCTGTTCTTTGTTTCTCGTTTCTGGGTGTGAGGCAGAAATGGTGGAGAGTATGAAAAAAGTGGCGAAACTCAACTGCCAACTCACCGTGGAAGAGAGGAACCTACTTTCGGTGGGATACAAGAACGTGATCGGTGCACGGAGAGCTTCGTGGCGGATCATGTCTTCGATCGAACAGAAAGAGGAATCCAAAGGAAACGAAGAGAATGTTAAGCTGATCAAAGGGTACCGTCGAAAAGTAGAAGAAGAGCTTTCCAATATTTGCACTGACATTTTGAGCATCATCGATAAGCATCTTATCCCTTCTTCCTCCTCTGGTGAAGCCACTGTTTTTTACTACAAGATGTAAGTTACGTTTACCCTCTACAGATGGATTTTGGGTTTATTTTAAATCTCTCCCAATGGTAGTATATTGACTCCAAATTGCCATTGAAGTAATGTTACCTGAAATGCATATCGATTTGGTACAAAGAACGAACACTAGAATGCAAATTGTTTTAATTTTATAAAGCGTCATTCACTATTCACTAGTATTCTCCGACTGAGAATTTTTATGCTATTCGTAGGGACTGTTGGATTTTATGTTAGGGCATGGATTTAGGAATTTATATTAAAAATTTAGTAGTGCGAAATTAGATTATCAATAGAATTTAGAAACTACATTAGAATTTGAAATTTCCAGGGCATTGACCGCACTCCAGCACCCTTAGGTCCATCCATGGCTACCGGGATTGTTAGTTTTATTGAATTAGATTACGAGTGTTCTCCGATTGCAAACTTACATACCAAGTAATTGAATTCAGGAAAGGTGATTACTACCGGTATGTTGCTGAGTTCAAGACAGATCAAGAGAGGAAAGAAGCTGCTGAGCAGTCATTGAAAGGTTATGAGGTAAGTTAATGTTTACCCTTTTATCATATATAAGAAAAAGATCCCATAATTTGATCATAGTGTTCTTCACTTGCTGCAGACACCTAATTTTCCGTCTTTCTTTTTTACTTGTTAGGCTGCTTCTGCTGCTGCAAACACTGATCTTCCTTCAACTCATCCGATTCGTCTTGGCCTCGCCCTTAACTTCTCTGTGTTTTACTATGAGATAATGAATTCACCTGAGAGGTATAAGCTCTATATCTGTTAATCTGTTATAGTAATTGGTTGAAACATTAGGTGAGATGTGTGGTTATATTTTGAGGAATTTGCAGGGCATGTCATTTGGCTAAGCAAGCTTTTGATGAAGCCATTTCCGAGTTGGACACTTTGAGTGAGGAGTCATATAAGGATAGCACCCTTATTATGCAGCTTCTAAGAGACAATCTCACTCTCTGGACTTCTGATTTGCCTGAAGATGGAGGTATTGTATAATTTAATTCAGTGACAGATTCGACAACACGGTTTTGAGGTTTATTTAATTTTTTAAATTTTTTGAGTATATTTATATCAAGTATGTAAAATTAACATCCAAATCCAAATAACATAATTGATAGAAGCCTTGATTTCTAACTTTGGGAAGCATTGTCTTAGACAAAGTATATGAAGACGGCGTAAAAGGTGAAGATACTATATCCTCAGCAGCCAAATCTGAGGCAAAAGCCGAGGTAAGGGCTTATCAGAAGCTATGGTTTCTTCTTCTTTTATTTTTTTGGTTTAATTTCAGTAGATGCCCTCAAATTATGACTGGATTCTACATTAGTCCTTAAACTTCAAAGCATGCTAGTTGAATCCACAGAGTCTGTATGGTGTGGTGCATTAAATGCAAACTTGGATATATGATGTGGAGCATATTTTAAACACATTGATCAAATTTTCAAACCTGTGTATATACATGGCATAGAAAAGCTTGTATAACATGTCACATCCAAGTTGACTCGCGTGTTTTAAATATATTCCACTTCAAATTCGAGTTTATAACTAGCTTACGGTAGGACCCTATTGATACAATATTAGTACTTTTGAGGATTTAATTAAAACGTTTCGAAGCTTTAAAAACTAATTAGAACGATAATGATAGCTACATTACATGAAATTGTCTAATTGGTATTTGCAGAAACATTGATGAAGAAATTCTGGGGGCCTGAATTGGGGGAGCAAATTCAATGTGTTTCCCGGTGCTCTTTGCCTAAATTGGCTTCTTATGAACCTTTCTTACAAGAGGATTGGATCAGCCAGTTTGGCCCATTTTACAATGCTAAACGATCATTTGCAGTACTACCAAAAACCAGATGGTGAAATTTGATCAGTTGATCCAAACCATGTCTTAAATTTCCACTTGTTTTCATTTTTCCTCTACTTTTTGCTTTAATTGAATGTTCTCTATCTAATATGAAGTTACTGGTTGAAATTATGGATGTTTTTTGCTTTACATTGTTTCCTTTTGCTTACATTGTGTCATATTATAAGCTTCTATTTTCGAGAACATCAATTGACGGATAAAAGCAACATCCAATCTCTTAATTCGATAGTTTTTCTAACTTAAATTTTATTTAGTCCAAAATAATTATTAAATTCAGAATTTCTATCTTCAGATGACGTGATACTTTAAGACTACAAATGATCATTCGAAAATAAACTTTGTAAATTACCAAGATAAGAGATTAAATTTTGTTTTTTTTTTATCAATTTCTTATGTGATATAACGTTTATTGGATCTAAATCAGAGATTAAATTTTGCTTTTATCAAGTTCTTATGTGATACACCTTTGTAAATAACTTGATGTCTTTTTTTTTTTTTTGGATAGAATAACTTGATGTCTCTTACATAAGAGTTAATGATTTAAAGAACATTTACTTTTTATTTAAGAATCGAAGTACAATTTATCAAAAAAAAAAATGTAAGAAACACAAATAAACGAATATTAAGATTTTAATCCAAAACTAATTAAAAGTAATATTAAGCTTAAGATTTCTTGAATCGGAAAACGAAACATTAATAAATGTAAGAAATTTTTTAAAATATAACTTATTAACTTCTATTGATTTTGCCAATGCAAATAAAAAAAAAAGGAATTTCTTGGTCAATTACCTTCTTTGGGCGTTGAATTATATTTCATTTTTTAGTATGATGAAAATGTATGAAAAAAAATTGTAAGAATATTAATAACTTCATCATGTAAATTAAATATAAAAAAATAAAAAGAAGCACAAATTTAATTAAAAATGATTAATTAATAACTTCACAAGGGGAAAAAAAAAAGAAATCCTACTAACTACCAGTTGATCTAACAAGATGAGACATTAGATCCCTTAAATAAGATTAATAGTTCAAATTGTAATAATATGATAAAGAAAACTTGATTAATGTAATTTCGATTCAAATTAGTTTGATATGCGTCAAATACAAATAGTTATACTAAAAAAACCAAGCATATCCTTTAGATAAATATTTTACTCAAAAAAGGGAAAATTCTGAATGAGCAAGAAGCTGTCAACAAACTAATCACATTCCATCAAAATTGCAACCTAATTTTTACAATAATATTGTGCAACATGATCAAGGAACATTATGAGTTATCACAGTTAGATATCATCAGATCTCAAGTAGAAAACCATATTTAGTGCAGATATATGAATGCCCCAATTCCCCAAAATATGATTTAGGGTTCTTCCTTGACAAAATAGCTTTGTGGCAAGCAGAAATCTTCCTCGTGATTTAGGATATCAATCTCTTCATCATCTGGTTTCTGAAATTTACAAAAGAACAAATTAGCTCAGTGATAACTACCTTTCAAGATGACCAAAAAGCAATAGCACCATTTAGGTTTTAGGGTGTCCAATTTTTCAGCAGGTACTTTTCTTTTATATTACCCTGGCATTAGGGTGAGTGTCAGACTTGGATATGTGCCAGCATAAGCATACTCAATTTTTTTTATGTTGTCTATATATTTCGATGATCATATATGCCAATACCAATGTTTGATTATGCTTCCGAAATAGATGTCAAACACGGGTACTTCAACAACAAAAATGAAGAGTATGGGCAGCAAAGATTTGCTCATCATATACACACAGCTATCAATTCTTATGTTGGAAAAGGAAACAAAGAATCATTTGCAACAACCTATTTCTGTTTTTAATCCATCATCACCATGTGAACCAAACTATACTTGCAAGTATCTCTATCCAACCACAGTGAGTGAACACAAATGATTGAAACTAGCCATTTATCATTTTTGTCGATTTATACAGACATGGAAACATCCAAGACAGTAGTCAATGCAAAACCTAATCTTCAATGGAATATCAAACTAATAAATGGAAACGAAAATAAACTATTGGACAAGGTTACCAGAACTTCTAAGTTGTAGAAACGATCTAGCAATTGTAAAACCTCATCTGGAGAAAAATGTCGGTCAAGGCTGTGACAACATTTAGCAAACAATAAGAGAATGCAAAAGGAAAAAAATGACTCATCAGAACACTGTGATCAAAAGAGGGTATTGATATGAAGTACGAAGGACAGGAGGCGGAACAAACCTTTTCCGCAGGAATTCCATCAGACCATAGAGTACAAAGTGGCGATGCACGCCTGCAGGGAAGTAAATTCAATTCAAAGTAAGGCTTTCATATAGATTGTAAAAGACCAAATGAATCCTAACTGTTTTACCATAAACATGTGCATGAACTGCTAGATGTACTGATTTCTTTACCATGTAAAGCTTAAAATTGATCCATAAACAATAAAAATGAAAATGCACCATTAGATTCTAAAACTATCAAAACAAACACATAATATAAAAGCTAACCTTTCACTGGAAATAACAGCACAAAAGACATTTATTAAATTTTCTTGCTGAAATATAGTTAAACCATTTTTCACCACAGCACCAAGCAAAATCAAAGGAATCAAATTAATTCAAATTTCCAATAATATTTTACTTTTAGAATTAAATAATAATAATAATAATTTTTTCCCTTCAATTAGTTTCTAAGAATCAATCTTTAAACTGAAAAAAAAAACGAACTTCTCCTTAAACAATTAACATATACTATATATATATTAAAGCGATAAACGTGCCTCGTAATTTGACGGGAGGATAGATTTCAAGTGCTTCCAATAGCCTCAGCTCCAATTCTACCTCCTGTTGCTCCTATTAAATCCACGGAAATAAATACAAATTTTAAATAAAATCAACAAAAAAATAATAATTATTATATAAAACGGAGAAAGACGAACGCCGGCGAAAGCGAAAGACCTTAGGAAGAGAAGAGGCGGAAGACGGTGGAGCTTTGCAAGGGGAATGTACGGAAATACCATCTTGTTCATCTTCTTTGTCTCTTCCACCCTCCATCACCTCTTTACTTATTCCTTTTTGCAGTCGTAGACTGAAACCACTCTCTCAAGTAGGTGAAATTAATTAAATAATTCTTCAGATTCTTTCTGGGCTGTATCTCATAGTATTCCATGGATGAAAAACACTTTTGGGCTTCCATCCAAGGCCTTCACCTACAATTTTTTTGTATTTTTTTATTAATTTATAATATTCAAAAGTTGCAAGAGATTATTATATATTTAGAATGTTTTATTTAAATTTCAACTATATACATAAAATTTTAGTTTAATTTTAATTGTGTATATTTATAACGATATTTTTTTTGATAAATCTAGGTGAATATAAGGTAGTATTTGTTTAAAGACTCTCAACCAATTGACAATGAACACTTACGTCCTTGTATATGTAGTGTTTGAACCCAAAACCTCGAAAAATAACAATAATCATATATATACACAACACATAATTAAATTTAACATATAATTTAAAAAAAAATTATTAAATAAAAAATTATATATAATTTTAAAAATTGATTCTTTATTATCACATATTAAATAAACTATGAGAAAATATTTGATTGAACATAGAGATGTTAGTGAAACGAGTTTTATTTCACACCTATAGATGAGAAAGCCAATAAATCTAATGTAAATGATGAGACGAAAATGAATATAATCTTATAAGTAAAAATGTCACAGCTTGCAAACTCTTGTTTCCTCTTTCTAATCTCTGACGATCTTATTCTCCATCAATTCTTTTTCTCTTTGCTATATTTATTTTAGACAAATATGTCTAGTATGTTATTTATAGTAATTGAATGATAGTTGATGAATTTTTTTATTTTATTTAATTATAATTTTATTTTGTATGTGAATGATAGGCCATAATTTTAAGAGAAGGTAAAATTTTAAAATTTCTCTTTTTGGAATTATGGAATATGGATAGAAATTGTCAAATTTTAGAAGGTAACATTCTCTCCAACATTATCATAATGTGAGTTAATTGCACCATATATCCTTAAATTACGATCATCATTTTCAATTGTACTCCAAATTTTTTAACATTCTAATTTTATCTGCAAACTATGCTTTCACTTTAAATCGGTCTCTAAACTTTTAAACATACAAATTCACCCCCAAACTATTACCCTCATTCTATATTGATCCCTAAGCTTTTAAATGGCTTAATTTCAACTTTGAATTTTTGAATGATTTAGGGGATATTGTTGGAATATTCAAAAGTTTGAGGACTAATTTAGAATAAGGGTCATAGTCCGACAATGAATTTGGAATGTTTAAAAGTTTGGGGACCACTTTATAATATGAGTCATAATTTAGGGATGAATCAAAATATTCAAAAGTTTAGGGACTAATTTAAATTAAGAATCATAGTTTAGGGATGTATGTTGCAATTAACTCTTATAATGTTTATTATAATTAATTGTGACATTATCTATTATATATGTCGTTGCAATAAACACAATACAATATAAAAAAGGTTAAAGTACACAAATGATCCACCGACTATAGGGTATTGTTTTGTTGGGTCCCTCGACTATTAAAAGTTATTAAATGGTCCTTCGATGTGGTGTTGCTTTGTTGAGTACCTTCTATTAAAAGTTATAAAATGGTCACCCGACTATTCGTATGTTTCAAACTCGTCCTTTTTCGGTAAAAAATTGAGAGTCGTTTGAGCTAGACGTTAACATCTTGCCTGAGATATGATAGTCGTTTGAGATTCTTGAATAAGATTTTAGCATATCTTAGTTAGCATGTTAATGTCTAGCTCAAATTGCCGTTAATTTCTTAATGAAAAAGGATGAGTTTGGAACATATGAATAGTCAAATGACTAATTTGTAACTTTTAATAGTTGATGAACTCAACAAACCAACATCTTATAGTCGGAAGACCATTTTATAACTTTTAATAGTTGGAAGACTCAATAAAGCAACTCCCCATGCTCAACTATTTGTATATCTAAAATTAAACTTTAAACCCTTATTTTTCTCATGGTTATAAAATTGGATACATATAATAAAGCAATAAAGGGCATTAGCTGTATGATTAGTTGTGGTACAGCTTCATTTGGCCATCAAGCCAACATTTTCACTACAACCCGAGCCAAGTCTTTTGTCATTATTTTTTTGGACACGAAAAGTTGGGATAATGTACAATTATGAGTTGTAAGAATATCATCACATGGTTTGACGTGTCTTTACATTTCGTATACATAATAATAAAATAATGAAAATATAATTAATATAAATATTAAATCCATAATTTACATACGATACGAAAAATAAATTCATTACTATTACAAGTAATGATAAGTAAACAAACATAAATTTTAATTAAAAAATAAAAATTATTTTATCAATATCTGTGGATGGATTATTCAACTAAATTTAGATGCATTAGATTAAAATTGTTTAATAAATTAATTGATAGTTGAGAGAAAGATGAAGAATGCAGGTTGGGATAGGGTAGAAAGTGTGTAACAATGAGGTGGTCCAATAATTCCATTTTCAAACGAGTAAGGAATCTCAATCGACACGACCGATTAAAAGGTGACCTAAAGGCAAAATACTCCTTCCATTCCCCTTTTCCCACATAATCTTGTTCTTTATCCCCTTTCTCTAACATATGACTTCATTTCTACCTACAAAGTCTATCAAATCAGATAAATAATTCGAGCACCAAATATATCTCCTAGCCTAATGCATTTGCTACTTTAGCCTAACGTGCAACTACCAAAAGTCTTGAGTGGCAATTGAAATTAATAGGGAAGGTGAAGGTTTATGAATTCAGATAATAGATGTACGATGTAATAATTTAATATCTAAATTTGAATTCATAAAACATATCAAATATAGACAAACATTCGAATCTACGATCTAAACTTATTACTCTAAATAATAATATTGTACTGCAAATTGATGTCCCTTGTTTAATAAATAAGGCCCGATATTTCAATGCCAAAGCAGCCTAATGAATTCATCATTACAAACGCATATTATAATTACTTAATAAGATAATTAAATATTGGACCGTCGCATTCACTCAACTTTAGTAGTGTTTCCCCCCGAAAAGAATGACTTCTTAAGTCATACCATTTACTTTAGTACGACTTATTTCATGATAAATCATTCGAAAAGAAACCAGGAACAAAAATGGAGGCCAATGGTCTGTCTATAATCAACGCACAACCATGAGTATCAACGGGTCAAAAAGAAATAATATTAATATTCAGATCTAATTTTAATGAATATTTATAATTCTTTTATTTGTTTCAAAATGATACGTTTATATATGTATATACATATATTTGATCGATGCCACAAGTACAGATACAATAATCAACATTAAAATATATATAATAATTATTCAAATAATCATCATTATAAATTTGATCGGATCAAGAATCAAAATAATTTTAAATTTAGACTAAAATAAATTTAAACATAATTCAAATAAAACTATTTGTAATTATTATATATATTTGTAATTAAGATCATAATAGATGGGGAGGCTCTCATATTGAACTGACCAAAGTGAGAATTTATATCGAATAAAACTATTTGTAATTATTTTTTTCTCATCAAATAAATTAACTCTAAAAAATAATTAATAAAGATTGAAAATGTTGATTTAAGTTCGAAAAAATCCTGTAGTTGTGAACTTCTTATAATCTTAATATTATATTATTTTTATACCTATGTTTTCTATTTAAAAATTTCACGTAAATTTGTATATTACTATATTCAAATTTTTTCTTCAAAAATCTCAATTTTACTATGGAGTTAAAGCTATAGCCTTCTTATATCTACTTAATATATTTAAAAAGTTGAACAATTTTAACTATTAAATTTATATTTAATTATTGAGTACCAATCAAATAACCTCAGTAATTAAGAAATAATTAACCCTTAAAGGATTACGATTCAAACACATCATTTATATAGATATTTAAACATTTATTGAAAAATAACAAAATCTTTTAAATATATATTATTTTATAATCATTTTATATTAAATTACTAAATTATGAACATAAAAATTAAAATAAAAGAACCTGAAAAAGGAAAGAATGCCAAATAGTTAGGGAGGACAAAAAAATCGAATCCGTCGGGAAAAATCGAAAATCGAATTAAACGAGTCAGTTTCGGGGATGATAAATAGGGATGGGATGGGGAAAAGCCGAATGTTTTAAACGGGGACGGGAAAAAATCGAATGTTTTAAACGGGGACGGGTTTGATAATCCATGCCCCGATTACCCGAATACCCGGCCCGATAAATATTAAAAATAATTATTTTATATATATATATATATATATATGTAATATTAATAAATTTAATTTAAATTAAAATATATATATATAATATTTATATATTTAATTTAAATATCCACTAGACTTCACAATGACAGTTCTTAAACCTAAACCAGGTTAAGGAAAAAATGCCAAATAGTGTCAAGTGGTGACCGCACATATAAAGGATCTGTAAAAGGGTCCCAAATGTAGAACCCTCAGGCTTCATCTCCCCCCACTAGGCTTCACAATGACAGTTCTTAAACCTAAACCAGGTTAAGTGTTGACCCTTCACTTCAGTTTATGACCGTTTGAGAATATATATATATATATAACATATGCAGCTGCAATTACATGAATATTTTAACAGACCAAATTACTAGCCACCAACACTTTTTTAAGACATTTGCTCAGTTTCCCATTTTCAACAACACTCGAGAGTAGTATCAGAGGTGATTTTAAGACAACATTATTGCTTATATACCCACCGTCTTCCTTGTTATTTGTCTACAAGTCTCCATTTGTTCTCTTTCTTTTTTTTTCTGCAGCCGTCTCTGGTTTCTCTTTAATTTCCTCTAAATCTTGCACAAATCATGGCCCTTTTGATTTGTCTAGTGCTGTTCTTAGCCATGACTGGCCATTCAAGTAAGCTTTTTGGATTTTTCTCTTAAAGATTTCAGAGATGGGTTTTGCTTCTTTGCTGGAAAAACACAGATAATATCTTAAAGATCAAATTTTCCCCATAAATTTATCATTTTTTCTTGTTTAGGTGCTACTTATTGCTTATGTAAAGATGGAGTTGGTGATCAAATACTTCAAAAGGCACTGGATTATGCATGTGGAGCTGGAGCTGATTGTTCAGCTATTCTCCAGAAAGGTGGTTGCTTTAACCCCGACACCGTGAAAGATCACTGCAACTACGCTGTCAATAGCTATTTCCAAAGGAAAGGTGAAGCTCAAGGAAGCTGTGATTTCTCAGGCTCTGCTACTGTTAGCGCCAATCCTCCTCCGAGTATGTCCCTGTAAACCCATTTTTCTTCTTCCATTTCTGGGTTTTCCCTAACCTTTTTTGTGTGATCTGCAGATATTGCTTCAACTTGCAGCTTTCCCTCAAGGTATGTTCATCACTTCCATAAACTTTCATGAAAGTTTCTCTATGATGTTTTCGTATGTTTGATCTTTGTTTCTAAAGTTATTTGGTTTTTGTTTTTTTGCAGTAGCACGGGCACAACCACCACAGGCACCACACCAACCGGAACAACCACCGGCTCAACCACCACGGGTACAATCCCAGGGACTACTCCAACCACCGTGTTTGGTGGTGCAGGGACAACACTAGGGCCAACAACAGGGACCAATGATCTTCCAAGCAATGCTGTGGGTGTGTTCACCAACAACAACTTGATCTTTGCTTTTGTTGTATTGACAATCCTACGTATTTCAGAGTTATCCTGGCTTTGAATCGTAAGGGGAATATTTGGGGGATTTTGATCAGATTTTGCGATGGCTTGTGACCTTTGGTGTGTGGGTCCATGATGGGAGCATTTATCAGTGACAATGACAAATCCCCCACCACTACTTTTTTTCTTTCTTTTTTGTATATCTAGTGAGTCCACTTTTTTTCGTTTTTTTAATGGAATTTTGGTTAATCATAAAAATGAAAATTCTTTTAAAATGATTGTCGTACACCGAAATAATAATATGATATACTCATCACTAATTAAATTATTATTATTAAATAAATATAAAAAAATATAATAATCTATTCACAATGTAATCTTTTATTATTATTATTTTAAATTTTAATAGGAATATAATTAGATTTTTTTATTAAAATTATAACTATTTTAAAAATATTTATTTATTTAAGTTTGTATAATCATCTTAAAGCAATTATGGTTCAAGTTTTGTTGATCTTAAAGACTTAAAATGTCCATAATTTGCACAAAAGTCATTAAGCTTGGATATAAAATGTATTTGATGCTATACCTTTTGTATGTTGCAGATGCAGTTTGAAGAAGAAAAAAGAACATGGATTTAAAAAAAAATTGTACGTTAAAGGATTAACGGGAGTTACCAGCAAGTGATTAAAACCAAACAGATTGATGAAGTAAGAACGTACTTAATTTTTGAACTTGTGACCAAACTCAATCAGACCAAAAACAAAGTGGATTAATTGTATAGTTTACCCTTAAAATTTTAATAAAAAATACAGTTTAATTGTATTCATATTAAAATTTAAACTAAATAATAATAAATGATTAATTGTGAATAAGTTATTATATTTTTCATATTTACTTAATAAAGACAATTTAATTAATGGTATGTAATGTGCAACGTACATTCTAAATTCATTTCATATAGGACATGATGCCCCCCCCCCCCCCCCCGAAACCTTGATGAAACATTAGTTTAATTCATTTGAAGTGGGTAGTGGATGGAATGGGTGTGGATTAGGGTGAAATTTTTTTCAACCCACCATCCTATCTATTACCAACCTTATCTATCCATCTATCAATATAATATTAATTTTAAAAAATATTAATTACAATAAAGACTTTTTTAGGGTAAATCCTAAATATTTTTTCATTTTTCTCGTTTCAACACCATTTCTCTATTACTCTCACACTTTCTCCTGCAATTTCAACTATGAATTAAACTAAAATATATTAGAGTATTGGAAATTTAAAACTTTAATAATAGTTGAATTAATGTATTAAGTATTAAATATTATTTTAGTAATATGTTACATATATTTTCAATTCTGATTTTTTAGTAATAGAACTCATTTATAATTCGACCCACCCGCCTCATCCGCAATTGATGGGTGGGATAGATTTAGGTCAATGATCAAGCGGGTGGTGGTTGGGTTGGATGACAATTTTGGATGTGGATTGTAACACCCTTACCCGTATTTAATTCCACAATACGAGTCAGAATGCCATAAACTAATTTTCTACAGTTCAAATTTAAATCATTTATTGATTTCTACATCAATTCATAAGTTCTTTTTCAACCAAACTAATTTCGTTTTCAAGTAGTAACTTAACAATTCATAATTATAACATATAACAAATAAACTGCCTGTATTTTACTTAAAGTAAAATTTATCTTAATACCATTTTAATTCTAATTATTTTTACCAGATCCTTCCCATGCATTCCATTTTTTCATAACTATCATAATTTATATACTATTCATTAAACTACTATAAGGTAAACCATTACAAATATGTTTTAAGCATAGTTTATACCAAAATACCATTAACACTTATATGCTTGCCGACTAGAAAATCAAAATACATCGGGAAGATGCCATTACTGATATTGGGTATATACTCCTCGATAGGTACGATGTCGAATATTCCTTACTCCGATTTCTACTTTTACCTACGCGTGAAATTCATCACATGCTAAGTATACACTTAGTGAGGCAAACATAATAATAGTCAATGCAATACAACACATAAATATAAATAAATAACAATACTCAATGCATTACGATAAATTTACATGTATCTCAATCATATTATCATATATTAACATGAAATAAACCACATATAAAATTTCTTACCAATATATTTGTCATTCATTCAAAAGTTCATAAGATTATTCACATGTTTATCATTTATTAACCAATAAACCATAGTCCAAATATATGTCTACGAGAACCCTGGTACACGAATAAAATATGCACCGAAGTGCTAATACACATAAGGTCGTGCTCACCATAATACACATAAGTTCGTGCCCATCATATGCACTAAGTGTCTTGTATATATACTATAGTGCTAAATCAAATATGCAGTCTGTTGTTGGACTCTATAGCATGCAAACTATACCACTATCCCTCAATGATATATTTGGGTATATATTATACATTTATTTCATCCATGGGAATGTATTTCAAAATAAGTCAACATTGGACAATTTAAACCCAAAAATAACATTCATAATATAGCCTTTTGACCTATTTGGAACATATCAAATATATCAAATATATTACCTTTTGACATATTTGGAACATATCAAATATATGATTGATGACAAAAATATCACGCTAATATATATATAATAAAAAAAAAGTAGACTCATCGCGAGTCTTCCTAATGATATATGAAACATCCATGTGTCATGTTATGTATGCATTGCACTCATCTTGAAATTTTTTATACAAGTCAAAATATAAGCCTCACTAAGCTTAAGCTCGATATTTTTCCTTTCCTTTGTTGCTAGTTAGATTCCGGTTTTGATTGATGTCTATAAATACATCAAACATATAACATAAATAATCAAAAGCACATGTTAGAATCTATCTAACACATGCGCATATAGTGTAGGAAAAAATATAATATTTATTCCAATACAACATTGTAATTACAATGTTTCATACACTTCATTTCCACCTTAACTTACTTGAATTCACCTTTAAACTCACAATTTCACCTTAAACCCTTATTTTTTCCCCTTTTAGGCTTTAAGGACTAATCATAAAAAAAAATCATATTTCAAGTCTAAATCCAATAATTTAATCATTAAATTAATCCTTGAAAAATAACAAATATCATAAATAAGTCACTTGAATTTTCCTATAAAATTTTCCTTAAAGAAACCCATATGGCCTAATATCATCCATCACTTCCAAAGTGTTTTCAAGATCCAAACAACAAATTTAAACATGTATTGTAATTTTCTACCATAGCCTTCATCAAATTCAAGCTTTAAATATAATTCTCAAACTTTTCCTAAAGTGTCATTTTGGTCACTATTAGGATAACCATTCTTCACATTTTCAAGCTTGAATAAACATGCTAAGGCATACAACATTATATTCTCATCATATCTAACATAAAAAATCAATTCAAAACATCAACCCCTTAACTTTTCATTTTTTCCAAATGGATCCCTAAAGGAAAACTAATGGATTTTTCATTACTTGGAACATGAAATCAACATCACAACTCCTATATCATCATTTTCAAGCCTTAAAACCTCAAATTGCATCATCCCTTCATCCACCCTTTTCATAAATTTAGGGTTATAAGCATGAACAATATGAACAAATGGTACCAAATGAAAGAGAATTCAATGGAGAACAAAATTAGATTTCATGACTTAACCTTAAATCAAACTCAAAATGCATAAAAAACAAAATAAAAAAATACCTTTGTTTTTTAACCCACGGCAGCAGCAAATTCAAGAGCTTTCTTGAATTATTTTAGTCCTTTCTAGATTTTATAACCTAAATGAATTTCAAATTCATTTTAGTCCAAAATGACTATTATGACCTTAAAATCTAATGATCCTAATAATATACATATCAAATTTATCATCCAAGGGATGAAATTAATCCATGAAGTTAGTAGTTTACAACTTTAACCTTGTAAAGTTCCAAAATTACAATCTTGTTCTTTTTAATCCAATAGTTAAGATTCAACATGTAAATCAACTTAAATCCAATGGTCCACATTAAATCTTATCATTTTAAAGTATTGAAAATACAATTTTCCCTTGCTTTATCATCTAGCAAAATTTCCTGAATTTTTTTTGATCTGATTATCTGAATTTTCCTCGAACATTCACACTTTATATCTTTTGACACAAACTTTGTACGAAAAATCTGAAATCCATAAAAACATTATTCTTGGGGGTAAACTATTCATTTGCAGGATTAGGTTACACAACTTTTTAAAATTATACTTTAGTCACTAAACTTTCTCAAGTTTATGCTTTAGCCACTAAACTTTCAATTTATTCATTTTGGTCACTAACCATATTCTTGGGGTATTACATGGATGGTGGAGCGGGTAAAACTCTAGCCCACCTAAATCCGGCCCATTACCAGCCTAATCCCTTAAAAATATATAATTATTTATCTTCAAATTTTAACGATTTTGATAAAATTATGAGTTAATTGTATCAAACGTCATTAAGTTATGACTTTTATTTTTTAAATGGTTACTAATTTTTTTTAATTTTCTAATTTTATCCCTAAACTATATCTATCATTTTAAATTAGTCTTTAGATTTTTAATATTTTAGTTTCATCCCTAAACTATGATATTCATTCTAAATCAATCCTTAATTTTTTAAATACTTCAATATCATCCTAAATTATATATATATATATATATATATATATATATAAAATATTAAAAAAATTAATATTCATTGTTAGTGAGGTCAATTTTATATTATATGTTTAAAAAAATAAAATTTAGGTTAAATTATTCTTGAAATTGATTACATATTTAGATGAATTTAAATATAAATTGGAAGATTTAAAAGTTTATGGACCAACTTAGAATAAAAGTCATAGTTTAAGGATGAAATTAGAGTATTCAAAAGTTTAAAGATTTATTTAAGATGAGAGTAATAATTTGACGATGAAACTAGAATATTAAAAAGTTTAAGGACTAATTTAAAATAAGAGTCAATTTACAGTTGATGATAACCATAGGCATTGTTTAAAAGATATTTAAAGGATAAAGAACACAAATGGTCCCCTAACTATAGGATGTTGCTTTGTTGAGTCCCCAACTATTAAAAGCTATAAAATGGTCCTCTGACTATATGATATTGCTTTTTCAAGTCCCTCGATTATTAAAAGTTACAAAATGGTCACATGACTATTCATATTTTCCAAACTTGTCCTTTTTTACTAAAAAAATAACAGTCATATGAGTTGTACGTTAATATGCTGACTGAGATATGCTAATCATTTGAGATTCTTGGATCAGATTTTAGCATATCTATGTCAACATGTTAATGTCTAGCTCAGACTACTGTCGATTTTTTAACGAAAAAGGTCGAGTTTAGAACATATGAATAGTCGGGTGATAAATTTAGAGTTATCCTAAAATCTAACTAAACCACGTTAACTAAAATCGAGGTCAATTTCTAACCCCAAAAAAAAGTCAAGTTTTAATTGCTAAAAAGGAATATATATTTATCTAATATATAAACAAAAACAATAGAAATAGAAAGGTGGAAATTTCCCTGAATTGCATTATCCGTTTGTTTTCTACCTCTTTAAGAGAAAATCGAATACATTAGGAGTCTTTCTTTGTTAGGTAAACAAACAATATCGGCAACCACTTTTTTTTTTCTTTTTCTTTTCTAAAATGTTATTTCTATGCGATTGTGCTGTGGACTGTCCAATTTCTTGAATAAAGATAAGTAAATGTATCTTAATTTTATGGGTTAATTATAAAATTCATCATTCAACTCTCTTTTCACTTTTATTTTAATAATTAAAATTTTAATTTAATAACTAAATTTAAAATTACTCATGTTTTGGTCAATCTATTGTTCATCAATCTAACTTTATCATAAATTGATTTTTTTTTATTTTTTTCTTAGCCACATAGACACCAATTCAAATTTTAACCATGGGTCTTCTCGATTGGTGCGATCACCGCATTGATCGCCACTATAGACGACTATTATGTTGAAATATGGGTTTTAATTTCAACATTGTTACTTCTTCGTTATGATTTGATGAATGTTTTGAAATGGACGTGGAAAAGGCTTGGTAAAACACTGAGCATGGAAAAGGGAAAAGAGAGAGAGAGGAGGGATATCGAAAGAGTTGGAGAAGATTTTAAGATTAATAGGTAGTAATCGATGATGATCAATGATGGCTGTTTACTACGAATAGTGATCATAATTTAGACAGTTATAAAGAAGAAAAAAAAGAAAATTCGACTTTATACGTATAAAAAACAACATTGTTTTAATATAAAATTAATTTTTTTTCAAGACGATGACGTCTATTGTTATAATACCATTGATTATTTAACAATAAAATGAAAAAAAATCAAATAATTTATGAACAATAATGGCACGAATCAATTATAATCTGAAAATTTCATTTCAGTGAGAAAACAATTCCCGATGCATGATTCTTCGTAGTTCTTTCGAACTTTCCTCTAGCCTTCGTCCTTGGAAGAATGGGAAATAAAACCAATATATATAGGTGCATAACGCACATGTATATACACGTAATAACAACTCAGAAACAAGACATCGTTATATTCTACCGCCATGGATCCTCCGCAATATAGAGCAGTGTCGCCGTCTTCTCCTCCTCCTCCTCAAAGCAGCCGTTGTTTCCCAATCCTGGTCGTGCTTGTCTTCATTTTCATGATTATCGCTTTCCTGGTATGTACGGACCAAAAATTTGAGTTTAATTGTATTTTTAAGTTTGCTTAGTTTTGATACCAGTTGAATCAGATTAGAACCCTTTTTTGGTAAAATTCTTTTTAGTTCCTATTAATTTTAAATTAGATAAATTAAGTCTTGGTCTATCATATTTCCTGTTTAAATATTTTTAGATCTCTTTTAATTTTAATATTAACCAAATTATATCATAGTCCTTTTATTTTTATTTTGAAATTAATAACTTAATAATTAAATTATTATTCTTATTTATATTTGTTCTTCTAAAGTTTCATCCTGACTCTATTCCAACTTTCATTCTCCGCTTTCATATGAAAAAACGGAAAAGTTTCATAATTCTTTGTTGAAACCCTAATTTTAGCACCCAAAAACACGAGGTTTAACGATGGAAATTTTCAGGCAATGGCTCTGGCATGTTGCAACCCTGAGAACACTTTATCCATTTTGCATCAAGTCCCTGAAGGTCATGTTGGTGTGTATTGGAAGGGTGGGGCCCTTCTTAAAAATATAGCCGAGCCAGGTTAGGCTTCAATCCTTGTTTCATAATTCAACAATATATATGATTAAATTTCAGGTTTAGTCCTTATATTACAATTCAACACATTTTTGTCCTTTTAATCTTATTAATATAAATATAATATATATGAGATCGCAAGATCAAATATATTTAAACGCTAAAACTCTCTTATATTTACTATAAGCAGGTTTCCATTTGAAGATGCCTTTGATAACTCAGTATGAGCCTGTTCTAGTTACTCTTCAAACCGATCAGGTAGTTTTCCTTTTCAATTCTTTTACCCCAATTATGAGTAAATTATCACTATGTTAATGGAATGTGTTAATTGCAGGTGAGGGATATTCCATGTGGCACAAAAGGGGGCGTAATGATCAACTTTGAAAAGATAGAGGTATTTAAGGCTTTTAAATTGTTTTTTATTTCATTTGAATTCTAGATTTAATTGGATCTTAAAAATTGATAAATTTGAGGTCAGAGTCCATGTAATATAGTACAAGTTTTATATATTCACTTAAAAAATTTATACGATTAAGAATTTAAAATAATGTGATTTATGTGTTTCGTATCTCTTATAATTTAATGTAAAAAACAATATTTTAATTGCATCTATTATTTCAGGTTGTCAATAGGCTTCGAAAAGAATACGTGTTTGAGACACTGCTCAACTATGGAGTACATTATGACAACACATGGATATACGATAAGATTCATCACGAGATCAATCAATTTTGCAGCTCACATACTCTTCAACAAGTGTACATTGATGTCTTTGATCAGGTATATATACAATTTTGGATAAGTTAAAAGGATTAAATTTGATACGAGTTGATATAAATCATTTATTATTCTATTCGTAATTTAAGATTAATATATATATATAGTTACATCGTAATTATTATTGTTTTGTGTTTTAGATCGATGAAAAGATGAAAGACGCACTCCAAGGTGATTGCACAAAGTATGCACCTGGGATTGAAATTCTTAGTGTTAGGGTTACAAAGCCAACCATACCCGAGAGCATCAGAAGAAATTATGAACAAATGGAAGAAGAACGCACCAAGGTATCATGGTTTTTTCTTTAACTGATTAATTCGAATTAGATATTATAACAATCTATTATGAGATGACCCTTAACTTAATTTGTTCCTAACAGCATCAGAATTAAAACTTCTAATCTTATTTATCAACTTAATACTTCATCCCGTGGAACAACCGATAATATGTTATTATGTAGGTCTTAATATCAATGGAGAGACAAAAGGTAGCTGAGATAGAATCAGAAACCCAGAAAATAATGGCTATTAATGAAGCTGAGAAAGATGCTACTGTTAGCAAGATCCTAATGGAACACAAGTTACTGGAGAAGGAGAATTCCGTGAAATTGCAGGAAATCGAGAACCAGATGTTCATTGCTCGTGAAAAAAGTCGAGCAGACGCTGATTTTTATAGGTAAGGAAGCGTCGATCGACTAAGAATATGTGACGATTTTTTTATGTCGTTTGTGAAATTAAAAAACTCCGATATATAACTTGGAGAATCGATCTTCTTTCACTCCATTTTCTTCAGTGCGATGAAAGAAGCTGAAGCAAACAAATCGAAGCTGAGTCGTGAATTTCTTCATCTCAAGTTTACGGAGGCCATTGCTAATAACACCAAGATTTTCTTTGGTGATAAGGTCTGCTCCCTTTTATACCTTTATATTGTCACTTTGTTCATTCATATATATATATATATATTGTCACTTTGATTTTTGAATCGAAATTTATTTTGATTTGGTCAAAAATAATTGTGTTACGATCTCATTTGGTCGACGAAAATAAAGAGGATCTATAGTGAATGCGAAGGTTTTTATTGTCAAAGCTCACCATTGATCTTGATTGGAGGTGTGGGGCGGTATGGATCTTGCCGTACATTCAACCTCTATAGAAGTGTACTCATTTTGTTAACTTTTGATTGAGAGTAGAAATTCACAGTAGAAAAGTATTCATTCTAATATTAGATTTATTTCTCATTAAATAATTAACCTTATAAATAAATAGAGTAAATTATATAAATAATTATTAAACTATGCTAAATTAATCTTTATGCTGATTCAAGTTTTGAAAGTTACAAATTAATTATTAAATTTTGTAAACGATTATAAAATAATCATTAACATTTATCAAAATATTACAAACAAAACTATTAAACTTATCAAACTGTCACAAAATGATCCTCAAACTTATTAAAAGAAATTGTCACTATTTTATAAAGTGATCATTATGTAACAAGTTGATAAGTTTAATGATAATTTTGTAATTTCTAAAACTTCAGTTACCAAAAAACCATTTCTACATAATTTAGTAATTATTTGCTTGTTTTAACCAAGTAAATAATAGGATTAAAGTTATTGTCAGATACAAACGTAAAATTCATGTGAATTTGCATGTGACATGATAGTGAATTCTTTGATTTGCATGTAATTTTTTTCCTTTATTTTAAAAAAAAATAATTCTTAATGTTTTTATTTTTTTTATCTTATCTATCTTTTCTCACCATTATCTTATCGATTATAATTATATATTGATATAAGTGTATATATCATATCCTGCAGGTAGCTAATATGGTTGTGGATCAAAGACTAATGCTGGGTAACTTACTTGAGAATATGTCGCAACAGGTGCATAGTGAAAGATGCAAATGAAATCAGTCCATGCACCTTAATTAGATTTACTCATGTATAAATAGAAAGTTCAAACCATTATTAAAAGCTGTTGTTTTTGCCTCAAGGTGTTTTTCTTTTATTTGTTTATTTTCTTTCTTCGAAAATAAAATAAAATAAAATAATTTATGTATTTTAGATTTATTCATAATTGTTTAATCTAATAAAGATTTTTGATGGTTTGCTTTCTTTTCGTTTCTATTGGTTTGCACATTTTATTTTTTCGGGTTGAATATTATAAAAAATTATATTGTAAGGATAATTTTTAATTTAATCTACTTTATAATGTAAAAATTCAAACCCTAATATTGTTTAAAGACCATAGTTTCTCTTTACGTTTGACTAACCGGTAATTGTGTGTGTGTGTTTTTTGTTTTTTTTTCTTGTTGCTTTACGTGGTTAATGCTAGGTTTAATCAAAAGTGTCAAATTTAAGTTTTGGTCTTTCATTTATGTTTGAATTTGGAATATTTAGTTATTGTTTTCGAATTTGGCATAATTTAGTCCTCACTATAATGTCATTAGTTATTTCAACTAGTAAATATCAATAATTATTGTTGAAATCGATTTTAGATTCGAAAAATATTTCCTTGGTAAAATGTGTATGTTTTGAAAAAAAATCATCATTGACGGTTTTGGGTGAGGTACGACTAGATGTCTATAAAATTATGTTTTAATTTTTTTGTTTTAAAAAGATTATGGAGGTCTACATTTAAAATCAAAGTAAGATTAAATTCGGGAGTTAATTACGCGTGAAGAATATTAAAGTACTCCAACAACACCCGAAATCAGTACCTTTAAATCAGATGTTGTCTTAGGGTCTGTTTGTTTACTTCAGAATGATTAAGCGCTGAATGATTTTAATGTTGAATGATTTAAATGTTGAATGATTCAGAGACTCTGTATGAATTAGCTCTGAATGTGACATGTTGTTTGATAATGGCTCTGAATCATTCAGAATGTACTTATGTGTTGAATCATTCAGTACTGAATCATTCAGAGGTAAGAAACAAACAGTCTGAATGATGAACGATTCAACATTCAGCGCTGAACGGTTCAACATTCAGCGTTGAACGGTTACATTCAGAGCCAAACAAACAGCTCCTTAGTTTCTAAAAAGTTATGAATTCAAATTTCAATTTAGGGTAAATTACCTATTTGGTCACCAACATATTTCTGTTTTGATTACTCAAACATTTTTTTCTCAAATATTGACTTGATGTTTTTATGACGATATTGACTTGATGTTTTTATTATTATTTTTATTTTCATGTCATTTTTCTTTCATCAACAAATATTTTTTTAATTAATTTTATTCGAAATATGTCATCACTTTATAAAAATAAAATGAAATAAATCTCAAGTTGGTGATGGAGGGAATCAAACCCTAACCCCTTTGGAACCAAAACCGTAATATTTATTTTTATTATTTATTAAATCTAAGTTAAGCACTTTATTTTATCAAAGTTAAGCACTTTATAATTGACTGTAATTTCGGATTGTATGAAATTAAATAAAGCCCCACACCATATGAACCACGTTGTTTGCTTAGCTAATTTTTTACATAATCACCACTATATAATTTATTAACTAATTTATTTAAATTTAAATTATGAAATTTTATTATATAAATAATTTTTTATTCAATTCTTTCAATTCATAATGTTAAGATTTAAATCATTAATATTGTTATTTTGAATCAAATAATAATTATTTAATCTAATTAAATTCATTTGTAAAATAAAATTTAAACTTGAAACAAGAAGAATCTATACCTTATATAACATGTGGTAAATTTCATCAATGTTTAATACGCTTTCTTACCTATATATACTAATCCAACAACCATGTGGCGTCACCTTATATTGAAACCAGTCGTCCCCATTTCTTTGGCATCTTTTCCAATATGAACTTGTAGAACTTCCCCTGAACCAAGACATTCTTATCACAGTTTGATTCCAAAGGGGTCTCTTTCTCGGGTTCCTGAATATGACGTAATGTGTTTTTTTTAGTTTACCTGGGCTTCCCACCCTTCTAAAATTTGTCTATACTTCCTTGTCAATTGTTCTTTTCCATGGTTTCCCTGATTCTGCACTCACTGCAACTTCGTTTTTTTAAGGCAATTCCCTGAAATTGTTGGGATTTGGATAGCTATCCCTTTGCTTTGCTCTACTATGTGCATATGGTGAGTGAATAATTTAGATTTTAGAACAAATATGCAGTGTATATTTGGGAAATTTGAGTTTTTGCTGTAGCTTCATTCTCTTTGTGATTTCCAGTTCTGTATCTGTTTGCATATGTTGTTTCTTTTCTGGGAATTTTGTTGATTTATGCAAGATATGAGCGAAGTGTCCATGTGCCCTCCCTTCCTGTATATGTGTTTTTGCCTACTTTGTTAGATAAAAAGCTTCTTGTTTGTCAATAGTTGTTAGCTTAATTGGATGCCCTCCCGATGTTCGATCCCGCTTCCGTCCCTGTATATAGGGTTTAATAGCCAAGAAAATTGACTAAACTTCGATCAAATGAATGATAAGATTTGGACTTCTAAGACTACTTGTTTGCATGACAGGATTTTCCGGGCATTGCATCTATGATATCTGAACCAACTGAGAGGCTCATTTCTCGTGGTTTGAAAATTTTTATGGTGGAAAGCAAAGCTGGTGCCATGGTCTGTATGCTTTTGGCACTGGCCTTTTTAGGCGCATGGCCTGCTATCATGACGCTGCTCGAGCAACGGGGTCGGATTCCTCAACATACGTACCTTGATTATACTTTGACGAACTTCTTGGCTGCTATAATCACTGCTTTGACACTCGGTGAGATTGGCAGCAGCACTCCGGAGAAACCCAATTTTATTGCTCAACTATCTCAGGTGAATTTCATCCATTTCCATGGTGGAATCGAGACTTTGAATGTAAACTTTCATGGTCTTTCATGGTGAATTGATGCAGGATAACTGGCCCTCCGCTTTGTTTGCGATGGGTGGCGGGGTTGTTCTCTCCCTCGGGAATTTATCTACACAGTATGCATGGGCTTTTGTTGGTTTATCAGTGACAGAAGTGATCTGTGCTAGCATTACTGTTGTTATAGGTACACGTTTCAATCCGCACGTCATAAGTCGTTAATAATATGCTAACGAAGCTTGATGTTCGAAATTCTCAATTTTAGTTACTTTGTATTGATTAAACAGGTTCGACCTTGAATTACTTCTTGGATGGCAAGATCAATCGAGCTGAAGTCCTATTCCCAGCCGTTGGTTGCTTCTTGATTGCTGCTGGTCTTGGATCAGCTGTTCACTCATCCAATGCTGCAGATCATAAAGAAAAACTTCGAGGGTATTGCCTCTTCAATTCACTTGTCATATCCTATATTCAATAAATTCGAATGTTGACAACTGTAAGGTATGCCTCATAAATATACCGGTAAAGAGGACAGGGGATGGAGCGGAGTGAGCGAAGCGAACATCAACTATCCTTACAAAGAAAGTCTTGTAGAGGGGGTTACGATTATGTGAGTTGGGGGTGCGGGGGGTGCGCCCCGCGGTACGGTACAGGGTTGATTTTGTAATTATATACCAGAGTTTTCTATTATAAATAGAGATGTAACCTAAATCTATTATCATTGAATAAAAATTTTCTAGTGCCGCCTAGGCACCGAGGACGTAAGCACATTGCCGAACCTCGTTAAAATTTTTGTGTTCTTTCGTTTACTTTGCCCGATTTATCAACAATTGATATTAGATGTCAGGAGCAAAATTCGAAGTTGCGAAATTCGATGGTCTGGGTAACTTCGGATTATGGAAAATAAGAGTGAAGGATCTGTTGGCGCAGCAGGGGATCCTGAAGGCTTTGCGACCTACAAAGCCGACGTCGATGGAGGAGGAAGATTGGGAAGAATTGCAACAACGAGCGGCATGAACCATACGATTATGCTTGGCGGACGAGGTTATGTATCACGTCATGCATCTATCGTATCCAGACGAAATTTGGAGGAAGTTGGAAAGTCAGTTTATGTCCAAATCCTTAACGACAAAACTGTATCTAAAGTAGCGGCTGTATGGGCTGAAGATGCAGGACAATCATGATTTGGAGCAACACGTGAATGTCTTCAATCAAATCGTTTCTGATTTGGCTCGACTTGATGTAAAAATTGAGGATGAAGACAGAGCGATGATTTTGTTGTGTTCGTTGCCTCCCTCTTACGAACACATGGTGACTACTCTTACATATGGGAAAGAGACTATCAACGTTGAGGAGATTACTGTAGCCTTGTTGGCTCACAACCAGCGGAAGCAGAATGCAGGGGAAAACTCTCAAGCCGATAGCTTATATGTCAAGGGTAATCGAGACCGTGGACGGAAGCCAGAGAAGGCAGGGTCTGGCAAGCGGAATTCCAGATCCAAATCTAAGGATAAGAAGACAATTCACTGTTACAAGTGCAAGGAGGCGGGATATATGAAGCGAGACTGTCCGAAGTTGAAAAAGCAGACTGATGAGAAGCGTGATGTTTCATCCAAGTCTGTGAACGTGGTCGAGGATGACAATTCTGATTGCAGTGAGGGTGATATGCTTTCTATTTCAATGACTCAATTGACGGATGCGTGGATTCTTGATTCTGGATGTTCTTATCACATCACGCCAAATAGGGAATGGTTTTCGACATACAGGTCGGTTAATTCTGGTTCTGTTTATTTGGGTGATGATCGATGTTGCAATATTGTTGGTATTGGTGATGTCAGAATTAAGATGTATGATGGCTCTGTTCGGACGTTGAGTGGTGTTCGACATATCCCAGATTTGAAGAAGAATTTGATTTCTTTGGGCACTTTGCACAAGAATGGTTTTATCCCTAAGGCTGATGAGGATAGGGAAACCATTCGGATTGTTAAAGGTGCTTTGTAACACCCCCAACCCATACCCGACCCGGATATGAGTCAGAGATACTACATTGACTTTAAAACACAACTCTTAATAAATAATAGTAAAATATTTGATCTTATATTAAGAAAATACAATAATATACATACTGTAATATAAGTTTACCGAAATATTCAGAGCATACACAACTTAACCCTTTAATTACATGCCAACTGCTATTTACATAACAAAATGACCTACTGATTAAGTTGCTTCTGATCTGATGGTTGCAGGAGTAATACTGTCAAGCTGCTTCACCTGTCTCGTCTAATTCCTCAGATCCTACGTGTGAAACACTCACACGCTAAGTCATCGACTTAGTGAGGCAATAATAATAACAAGGCAATGTAATGTAATGAAAATGTCAGGATCATATGAGATGAGATGCAAACATGTACTTAATCAATGTAGTATACTTCATAAATATCCATACATGTAAGCGTATGACTGTAACATTCATGAATCTGTATTAATAAGTTTATTGGCCCATGATAGCATATTGAGAACCCAAGGTATCGGAGTAATGTGAGGTTGTGCACTATGCTGTCACCACAGCTCGTATAAATGCACCGAAGTGCCCCGTAGAATTGCACCGTAGTGCCATATAATGATGTCTATAAGGACCACATAGAATTCCTTAAGAATCATATACATATACTATGGATCAAGTATGTGTCTTTCAAGACTTCACACATGTTCCAAAGGATATACATATGTCCTAAAGAACCGCGTAGAATTGCACCGTAGTGCCATATAATGATGTCCATAAGGACCACATAGAATTCCTTAAGAATCATATACATATACTAGGGATCAAGTATGTGTCTTTCAAGACTTCACACATGTTCCAAAGGATATACATATGTCCTAAAGAACCGCGTAGACCCTCTACCCTTGGCATGCCAACTATACCTATAGTTCTCATCTACATAACATGGGCTTTTATATTTCACGTAGTCTATATCGCGTAGACATGAAATTTCTTACCTTTTCACATAGCTCATAATTTTTCCCACATATTCATGTCATATAATGCATTTTTTTTATGGATTCATGTCATGTCTCATAATACAGAATATGCTCATGTATCAAGATATAAAATCTAGACTTATCACAAGTCTAGAATGCAGGATATTTCTATAATCATGCTATGCATATGCACTCACCTATACTTCTTTGCCTTTTCCTCGATCGATCCTACTTGTAGATTGTTCCCGAACTCGAGTAGGCTCGGTATCTACATAAACATAATTTTCAAGATGATCATTAGATGTCTATGTCTTGAAATTAAGCTTTAATAGCTTATTAATTTAAGAAATTAATAGCTTAGTCTTTCTTTCTTTTCTTCTCTTTTTTTTTCTCATGGGGGAATCGGTTCCCCCCCTGGGGGTATCGGTTCCCCTCTAGCATTCTGGAATTTCATATCCGTTGAGGGGGTATCGGTTCCCCCCTGGGGGTATCGATTCCCCTCTAGTATTCTGGAAATTCATATTGTTGAGGGGGTATCGGTTCCCCTTGAATGGGTACCGATTCCCCTAACCCATAAATCCTATTTTGAGCTCGGAATTCATCCCATTTCAGCTCAAACATACATATTTCACTCTCTTTACTACTCTTAGCTTTCATACACTTACTTTAACTAATTATTATCCATTAAATACCTCTAAAACTTAGAAATCTAATTCTCCATGTAGAATTTAAGAATCTAACCCAAATTCCAATATGTTCTAATTTGAATTCTAACACCTTATACTTCTTAGTTAACTTCTTGACAAGTCAAAAATCTTATTCAAACTTCAAAAACTCATTCATATCAAAATTTCATCTAAAAATTCATTTTCCAAATCTATCTCTAAAACACTTATCTTGTTGTTTTAATGTCATATAAGCTTTCCTTTAGCTTATATAACATCCAAACTTTCATTTCCAATCTTAAAAATCAAAGAAACTACCAAGGTTCAGATTCTTACCTTTACTTGCAAGCTCCACGTTGAGAGAAGGAAGAGAAGAAAATAAGGAAGAAAGAAGAAGAAATGGGAGGATTCTGGAAACCTAATGTCACACGTGGGTTCTCATATAACCCCATAACATTTTATTTTAATAAAAATTTCCTTACAAATGACCATTTGGTCCTTACTTCCATCTCATATTTACTAACCATACTTTTTAAACTATATAATTATTCTACTTTAATCACCAAATGTTGAAACTTTGCAAATTAATCACTCACCCGACATGGAGGATGTTACAAATCTCTCCCCCTTAAGAAAATTCGTCCTCGAATTTTCATTGCACGAACAAATGAGGGTATTGATGTCGCATATCTTCTTCACGCTCCCATGTTGCTTCTTCTACTTTGTGATTTCTCCACAACACTTTGACCAAAGGAATAATCTTGTTCCTCAATTGCTTAACTTCATGTGCTAAAATTTGAATCGGTTCTTCCTCATAAGTCATATCCGGTTGTACCTCGATCTCTTCTGGATTTACAATATGGGAGGGATCCGATCGATATCTTCGAAGCATTGAAACGTGAAAAACATCATGTATCTTTTCCATCTCAGGTGGTAAAGCTAGCTGATATGCTACAGGTCCTACTCTCTTTACAATCTCATATGGTCCAATAAACCGAGGACTCAATTTTCCTTTTCGACCAAATCTCAACACCTTCTTCCATGGAGACACTTCTAAAAACACTTTATCTCCAACTTGAAATTCAATTTCTTTCCTTTTAAGACCAGAATAGGACTTTTGCCGATCAGAGGCCACTTTGAGGTTATGCTGAATTTCTCGAACTTTCTGTTCTACATCTTGAATTAAATCCGGACCAAGAACACTTCGGTCTTTGAGTTCATACCAATTTAATGGAGTACGACATTTTCTTCCATATAATGCTTCATATGGGTCATCTTTATACTAGACTGATAACTATTGTTGTAAGCGAACTCTGCCAGCGGTAAATACTTTTCCCATGATCCTTTAAATTCCATTACGCATGCTCTCAACATATCTTCTAATATCTGAATAGTTCTCTCTGATTGCCCATCAGTCTGAGGATGAAAAGCCGTACTAAAGTTTAAACGAGTTCCCAACGCTCCATGCAAAGATTTCCAGAATCTAGAAGTGAATCGAGGGTCTCGATCAGAGACTATGGAAACAGGTACTCCATGCAATCTAATAACTTCTCTAATATACAACTCTGCATACTTTTCCATAGAGAAATCCGTTCTAACCGGAAGGAAATACGCTGACTTAGTTAATTGATCAACAATTACCCAGATTGATTCTCTTTTGTTCGGAGTCAAGGGTAACCCCGCAACAAAATCCATCGTAACATTTTCCCATTTCCATTGAGGAATGAAAAGCGGTTGCAATAATCCTGATGGAACTTGATGCTCGGCTTTGACTTGTTGACATATCAAACACTTAGACACTAATTCTGTGATGCTTCGCTTCATCCCTGACCACCAAAATCGATCCTTCAAATCCATATACATCTTGGTTCCACCCGGGTGCATCGTCAATGGACTATAATGAGCCTCTGTCAATATTTCTTTCTTCAAATCTTCATTGTCGGGTATCACAATTCTTCCTTTGAAATACAAATTTCCATCTGACTTAACCTCAAAGTCTTTAATCTCTTTTGTTCTTTACTTGTTCAATTCTTTTCAAACACATTTCATCTTTACTTTGCAATTCTCCTATTCGTTCCAACCATGCTGGTTTAAGGGTTAATTCCGCACAAAGACCACCGTCTCCCGTTAAAGATAATCTTGCATCCATAGCTCGTAAAGCTGCAAACGTCTTTCTACTCAGAGCATCTGCTACCACATTAGCCTTTCCGGGATGATAGTCAATTATCACATCATAATCCTTTAAGAACTCTACCCCATCTACGTTGCCTCAAATTCAATTCTTTTTTAGTCATCAGGTACTTCAGGCTCTTATGATCCGTATATAAGTAACAACGCTCCCCATAAAGATAATGACGCCAAATCCTGAGAGCGAATACTACAGCAGCCATTTCTAGATCATGAGTGGGGTAATTCCTTTCATGTGGTTTCAACTGTCTCGATGCGTACGCTACCACTTTTCCTTCTTGCATTAATACACACCCCAACCCGTTATGGGATGCGTCACTGTATACTACAAAATTCTTGCCAGATTCCGGTTGAACCAATATCGGAGTTTCCGTCAGAATTCTCTTTAAAGCTTCGAAGCTTTCTTGACATTCAGAAGTCCAAACAAATGGTACGTTCTTTCTCATTAGCTTTGTTAGAGGCAGCACAATCATAGAAAAATTCTTAACGAATCTTCGATAGTAACCGGCAAGTCCAAGAAAACTCCGAACTTCAGACACATTCTTAGGAACTTCCCAATCCATTATAGCTTTAACTTTCTGAGGGTCTACTCTAATCCCAACTGCCGAGATCACATGCCCCAGAAAAATTACTTCCTTTAACCAGAACTCACATTTGGACAATTTGGCATACAACTTTTTATCTCTTAAAATTTGTAAGGCGATCCTCAGATGTGTGCTATGCTCTTCATGGGATTTCGAGTACACCAGTATGTCATCAATAAAGACAACAACAAACTGGTCCAGATAGGGCTGAAAAATCCTGTTCATGAGATCCATGAAAGCAGCAGGTGCATTCGTTACTCCGAATGGCATTACGATGAATTCATAATGACCATATCTCGTTCTGAAAGCTGTCTTCGGAATATCTTTCTCCTGGATCTTCAATTGATGATAACCCGAACGTAAATCAATCTTCGAAAATACCGAAGCTCCTTTTAGTTGATCAAACAAGTCATCAATGCGCGGAAGGGGATACTTGTTCTTGATGGTCACCTTATTGAGCTGTCGATAGTCAATGCAAAGGCGCATTGATACATCCTTCTTTTTAACAAATAACACCGGAGCTCCCCAAGGCGATACACTTGGTTGGATAAATCCCTTCTCTAGCAATTCTTGTAATTGATTCTTTAATTCTTGCAATTCTTTTGGAGCCATTCGATAAGGTGCCATTGCAATCGAAGCTGTTCCCGGCATTATTTCAATTTAGAATTCTACCTCTCTATCCGGAGGTAATCCTGGCAATTCAGTAGGAAAAACATCAGGGAACTCTCGAACTATTGGAATTTCCTCTAACCTTTTCTCTTGAGCTCTTGAATCAATCACATTTGCAAGAAAACCCTGACATCCTTGTAGCAATAATTTCTTGGCAGACATCACTGATATTACATTTGCTAAAGGATTAAACTTTTCACTGCTCACACTTATCTCTGTTCCTTCTGGACTTTTCAGAGTTACCTTTTTCAATCTGCAACTAATATCTCCATAATAACGGAACAACCAATCCATTCCCAGAATCACTTCAAACTCGTCAAAGGGTAATTCCATCAGATTAGCAGGGAATTCAATTCCCTGAACCTTTATGGGACACCCCTTACAGACTTTATTTACCCGGGCACTATGGCCTAACGGAGTTGTTACTATAATCTCATTACTCGTAGCTTCTAAGGGAATCCCCAACTCCTTTACTAACTTACTTGTAATATAAGAATAATTATAACCCGGATCAATCAGTACCAATACTAATTTATCATACAACTGAAAAGTACCTGCTATAATATCAGGGTCATCACGGTCTTCACTTGTCTTTAGGTTATATACTCGAGCAGTGGATCGAACTTCAGGTTGAGCAGAGAATTCAGACGGGTTCCTTCCTCTGCCTCTTCCTCGTCCTCTTTGTGAGAAAGAACCAGCTCTTCCAGATGGTGCCGGCTCACCAACAATTAATGGACAATCCCGGACAAAATGTCCGGCATCCCCGCATCGAAAACAAGTCCCAGCAGCCATACGACAAGTCCCATAATGATTTTTCCCACAGTGCTGACACTGTCTCCCTTGACTCGGAGTAGATCTCCCAATACCAGATTCCACTGACTGCGTCTGTCTAGGTCTTGCCTGACTTGCTCCCCTAGCAGACGATGCAACTGATTCTGATATAGTTTGCGATCGAAATCCCGAGTCTCTTCCCCTTTTTGTTGGTACTGAGCTAGAAGAAGTAGTTGTCCTCTTTGATGTCTGAACTCTTGAGTCTCCAAATCTTTCATTCTGAGCCCTTTCAAGAGCTTTTGCACGATTGATCATCTCCTGGAATGAGGACAGGTTTAGTACTATCAACATTTCTTTAAGTCTAGGGCGCAAGCCCTCCACGAACCACTCGCAAGCATCTTTTTCAGTAGGCACAAGCTCAGCTGCAAACCTGCTCAGCTTATTAAATTCACATTCATACTCATATACAGAGCGGCTCATCTGCTTCAAATTCATAAACTCCTGCTTCATTTGTCGGATAAACTGATCTCCAATATACTTGTTTTTAAATTCTTCTAAAAACAAAGACCAAGTCAACTGGTCGGTTGACATCCTCATGGTGACGTTCGTCCACCATATCCTCGCCTGACCCCTCAATAAAGACACATCTCCATCTAATTTCTCCACTTCGGAACAGTGGAGACCATCTAATATGATTTTCAAATCATTCAACCAAAGATCCGCTGACACTGGACCTTCCTCAGCTTCTCCCTTAAATTCGGGAGCTCCTAAACTTCTCAACTCTTTTGCTACATTAATTCTTGGAATTAGTGGAGCAGGAGGTTGAAGACGCGTCAGAATAGCGTCTAACGTTCTGAAGAACGTATCTTGATCTTGCACAGGCACTCCTTGAGATACCTGTTCTTCACCTTGCCTGGCCAGGGCAGGTGAATTACTGCTTTCAGCATGCCTATCTTCTCCCGCTTCACTTCGGGAGCTATTATGTCCGGACATCTAATAAGAATAAACACATTGTTCTATTAGCAAAACAACATACTCATACTATACCAAATCAGAAGTTCTCGCTATTTGTTGGCATGTATTCCATTTAAAGACTCTATAGACTCTGGTTTATGCCTAGAATCGGCTAAACCATAGCTCTGATACCATTAAATGTAACACCCCCAACCCATACCCGACCCGGATATGAGTCAGATATACTACATTGACTTTAAAACACAACTCTTAATAAATAATAGTAAAATATTTGATCTTATATTAAGAAAATACAATAATATACATACTGTAATATAAGTTTACCAAAATATTCAGAGCATACACAACTTAACCCTTTAATTACATGCCAACTGCTATTTACATAACAAAATGACCTACTGATTAAGTTGCTTCTGATCTGATGGTTGCAGGAGTAATACTGTCAAGCTGCTTCACCTGTCTCGTCTAATTCCTCAGATCCTACGTGTGAAACACTCACACGCTAAGTCATCGACTTAGTGAGGCAATAATAATAACAAGGCAATGTAATGTAATGAAAATGTCAGGATCATATGAGATGAGATGCAAACATGTACTTAATCAATGTAGTATACTTCATCAATATCCATACCTGTAAACGTATGACTGTAACATTCATGAATCTGTATTAATAAGTTTATTGGCCCATGATAGCATATTGAGAACCCAAGGTATCGGAGTAATGTGAGGTTGTGCACTATGCTGTCACCACAGCTCGTATAAATGCACCGAAGTGCCCCGTAGAATTGCACCGTAGTGCCATATAATGATGTCCATAAGGACCACATAGAATTCCTTAAGAATCATATACATATACTATGGATCAAGTATGTGTCTTTCAAGACTTCACACATGTTCCAAAGGATATACATATGTCCTAAAGAACCGCGTAGAATTGCACCGTAGTGCCATATAATGATGTCCATAAGGACCACATAGAATTCCTTAAGAATCATATACATATACTAGGGATCAAGTATGTGTCTTTCAAGACTTCACACATGTTCCAAAGGATATACATATGTCCTAAAGAACCGCGTAGACCCTCTACCCTTGGCATGCCAACTATACCTATAGTTCTCATCTACATAACATGGGCTTTTACATTTCACGTAGTCTATATCGCGTAGACATGAAATTTCTTACCTTTTCACATAGCTCATAATTTTTCCCACATATTCATGTCATATAATGCATTTTTTTTATGGATTCATGTCATGTCTCATAATACAGAATATGCTCATGTATCAAGATATAAAATCTAGACTTATCACAAGTCTAGAATGCAGGATATTTCTATAATCATGCTATGCATATGCACTCACCTATACTTCTTTGCCTTTTCCTCGATCGATCCTACTTGTAGATTGTTCCCGAACTCGAGTAGGCTCGGTATCTACATAAACATAATTTTCAAGATGATCATTAGATGTCTATGTCTTGAAATTAAGCTTTAATAGCTTATTAATTTAAGAAATTAATAGCTTAGTCTTTCTTTCTTTTCTTCTCTTTTTTTTCTCATGGGGGAATCGGTTCCCCTGGGGGTATCGGTTCCCCTCTAGCATTCTGGAATTTCATATCCGTTGAGGGGGTATCGGTTCCCCCCTGGGGGTATCGATTCCCCTCTAGTATTCTGGAAATTCATATTGTTGAGGGGTATCGGTTCCCCTTGAATGGGTACCGATTCCCCTAACCCAGAAATCCTATTTTGAGCTCGGAATTCATCCCATTTCAGCTCAAACATACATATTTCACTCTCTTTACTACTCTTAGCTTTCATACACTTACTTTAACTAATTATTATCCATTAAATACCTCTAAAACTTAGAAATCTAATTCTCCATGTAGAATTTAAGAATCTAACCCAAATTCCAATATGTTCTAATTTGAATTCTAACACCTTATACTTCTTAGTTAACTTCTTGACAAGTCAAAAATCTTATTCAAACTTCAAAAACTCATTCATATCAAAATTTCATCTAAAAATTCATTTTCCAAATCTATCTCTAAAACACTTATCTTGTTGTTTTAATGTCATATAAGCTTTCCTTTAGCTTATATAACATCCAAACTTTCATTTCCAATCTTAAAAATCAAAGAAACTACCAAGGTTCAGATTCTTACCTTTACTTGCAAGCTCCACGTTGAGAGAAGGAAGAGAAGAAAATAAGGAAGAAAGAAGAAGAAATGGGAGGATTCTGGAAACCTAATGTTACACGTGGGTTCTCATATAACCCCCATAACATTTTATTTTAATAAAAATTTCCTTACAAATGACCATTTGGTCCTTACTTCCATCTCATATTTACTAACCATACTTTTTAAACTATATAATTATTCTACTTTAATCACCAAATGTTGAAACTTTACAAATTAATCACTCACCCGACATGGAGGATGTTACATGCTTTGACTGTGATGAAAGGAAAGATGACTGCAAGAAATATTTATAGATTGTTAGGGAGTACCGTTGCAGGTGGAGTTCATTCTGTTGAGTCCTGTGATGATACTACAAAACTGTGGAATATGCGTCTTGCTCATCTTAGTGAACGTGGTATGACAGAATTACACAAAAGAAATCTGTTGCATGGTGTCAAAAGTTGTAAGCTCGATTTTTGCAAGTATTGTGTTCTTGGTAAACAGACTAAAGTCCGTTTCAAAACTGCGAAGCATACAACTCAAGGGATTCTTGATTATGTGCATTCTGATGTATGGGGGCCTTCCACGACATCGTCTTTGGGTGGATCTAGGTATTATGTTACTTTTATTGATGATTTTTCACGGAAAGTTTGGGTGTATTTTTTGAAATAGAAATATGAAGTTTTTGAGAAGTTCAAGCTGTGGAAAGGAGAGGTAGAAAACCAAACAAGACGAAAAATCAAGTGTTTGCGGTCTGACAATGGTACGGAGTACACAGATTCACAGTTCTTACACTTCTGTAAGGAGCACGGGATTAAGAGACATTTTACAGTGCGCAAGACAGCACAACAGAATGATGTTGCTGAACGGATGAACATGTCGTTGAATGAAAGAGCCAGATGTTTGCGATTGAATGCGGGGCTTCCCAAACACTTCTGGGCCGAGGCTATTAACACGTGTTATCTTATCAACAGATCACCAAGGGCATCATTGCTTGGGAAAGTTGTAGAAGAGGTATGGACTGGTCATGATGTTAGTTTTGATAACTTACGGATTTTTTGTTGTCCTGCTTATGTGCATGTACCTGCTGATGAGAGATCCAAACTTGATGCAAAAATCTAATGAGTGCATTTTTCTGGGTTACAAGAAAGGTGTCAAAGGATTCAAGTTCTGGGATCCAGTTGCGAAGAAAATTGTGATCAATAGAGATGTTGTTTTTGATGAACAATCCATGTTGCAACAGAAGAAAGACACGACAGTGGTGGATTTCGAGTAGTTTCCAGTTGAGAAACCAGAAACGTCTCAACCGACTTCTGGTGGTTCCACTACGGATGATTTGCAGGATTATAGTCTCTCCAGAGACAGAGTGAGACGGATGAATATAAAGCCTCCGAGTATATTGGGTTTTGAAGTCTTGGTCTCTTTTGCGCTTATTGTTAGCAGTGATGATCCGGTTACTTTTCATGATGTTGTTACTAGTCAGGAAAACGACAAGTGGATGGCAGCCATGGTTGAGGAGATGGAGTCTTTGAATCACAATCGTACATGGGAGTTGGTTCCCCTTCCTGAGGGTAAAAAGCCGATTGGTTGCAAATAGGTGTATAAGAAGAAACCAGCAGTAACAAAAAAGAGGGGGGAAGTTCAAGGCTCGTTTGGTAGCAAATGGTTTTTCACAGCAGAAAGGAGTTGATTATGATGAAATCTTTTCTCCTGTGGTCAGACACACTTCAATCCGAGCAGTACTTGCATTGGTGGCCAGTTGGGATTTGCATTTAGAGCAGATGGATGTTAAAACTACTTTTTTGCATGGTGATTTAGAGGAGCAGATCTACATGCGGCAACCTGAAGGTTTCACTCAACCCTGGAAATGAGCATTTAGTTTGCAGATTGAAGAAATCTTTGTACGGGTTGAAACAGTCTCCGAGACAGTGGTATAAACGGTTTGACTCCTATATGATCAAGATTGGCTACAACCGATGTGAGTATGATTGTTGTGTCTATGTTAAGAGCCTTGATGATGGTTCTTTTATTTTTCTATTACTGTATGTTGATGATATGTTGATTGCTGCGAAGAACATGGATAATGTTATCGGTTTGAAAATTTTATTGAGTCAGGAATTTGATATGAAAGATTTAGGTGCTGCAAAGAAAATTCTTGGAATAGAAATTTGCAGGGACAGAAACTCAAGGAAACTGTGGCTATCTCAACGGGGTTATGTTAAAAAAATGCTAGAAAGATTTGCGATGAGCAGCGCAAAACCAGTTAGCACTCCATTGGCGAACCACTTTAAGCTCTCATCAGAACAGTGTCCTAAGACAGAAAAGGAAGCTGAAGATATGGCAAAGGTTCCGTATTCTAATGCTTTTGGCTGCTTGATGTATGCAATGGTATGTACTCGTCCTGATTTAGCTCATGCTGTTAGTCAAGTTTGTAAGTAGATGTCTAAACCTGGTAAGCAACATTGGGATGCAGTCAAGTGGATCTTTCGGTACTTAAAGGGTACTGTGGGACATGGAATTGTTTTTGGTAGTCAATGAGATAATCCTTTTGGTTGTAGGATATGTGGATTCAGACTATGCAGGTGACTTGGATAATAGAAGATCTACGACAGGGTATGTTTTTACTCTTGGTGGAGGACCTATTTGTTGGAAGTCTACTGTTCAATCTGTTGTGGCACTATCTACAACTGAAGCTGAGTACATGGCAGCGGCTGAAGTTGCAAAAGAAGCTTTATGGCTCACTGGTTTAGTGAAGGAGTTGGGTGTTCAGCAAGGTGGAGTTCAGCTGCTCTGTGACAATCAAAGTGCTATTCACTTAGCTAAGAATCAAGTATATCGTGTTAGAACTAAGCACATTGATGTATGTTTTCACAAGATCAGAGAGTTGGTTTCATCTGGAGAGATTTTGTCTCAGAAGGTACACACTGATGAGAATGGCGCTGATATGTTCACCAAGCCAGTTACAACAGACAAGTTCAAGTATTGCTTGGACTTGTTGAATGTTTCAAGTTGTTAAAGAAGTAAGGTAACCCAACCCACATTGAATGTTTCCTAAGGGGCAGGATATTCGCAAAGGTGGAGATTTGTAAGGAATGGCTCATAAATATACCGGTAAAGAGGACAGGGGATGGAGCGGAGTGAGCGAAGCGAACACAGCGAACATCAACTGTCCTTACAAAGAAAGTCTTGTAGAGGGGGTTACGATTATGTGGGTTGGGGGTGCGGGGGCTGCGCCCCGCGGTATGGTACAGGGTTGATTTTGTAATTATGTACCAGAGTTTTCTATTATAAATAGAGATGTAACCTAAACCTATTATCATTGAATAAAAATTTTCTAGCGCCGCCTAGGCACCGAGGACGTAAGCATATTGCCGAACCTCGTTAAAATTCTTGTGTTCTTTCGTTTACTTTGCCCGATTTATCAACAACAACGAACTGTATACGATACTTTGTTATATCTGTTCTTTTGCCAGGGCTGGATATTCCACCACATTGAAAGTTGCAATCACAAATGAGGGAACAAAGCTCTATTATATTGCCTTGTTACTTGCTGCTCACGTCTTATTATGAGACTCCTTCGATTAAGTAAACAGAACTAAATAATCTGGAGACTGGGAACAGCACTACAGAGAAGGCAAAGGTCGGCACCACATAATTCCTTTTAGATCTCGAGAACCGGAGAGCGATTAAGGTCGGACTTTCGAGGTTCTAGATGCCATGTTGCAATATTATATATGTTGATATTGGTTTGAACCACATTGCAGGTGTTCGGGAAGAGCACTTTAATCGGTATATCGACAACTTTCTTCGCTGGTATCTGCTCTTCTCACCATCTTTCAACTTGGCAACAAATTATCAATGGCACACTTTGGAAGGAGTTCCACACTTAGTTGTCTATACGTCGTTTTTTTACTTTTCGGTGTCTTGTTTCGTGCTGGCTCTTGTCCTTAACATCACCTTCCTCTACCGCCCCGTGTTAAGCGCACCAAAATCATCATTCAAAGCTTATCTCAATGACTGGAACGGCAGAGGCTGGGCCTTCCTAGCCGGGTTTTTGTGTGGGTTCGGGAACGGTCTCCAGTTCATGGGAGGCCAGGCAGCAAAGTATGCGGCTGCAGGTTCTGTTCAGGTACTTGTAGCCTCATCTTAAAGACCATACAACAACAACAAAAAAAAGAACATAACATGACATCAATCTTCATATATATTGTTGGTGATGGTATTAGGCACTTCCACTTGTGAGCACATTTTGGGGCATGCTATTGTTCGGAGAATACCGGAAATCGTCACGGAGAACATACGTATTGCTTTCCGGGATGTTGTTTATGTTCATTGTAGATGTTAGTGTTCTCATGGCATCATCCGGGCATCGAAAATGAGGTGTTGCAGGGCTTTGATGAAGCATGTCAAAAAGTGATGGTGATATTCATGGAAATAGATTGTTTACAAAATGTTTCAAATAAACTATTCATTGTATTTAAGAAAAATCTTTAATAATTTACATGTGACATAAGATTTTACATATAAATATATATATTTCCTTGAAAAATAAACACGGTGCTTCTAGAAGATGATTATTTGCCCCATACCTTGAAAAGTAAACGGGACAGTGGTCCCAATTGCATGACAAAGCAAATGGGAGGGTACCACTTCTTTTTTGCCTTCCAGCAAGGACCAACTTGCAAGGCTTCCAAAATTAGGAACCCTCCAAACAACTTCATGCAAAAGCTGACTTTTACATGTTTTATTATTTATAAAGTTGAAACATGTATCATAAAAAGAAAAAGAAACCTGGACAAAATTTGGGCTTCAGCCTCTCTATAATTTACAAGCCGACACTTATCAAATAAAATCCTTTTAAACTTAAATCAAATTAAATATTAAATATTGATATAATACTCAAATCTAATTTGAATAGCTAAAATCCTAACCATGACCATCCTAAATTTGCACAATAATAACCTTGAGATTTTTTAAAATATTTCAATGATATTGAAAAGTTGCCCCCTTTTTATCCACAAAGATGACCTTCCGACACAATAAAAAACGTGAAGACTAAGAAAGAATTAACCTTTGCCTCAGATGTCGAGGAAAAGGAAAATTTATATTTCCAACAAGAAAAATCAAATATATTTAGTCTCATATATTAAGCACATGGCATTGATTTTTAAGTAATACTATTTCACCTTGGAGTTTATTTATCTCTTCAATCCTTCAACTCTTGGAAACATTCCCTATCATAATATTAATTATATATTTTTAAAAACTATTTAATCTATAATTAATCCGACTTGTAACTGAGCCATCTGACGCGTTAACTAATTTAAGTTATGGGTAAAGTATACTAATGGTAGGAAATGTTTTTAACATTGATTTGTTGACTCTTATTACTATTAAAAGTTACAATATTATTTTATGACTATGGGATATTATTGAGTTCATCGACTATTAAAAGTAATAAAATGGTCATTCGACTATTTATATGTTTTAAACTTGTCATTTCCTGTTCAAAAGTTGGCTACAGTATAAGCTATACGTTAACTTGTTAACCAATATATGATAAATTTTGATCACAACTGTTTGAGTTGTATTTTATGGATCGACTCCCCGTTTACATTATGTCATCGAGCAAGTGCTTCCAATATTATGACGTCAAGCCATTGTTTGAAAGCAACGACGGTGTCAGTAGATATTATTAAAATATGATTTTGCCATATCTCAGTCAGCAAGTTAACATCCAACTCAGACGACTATCAATTTTTAACGAAAATGGATGAATTTGAAATATATGAATAGTCAAGTGAGCATTTTGTAACTTTTAATAGTTGAAGGACTCAACAAATCAATACCCCATAGTCGAATGACCATTTTATAACTTTTAATAGTCGATGGGCTTTACAAGGCAGCATCCTCTAGTCGGGAGATTCAACAAAATAACGTCTTATAGTTGGAGGACCAGTTGTCTACTTTACCCTTAAATTATTTACTTGAAGGAAAATGATATATTCAAGCCTTGATCCCTCAAAAGGTGGTAAAATTTTTATTTTAATAATCTCTGTCGGAACCGTCTTTCAGTTGGACCTAGGAATTGGGCTTCGACTTGAATGAATTTGGGTTAGAGTCGCCACTGACCACTTTAAAACAAATTTAGGTGGGTCAGACACCATCTTACCTGATCTGCGTTGTACCAGAAACGTGTCGGGTTCGGGAGTCGGTTACGGTCAAGGAAGGATTAGCACTCTTGAACTGCCCTTTCGGTACCAATTAATTTTCCGGTTGTCTTTATTTGCGAAAATTTAAATTTAAATTGAAATTCAAAAATTTAATTGAATTAATTACCTTTGATCAATTGAAAGTATCCCTAAAAAGTCAAAAGTGTTGGATTGAATGAAAATAAACATAAGAAAAAAATAATAAAAAATATTAATATAATAATATTAATAAAAAATAAATAAATAAATATATATATATAACAATGTAAAAAGAAATAAAAATATTAAAATTAGGAGAAAATGAAAAATATATATAAAGTAAATAAATAAACAATGAAATAAAAAGAATAAGACAAAATTTGTTACATCTCCCATGTTTTGCGTGTAGAGAAACTGGATTTGCAATGAAAATGTTCTGCCACTCTTCGTGCTTTTAGATACTGGCTTTGGATCCTCCACGCTTATTTTTGTCCTTTTCTTCCCTCGATTTTTCCAAATCGTTGCCCCTTCCTCTGATTTTGATTCCACGTTTTTCTCTGTGTCCTTTCCTCTTGATGCTTGAGTCTATTTATAGTCTAAAGAAACCTATTTTTAGCTCAGATTTAGAGTCCTACTTGGACTCAAATGCTTCAGTTTTAGTGTTTCAATATGACTCAAATACGTTGGTTTTAGTGTTTTAATAAGACTCAAATATGTTGATTTATTTTTTGAATCTTACTAAATCAGGGTTGTTGAGTGTGGGGCCTACAAAAATAATAAAATAAAAAATATTAGTAATAATAATAAATAAATAAATATAATATAATAAAATAAAATATTTTTGTAGACCCAGACAAAAACTGGTGTCTACAACTGGCCCTCTTTGCACATTTTTGTGTTAACAATAATAGGGTAAAGATGAAAAAGACAACTAGTTTTTGTCCGGTTCTCTTTGATTTGAGACTTGATAGTGTTTGTTGTGACACTAAATCGATCCATTGGGCGCAATATCCTTCTTCTTGAAGTTTGAAATCGTGAGTAAATCGAAAAGTGACTCTTTGTTGCCAATCTTGGTCGACCTTGGTCTTCTTCTCGATTTAAAGACCTGGGTGTAAAAATTGACCGGAAAGTAGTTCCTTCCTAATGCAATGCGGTTGATACGCCCTTGAGCTGAATGGAATCAAACTCGAAGGTCTTTGGCAGATAGCCCTTCTTGCTTTGAGCTATACTGCAAATGATGGTTCCTTTGAGCTGAGTGGAGTCGAACTCGGAGGTCTTCGTTGTCAGATAACCCTTCTAGCCTTGAGTTATTCTATAAATGATGTGATTTGGAGCTAAACGTAGTCGAACTCGAAGGTCTTTGTTGGCAGATAACCCTTCTAGCCTTAAGTTATGCTGTAAATGATGTGCCTTGAAGCTGAGCGTAGTCGAACTCGAAGGTTTGATGTTTCAAGAGAAACATTTTCAAAGGTTTTTTTTTCAAGAGAAACAATTTAGAGATTTTTTTGTGTTTCAAGAAAAACTGTCTCAAGAGGGACAAAATTTGTTTCAAAAGAAACTGTCTTAAGAAAATCTTAGTTCTAAAAGAAACTATCTCAAGGGAGACGAAATTTGTTTCAAGGAAAATATATTTTATTTTAAGGGAAACTGTCTCAAGAGAGACAAGATTTTGTTTCAAGGGAAACTGTCTCAAGAGAGACAAAACTTGGAAACTGTCTCAAGAGAGACAATGGTGAGCACGATTCCCTTCGTCGTGAAGTTGAAACCGTGGATGGCCCTTTCGTTGTGAAGTTGAGCCTTGGAATTGGATATCCTTTGTCGTGAAGTTTAAATCTAGTATGCTATTTCGAGGCTAATATCCTTCGATGTGAAGTTAAAATTAACTTCGAAACTGGAAAGTTTGTTGACAGACACTCCTTCTCTAAGTTGGATATCCTCCGCCGTGAAGTTGAAATCCAATCTGGAGATGGATGTTGCTTGTGTGTATGATTCCCTTCGTCGTGAAGTTGAAACTGTGGATGACCCCTTCGCCGTGAAGTTGAGCCAGGAATTGGATATCCTTCGTCGTGAAGTTGAAATCCAAGTAAGTTGTATTGTTCCGAGTCCAATATCCTCCGCGGTGAAGTTGAAATTGGCTCTGGAACTGGGAAATTGTTTGTTGACAACCAGCCGTCCCTTCGCTGTGAAGTTGAACTTGTGATGTCTCGAGTCCAATATCATTCGTTGTGAAGTTGAAATTGGCTCTGAAACTGGGAAGCCCCTTCGTCGTGAAGTTGAGCCTCAAAATGGCACGATATCCTCCATCGTGGAGTTGAAATCGTGGATGTGTGGGTACAATATCCTCCGTCGTGGAGTTGAAATCATGGATGGCCCCTTCGTCGTGAAGTTGAGCCTTGACTTGAATATCTTTCGTCGTGAAGTTAAAATCCAAGTATTGTATGTTGCGGGTGAACACGATTCCTTTTGTCTTGAAGTTGAAACCGTGGATGACCCCTTTGTTATGAAGTTTGACTTCGAGCTAGATATCCTTCGTCTTGAAGTTGAAATCAACTCTCGAGCAAATTGTGTCGCTTTGAGTCCAATATCCTTCGCTGTGAAGTTAAAATTGACTCTGAATAAAATTGGAAAGTTATTTATCGACAGACAGTTGCCCCTTCGTTGTGAAGTTGAGCAACTACCATCAATTTCTGAATGTGCTTTGAATAGAGTATCTTTCGTCTTGAAGTTGAAACTTAACTCTAAAGCTGCAAAAATTATGTATGTGAAAAAAATGATGCTCTAAAATGAATGCATAATGAATTAATCTTGGACGGAGTCTTGTGCTTTGCATGCCGATCTTGATCCTTGGAATCGATCATGTCCTATTTTCTTTTCAGGTTATTGACGATGTCACAAGTTCTATCTGGTCTCTCGAACTGATTGTTTTCAAGAGCATTGTTTGTTCATTCTTTAATGGAGGTAAAATGAGCCTCAACAGCTTCCAAGACTTTTCACATTTGAGACAGTCTTGTTTGAAAATGTTTTTTTTCTCATTTCTCTTATTTTAGAAGGGAATAAAAAAGATGTAAGAATTTTGTAAAACGTTACCCCTTAATCCAGGCTCGCAATCGAATCAAATCATAAACATGAGTTCAAAGAATATCAAAAGAACCAATAGCTCTTTATCGCTCTCAGAGTTATAGCTCTTTGACAAATGTCCAAAATTGATGAGTTGGTTTCATGTTGGCTTCCTATTTTATAAGGTTTTGGCCATCAAAATGTTGTTTCTTTCTCATTCCTTTTGAATATCGCAACATGCCCCTATTTCTTGGTTTAACATTTTAATCGGATGCAGACAAAATGACGCAATTAGCATAATCAATTACTATACCTTCTATTTCAGTTATTCAAGTTTTGTAAGCTCCTCTAACAAAGGTAGTGAAGAAATATTGGTCTAAAAATGAAACTCTTGAGTGCTCGTGTGAAATTGACTATAACAGGTGTTTCTTAACTCCCTTAGTCCATCATTACCGGAAATTTATCGCTTAGATAAATTTGATTTAATTTGTCGTTATCTGGCTAGCAGAATCCATAAAGTCGGGGCGTTTAACCAATTGCTTTAGAGGGATAGCTTAACATTATAATCACTTTTATCAAGTTAACTGAAGGGTTCATCTCATCACAATGTCTTCGGCCGGACAATAGCAGTGGAGCAAACACCGAATTGCCAAGTGTTCGAGCAATGTCATGGTTTGAATGTAATCTATTCATAAGGCCAGGGCTTTCAAGTTTCCTCTATAACCAATTGCCTTAGTGGAATAGTTCAGCTTTACGGATTTAATTTCTTAAGATTGTTAAGAATAACCTGTTATAGTCTAGGTGTTTTTGAAAGTTAAGGAATCTCATATTTAGAGTTCAATTTTCAAACAACTGACCTAAACTAGATTTGATTACTCGACTATTCCATCTGTGAAGATCATTATCGTCACTAAATGTCTTAAATAAAAAGTATAGTAATGTCATATGCAAAAGGATGCCCCATGTTGTCTGCATCATATGAAAGGAAAAAATTACATTGGTTAATTGCAAGAACAGGGTACGATGTTTGAGTGTATATTCTGGGTAAGGTGAAAAGTCTTTGTTTTAAATCATGTTACTTTGTCATAGATCTGTAACTTTGAACCATTTATAGAGTTTCTTAATTCAGTTGATATTCAAAGAATTGCAAGTTTGTAAATGTGATTCATTACTCGTCATCATTAAAGTAACATAAATTTATAAAAACTTGAGAAAAAATGAAAAGACAAACTCAAACAGAATGCCCCAAATGATGAAATCGTCTTCCTCACTTGGATGCCCCCATGTTGTTGAAGTCGATCCAATTCTTGTTATGTATTTTTTGTACTATTCTCTGGAATATGGAGTAGTTCTCAATAGTGCACCCTGGGACACCGCTATGATATTCGCAATGAGCGTTCTCATCATAGTACCTGGGTACGGGGGCTTCATGGATTTCTATGGATATGGTGACACCACATGTGAGTCAAACAACTATTGGTAAAGCTCTTTATATGTCATAGGATCGAAATGTCCTCATTTTTATGAGACATGTGAATGTAATAAAAAGAAAGAAAAATAATGCGAAATATGCAATAATGCATGATGCATGCAATGTTCGAGGCATTGATCCAAAAAAGTGTATGTTATTAGAAATAATCCTTATTGTGGACAAAAGTGTTTTATCTTTAAAGAGACAAAAATATCCTGACAGCTTCTGACATGTTCACTAGTCTTCTGCCTTCGTCTATCACCAGTTGAATAACCTATCGAACCGCTCCGGCTTCTCTGGATGAACCGTGCAAATGTTGAGTTGATTTTTGTACTGGTCCAAGAAGTCTCGAATGACTGCATCTCTGGCATTTATCTTTTGTTGAACATGTTCCCAACGAATACGTCATTGGAGCCCTCAATTGATAGGAACTATGTGAAGTTCGTCAACAATGATCTCCAATTTCAGCTATCGTTTTGCCATTATTGTCTTTGAAAGGACTCCCAAGATCAGTAACCTTCATCTTGCCCCTGCAACCTCTGTCAGTCAGTTCTTCAAAGATAGACTTTCATTGTGTTTGACGTAGACCCGGTTCATCCTGAGTCCTTTATGATGCAGTATAGTGATATACTTTTCAATTGTGGGCACCATATCCTCTAGATTGAAGGTGACACATAGTCACCTTGTAGACTATCCTCTGTATTTTTATCTCTTGTATTACAACCCATTTGTCCATTAATGCCGATTATTCATGTTTAACAAACACATTTTTGGTAGACCAATACCTCTTTTAAATGATACGAATGATGAAAACAAAATGAAAGAGAACAAGAAAATAAAAAGAGTTAGTGAGGTAAATCAAAACAATAATAAAAATGAAAAATCCTACCCCACATGCATATTATTCCTACCCGGACATGATCTCTATCCCGCATGCTAATTTCAAACAAATCCTAACCGTATATTTGTCTAGTTCGCATGCTTTGAACAAAAAGTAAAGCAGGAAATAACTCAGACATCCTAGGGTTTGAAATGAGGTTTTGGGGTGGGCTCTAATTCTCCATAGTCTCCCGGTTTTGGTTCTAAAAATGGTACTCGAGTTCTCCTTGCCGGTGCTCCCTTGGGCTTGCCAGACCCTTAGTCCTAAACTCATCACAGGCTTGTGTGGACTAAGTTAAACTCGAGAGGACACATTCCCTTATGCCCGCACGGTGAATAAATTCACACGAAGACATAAGGTATATGAATCTCGAAGGCTACTTCCTAGGCCCGCACGGTGATTAAATTCACACGAATGCGTCGTTTTTACCCCCAATTAAATAGGGTTCGAAGCTCAGGTATAGAGCCTGAGATAGAAACTTTTCAAAAAATCTTTGAAATCATTGAAAAAAATATCAGTACAACTATTTATTTGAAAAAAAATCAAAGGTAAATAATTGGAATCGAATAAATAAATTTAAATTTAAATTTACTATTTTCGCATAAAAGACAACCGAAAATTAATTATGGCTTGACTCACTTACCTGTCCCCAGTGGAGTTGCCAAGCTGTCGGAACCGTTTTTCGGTTGGACCCCGGAATTGGGCTTCGACTTGAATGAATTTGGGTTAGATTCGCCACTGACCACTTTAAAACAAATTTAGGTGGGTCAGACACCATCTTACTTGATCTGTGTTGTACCAGAAACGTGTCGGGTTCGGGAGTCGGTTACGATCAAGGAAGGATTAGCACCCTTGAACCGCCCTTTCGGTACCAATTAATTTTCCGGCTGTCTTTATTTGTGAAAATTTAAATTTAAATTCAAAAAATCAATCGAATTAATTACCTTTAATCAATTGAAAGTATCCCTAAAAAGTCAAAAGTGATGGATTGTAAAAATGAAAATAAACATAAGAAAAAAGTAATAAAAAATATTAATATAATAATATTAATAATAAATAAATAAATATATATATATATATATATAACAATGTAAAAAGAAATAAAAATATTAAAATTAGGAAAAAATGAAATATATATATAAAGTAAATAAATAAAAAATGAAATAAAAAGAATAAGACAAAAGTTGTTACATCTCCCATGTTTTACGTGTAGAGAAACTGGATTTGCAATGAAAATGCTCTGCCACTCATCATGCTTTTAGATACTGGCTTTGGATCCTCCACGTTTATTTTTGTCATTTTCTTCCCTCGATTTTTCCAAATGATTGCCCCTCCCTCTGATTTTAATTTCACGTTTTTCTCTGTGTCCTTTCCTCTTGATGCTTGAGTCTATTTATAGTCTAAAGAAACTTATTTTTAGCTCAGATTTAGAGTCATACTTGGACTCAAATGCTTCAGTTTTAGTGTTTCAATATGACTCAAATACGTTAGTTTTAGTGTTTCAATAAGACTCAAATACGTTGATTTATTTTTTGAATCTTACTTAATTATGGTTGTTGAGTGTGGGGCCTATAAAAATAATAAAATAAAAAATATTAGTAATAATAATAATAAATAAATAAATATAATAAAATAAAATATTTTTGTAAAGCCAGATAAAAATGGGTGTCTACAATCCCATAAATTATAAAATTTTTATTTAATTACTTTAAATTATAAACTAAACTAATAATAAAATTATATTTTGATTATTTAAAAATTGATTATAAAATTAGAGTGGTAGCACTAGCGTGGTTCTTGAATGAAGAAATAAATAACATTCGAGATATAAAGTTAGTGTTACTTTCCTTCATTCGAAATTTGATTGATTGTGACAGACTCATGAATGTGATTCATAGAACTAATCAACAAAATATTGAAAAAAATAAGAGGTTAAAATATAATTAAGTACTTATATTTTTCATACATTTAAAATTTAGTTTTCATATTTGTATTTTTGAAATTTCAATCTTTTATTTATAAGATTTAAAAATATAAATTCAATTATTAATTCTGTTATTTTTATTAGATTCAAGTTTATTATGATAATTAATATTTAAAATATAAAATTATTACAATATATATTCTGACTACTAATCGAAATATATCCATATATACTAAAATAAATTTAAGCAAAATATTCACATATAAGAAATCTTAAATTTAAAAATCTTAAAATTTCATTAAACTCAAATCTAATTAATTAATCGTATTAATATCATTTAAATTGTAATAATATATTTATTAAACACATCATTTTCGTTTCCATAATTTTCCACACTACATCCAAAATAGTATAGAATCTCAAGTGAAACAAATTGTCAATTAGGCATGTTATTTGTCATCCCTAGATATTCTAGAAAAATTTCCACGTGCCGGTAGCCCGTCGTACGTATTACTTTGCCGGTTATAACATTTGTCAGGGGTATTCGATTCGGTTTTTACTATAAATTGAACCGAACCATAATATTTTAAAATTTAAACCGAAATCGAATGGTTAAAAAACTGAAATATGTAAAACCGATTTTTTCGGTTTTATTTAGTTCGGTAATACAATTTTTCATAAATCGAAAGATTTAGAGGTTTTTTGTATTTACTTTAATTGGGCATTTGGGTTTACCGCTTATGGGTTAAGGTAAGTGGGTAACCGGCTGGACTGACCCAAATTATTTATTCGGTTCAATATAAAATAAATGGGTTCCATATGGAAAATCCAAGTTGAACCGAATTAAAAAATTTGAATGTTTAAACCAACCCAAAATGAAATCATATAAGATCAATCCGAATCGAACCGAACCGTTTTACTCGATTTATGTCGATTTTTCAATTTTTTCGATTTCGTTGCTCAGCCCTAGTCTAAGGTTATTTTGAAAGAAATAGTGTATAAAATTCATTGTTTGTAAAAAAAAAATTGAATCCTCACCGTCTATTTTAAATCTTATTTAATAAGTTAAAATAATGTTATAAAATATTGAATCTTTTAATAAAATCAAGATCAAAAGATTTTTAAATGTAATTAAATAGTCACTGTTAATAAAAATCCCTTTTAATTTTATCACACCTACATATTTAAAATTTAAAATTTTAAAAAATATTATAATTTCACTATGATTACACATTTGAATTTTAAAAATATTTCATATATATATATATATATATATTCCGATCTATTGACCGACTAATTCAGATCGAATACTACAGAGACGAGAGCGACGATCTCATTCTAATTTACTTTATTTACAAACGTCAGAATTTGAAATCTTAATCTTTTACATTACTCACAGTTCCTATAAATTAGGATAGATAAATCAATGTGTTCTTCCCTGGATTTGATTCCTTGACCGTCCAATACCCTATGCTTATCAAAGACAAAACAATTATTTTCAATTATATAGAGATTATGATATATTTATTGTGAAAATATTCAGAAATCTATGACGAGCGAATCTTAACACAAATTGTGCGATTTCATCTTCATTTATAATATAAAATCCTTACATGTTGGATTTAAAATATCTTAAAAATAAACATGTCAGATGACGTAAAAGTACAAAAGTTCGTTTTGAATAAACCAGGAGACACAAGCACATGCGAGAGACGTTTATCCAATTACCTCCACGTGTCAATATCTTATTGTTCTATCTATCAGAAGCGTAATTGGGCGATGGATACGAGCCTAAGCAATAATCAGCTGGCCAAGACCATCTTGATGCTTCTCTGCATTACTATTTAACTAGCAATAAAGAGATCAGTTCAAGTTGCACAGAAATTCCGTGCAACGTACACGTGTCGATGGTCTTTGTCTGTTACCCAACCGTCTGTTATAAATTAGATGTGGATGCAGTTCGGTTAGCAATGCTTGCATGGCTTTTGAGAAAGAGTAAACCTTCTAGAAGCTTAAGAAATGCAAGGCTTGGATTTTTCAACCGAGTTGGTATTGGGTTTACCCAATGAACTCGGGGTTGAGAGTTTAGCACGGTTGCTTTATACAGCTCACAGAGTTGCCTTCCGAGTATGTCACCGATGGCGGGATTTACTCCAAAGCCAGGAATTTTATTACCACCGAAAGAAATTAGGGTACAGTCTTAAAGTCGCTTGCTTAGTTCAAGCCTTTAACGGTGGAATCGGGAACGGACATAAAAAACCCGGTGAGTTACTGAGTTATGGGGTTGCCGTGTTTGAACCCGTGAATCGATGCTGGTACAAGCTTCCCCCTGTTCCCAAATACCCAGATGGTTTGCCTTTGTTTTGTCAATTAGCAAGCTGTGAGGGGAAGTTTGTGGTGATGGGCGGGTGGAACCCAGTGAGTTACGACCCGGTCACTGATGTTTTCATCTACGATTTCTCGACTCAGCAATGGAAACAAGGGAAGGATATGCCGTCGAAGAGGTCGTTCTTTGCAATCGGAGCATGTTCGGGTCGGGTCTATATTGCAGGTGGACATGATGAGAACAAGAACGCGTTGAGAACGGCGTGGGTTTATGATTTGAGAAACAACGAGTGGAGTCAGCTGGGTGACCTGAGTAAAGAGCGAGACGAGTGTGAGGGCGCGGTGATCGGAGAAGACGAGTTCTGGGTTGTGAGTGGGTACAATACGGAGAGGCAAGGTCAGTTCGACGGGAGTGCTGATGTTTGCGGTATCAAGTCGGGTCAATGGAGGGTGGCCGAATAGGTTTGGGAACCGGGTCGGTGTCCGAGATCGAGTGTAGGGATAGGAAAAGGCGGGGAATTGATGAACTGGGCGGAGCTGGACCCTGTCGTTCGGGTCGGATCGCGCGGGATTACTCTCGGGGACTGGGTCTTGGTTACCGGGTCAGAGTACCAGGGTGGACCTCATGAGTTCTACATGGTGGAAACCATGGGAGGACGAAATGGTAAATTGAAGAAAATCAATGTGCCTGATGAGTTTTCTGGGTTTGTCCAGTCTGGTTGCTGTGTGGAAATATGATGCACTAAGCATAAACAGAAAAGAAAAAGAATCATGGGGTATTTTGGTTTGAGTCCTCAAGTTTTGTGTACTTTCAATTTTCATGTGGATAAAGCAGCTTTTTTTCCCAGATAATGTAAAATTTTGAATACGATGCATTAATATTATATGATTATATATTTACATCAGGTTTGATTTGAGATGGTAAAAGTTAGTGCCGATTTTGACAACCCTTAAATGATTATGGTAAACTATAAGATGGTCGTTAAATTTTTAAAATTTATATTATGACATTTTTCATTGATAATGGTTTGTGATTAGGGATAAATTTATAAAATTTTAGATAAAAATAGATTACTAATAGAAAATATAAAAAACACTTAAATTATATAAGAATTTAATTTTTTTTTTTTGTAAAAAACAATCGTTTTTGTCAACTCTTTTCGATCCATCCCCGACTGGTGAGGTAACCTTTCCACACAATATGCTTGGGCAACGGCTTGTCGGTTGTAGAAGCGGTTTCGTCGAGCATGACTGTTGTCCTAGGTTACATTAAGAAAGAAATTGATTTCATTTAAATCTCCAGGTAGAATAGAACATTTCTGATTCCTAACAAAGCTGAGATCATTTTCCCTGGTGTTGGTTGCTTCTTTGTTGCTGCTTGCCTTGAATCAGCTGTTCATTCATCTAATGTAGCTGATAATGAAGCCAAGCTTAGCAGTTGGAGTACCCAAATCATCCTTTAATACCTATCTAAAGGACTGGAATGGCCAATGGATGGCCTTCTTGGTATGGTTCGGGAACGGTCTCCAGTTCATGGGAGGCCAAGCTGCAGGTTATGCAGCAGCAGATGCTGTTCAGGCACTTCCTCTTGTGAGCATTTTGGGAGTGATTTTATTCGGAGAGTACCGAAGATCGTCACGAAGAACGTATATATTGCTGTTGTTCATGTTCGTCGCAGCTGTTGGAGTAAAAAATTATTACGGGGCCGCATGCATCAACAAAAATTTTACGCTAGAAGGAGGGCTTGAACCTCCGACCTTGTGGTTAACAGCCACACGCTCTAACCAACTGAGCTATTCCAGCTTGGTTGCTGATAGGTTACAAAATATTAATATATTTATATAGTAATAAACAAAGCACAGAACAAAACAATTCATGTATCTTCCACAATAGAACAAGTACAGTGTCTGCAGAGTAAAGTGTGGGGTGATATGCTTGTTATCAGTAGGAAAAGTGGTAGCCTTGTTGCGTTTTCTTGGAGTTTTTAAGGAATGTTGTAGGATTGCAATTGATGAAACGTTGAATTATTTGAAACCTGATTTGACTACTTGTAATGCTGCTCTAGAGTGTTGTAGTTATGAACTCGAATCCGTTTCGGATGCTGAAAAAGTAGTGGCAACTATGACTGTGTTAGGTGTTTGTCCTGTAGAATCCAGTTTTGGTTTTCTTTCCTATTTGTTTGCATTGAAAGGGCTTGAAAAGAAGATAGAGGAGTTAGAAAATTTGATGATTGAGTTTGGATTTCCAAATAAACTTATTGTCAAGTGGTTAAAGGGTATCTCGAAAATGGAGTTATGAAGAGTTTAGCTAGTTTGATCATTGGGGCTCAAAAGTTGGAGTCTTCCATGCTGGTGGTTGACAAGTCTGTTGGATATGACATCATTAGCGCTTGTGTTAATCTCGGTTTATCAGATAAGGCGCATAGCATTCTTGATGAAATGAAAGCTCAAGGTGGAGTTTATGTGCCTATCTTAAAGGTTTATAGAAAGGAGCTTAGAATTGCCGAAGCTACTCAGTTAGTTATGGATATTAGTACTTCGGGGCTTCAGTTGGATGTAGGAATGTATGACATGCTAATAGAAGCATCCATGACGAGTCAAGCTTTCCATCTGCTTTTACAGTGATACTAGAACACATGACTTGAAAGGGAGTTATCTTACTATAATGACAGGTCTGATGGAGAATCAAAGGACTGAGTTGGTGGCTGCATTTCTTGATGAAGTTGTTGAAGACCCTCGCATTGAAATCAAAGCACGACTGGAACTCAATAATTCATGCTTTCTGTAAAGTTGAGCGGTTGGAAGATGCTCGGAGGACTTTCAAAAGGATGATTTTCCTGCAGTTTGAGCCAAATGATCAAACATATGTTTGTCCCTGTTTAATGGTTACGTGACTGCTGAGAAATATTTCAGTGAAGCTATGGAACGATCTAAATGGAAAATTTCAGGTGGCAAAGAGAAAGTCATCAAGTTTGATCATAACTTAGTCGATGCGTTCTTATAGGCCCTTGTTCGATGCAGTGAAGCACGTCGTGGAGAAGTCTCAAGAGATGAAAATTTTCGTGGATAAGTGGAGGTACAAGCAAGCATTCATGGAGAAGCATAAGAAGCTTAAAGCGTCAAAGTTGAGAAGGAGCTTCAGGAAAATGGAGGCACTTATTGCTTTCAAGAATTGGGCTGGTTTGAATGCATAAATATCGGCAATACTTCTGAAACCGAGAGGAACCTCGAATCTGACAGAGTTCTCCTTGTCTTGAGGCATCAATACCATGAACCTTGTGCTACTATATTCACTTGAAATATGTAGATGCCATGGAAACTGGAAGCCTTATTTGAAAGGAAACATTTGGTCTTTTATACATTTATTCTATACCATTAGTCATTAGGTGAATAATTGGGTTACATTTCTGTACATTTATTCTTTATTCATTGTAAAATGCAATGAAAAAGGTAAATTTACAAGAATGAATGCTACTGAAAGTAGTTGCTTTCACATGAATAGACTTTAAAGACCAGATTTACTCTCTCCTTTTTCTACAAAATAGTAATGAAAATCCATGGTGCTTTATAGCTAGAATGCATATAAAGACAGGCTCTTCTTTTTAGGAAGGAATAGGAGAAGAACGTTGAAATTTGATTACTTCCACCGAAAAGAATACCATTTTATCTTTCTCGTATCATTTTAACTATTAGCTCATTAGCTGCATCTGTAATTCTCTCTTCATCTGAAACCCTTTATCCATGTCAACTCTACCAGCTGCTTCTCTCTTCTTCAGCATTCTCTTGCTTCCTGGACTCGATAAAGTTTCTGCTGTCGACCATGCTGCTGGCCGCACCATCCCGACCCGTGGTACATGTAACAACACTTGTGGTACCATCCCGGTTATGTTTCCTTTTGGCACTGGATTCGGATGTGGCCATCCGTACTTTTCTAGATATGTAAAATGCAATGCTGGTACTCTACAATTCTCAACCGGCGCTGGCATTTACACTGTTTCTTCCATCGACTACCCGACCAGTACCATTGTGGTTGCAGACCCTCTCATGTCGACTTGCTCTTCGATGCAGAACTCCGGAAGCTTTAGCTTGGATCGAACGAGCCCGTTCACTCTAACAGGTTCCAACATCTTTGTCCTGCTTGGTTGCTCCACTACATCTCCTGTGTTTGATTCAAGCGAGGATTTGTGTGAAACCGGTTCCGGTTCTCGTGTTTGTAGCGGTTTATATTCTTGCAAAGGAGTGAATGGAATTGGTTTGCCACAAAATGCACCCTCATCCACCTGTTGTGTTTATGATTCATTCATGGGAATGGGATCAGGTTACTCTTTGGATCTTCCTAAACTCCAGTGCTCATCGTACACATCGATATACGAGTTCGGAGATGAAGGGGATCCCATGAAGTGGAAATTTGGTATATCTTTGCAGTATAATGATTCTTACTATACCACAGCATGTAAGGACTGTGAAACCAGTGGAGGTTTGTGTGGATTTGCTGGTCTTGATGAGTCATTTTCTTGCATTTGCAGAGATGGTGTGAACAGTACCACAAATTGCTTTGGCCACGGTTAGTTTTAAGGGAAACTACAAATTCAACTTGCACTGTTGCACATCAATTTAATTCATTATCTCTTTTATGTGTCTTCTTTTATATGATTAGGGTATACCTGGAGTGGGGCATGGGAAGCCAAAATTCAAACCAAGACTATTATTAGAGGTATACCCCAAAAGTCTTCCTTTTGCAGGGCTTTTTATTTACTGGATCTTATCTCTTTTATGTGTTTTTGATATGATTAGGGTATACATTTCTACTTTCCTCAACAATTCCATAATTTGCTTTCAAACATGCATGTTTACCAATTACCACCAATGATAATCTTGAGTTCGAGTATTGTGAATGAATAAAACAGTCCTAGAAAAACATAATATCGAGTTTGAGTATTGTGAATGAATAAAACAGTCTTGGGAAAAGGTCCAATCCGACTTGACTCCGGACTTGATCAAGACCCTTGTAACTATCAGACTTGAATGATCTCCGTCTCTCCAAGTCTCCAACCTGAAAAAAATGTGCATGTTTACCAACTTCCACCAGGCCTTCCCCATGTTTGCTTCACTCATATGAACTCTTTCTGTACATTTTTTACTGTCATAATTCATACACATTCCGGAAAAGAAATAAAACTTGATTGTTGCTTTTATTTTATCTTCTGCTTTTGTAGTGTTTTTGCTGTTGTGGAGTTTGCTACTAGTTTGAAGAAGACAGCGATCATCTCATAATGGCAGTGTGTTTTTGCTGTTGCCGGAAAGCTTCTCTAAGAAGATCATATGCTGTTACGTGCAAATTTAACCTTATTTATTTCACGTTTTGTCCAAATTTCATGAATCTTCTTTCCATCAATGTAACAATTTGCCATTACATCAAATTCTGGGTGACAGCTATAAGATTTCAATGGATATATGTATTATCGGATATCCGGATCATATATAGTTTAGGAGACAAATGATTTATTAAATCAAATAAATTTATTCGTATCTGGTCTGAACAAAATTTTGCTCAAAATTCGGAGCAGGTTCAGAATGAGTGAAATAACATCAAACACCGGAATATATAAGATCGGACGAAAATTTTCAATTTTTAAATTAAAATCGAGATGGTCAAAAACCGACCTGCTCCATACTGTCCATCCCCTCCCTCTTACACTTCTGCCTCTTCTCTAGTTCCCTTGGAAGATCCACATTGCAACTTATAACAACTGCTTGGAAAAGGCCCATATTTTAACAAACAGAATAAAACAGAATCTTTAGCTGCAACATCTAAGGACTAAGATCAACGCTGAACATGGAAAGCTTTAATCATTGACTTTTCGAATCTTCCAGTTACAGATTCGATGTTTATTTTCCACAAAAAAAAGGGCCACCCTTTTCTCTTGGTTTGCCGACCTCTGTGTTCTCTTCTGTCTTCTCCATACCTTTTGCTCTTCCACTTGCTTCGCCCTTTTGATTCATTACAAACAACATTCTTTTGACTTAGGTTGAGTCCAGTCTTAGCTTCTATTCTTCTCTGTCGTGTATTTTAAGGTACCCCTATTGAAACTTCTGCATAAAGGGATATACTTTGTCTTGTTTCAGATATAACTCAATAGAATAATGGCAAGTTGGCCGTTTATTTGAATCTGCGTTATGCATGCCTTGCAAGGGATCTGTTTCATTACAGTTCTTGTTCAAACGCAAGTGTTTTTTTTTTTTTGATTTGGTGATTTGTTTCAGATATCTGGTAGGATGAGGGAATTGTGTTTGATTTTATTGTCCATTCTATTAATTCTTGCAACACTCGAAGTGGTTGCTTCACATGGAGATCAGCCTCTTTCAACCATTGCTGTTCAAAATGCAACTTTTTCTCTCAACCATCAAGCTTACATAAAAGTCTCTCCTACTGTTCTTGGGTTGAAGGTAAGTCTCTCCTACTGTTTTTCTGCAAAACTATTTACATAACATTCATGAGTGTTGCAGGGTCAAAATGCAGATTGGGTTGTAGTGGAGATTCGTTCTCCTCATCCATCAGTTGATTGGATTGGAGTGTTTTCTCCTTCCAATTTCAGGTAAAACATATGTTTCGAATGTGTTTCCATGGGACTATATGTGTTGTTTGATCTCGAAAACTAATATGTTTCTCCAGTGCTTCCTGTCCTGCTCCAGCTGATGATAATCCACGGCTGACCCCTCCGCTGTTGTGTTCGGCACCTATTAAGGTTCTTAGACTGATTGTTTTGTTTCCGCTTTGATGAAATGCCTGCTCTTTGTTTAAATGGGGAAAGATTTATATGATGTGAAATTAAACCTTGTTTGCTAACTCCCTCTTGCAGTTTCAGTATGCAAACTACAGCACTCCTAAGTATAAAGAAACCGGAAAATGGACATTGAAGCTTCAGTTGATTAATCAGAGATTCAACTTCTCTTTCGCGTTATTTTCTGGCGGTTTGTCAAATGTATGCTTATAATGATCATCCTATATGAAAACTAGGGCTGCTTAATGTATTCCAATCTTGATCATCCTATTAACTGCTTACTTACATAATTCCCTTTTTCTTGATTATGTAATAGCCAAAGGTGGTGGCGGTGTCAAATAAAGTTGCTTTCTCAAATCCAAAAGCACCGGTTTACCCTCGACTAGCTCAAGGAAAAGTATGGAATGAAGTAAGTTCGATTTCTCTTGATTTTCAGCCTAGTTTGCATGTGAAATGTTGAAGAACATGCACAACATGCGTCGGATACCAACGTAAAAGTTCTCCATTGTATTGCATTGCACTCTTCGTTCTTTCTATAGTAATGTCAGCAATTTATCAGATGGCCTGCATATTACTACTTTGATTCACAGATGACCGTTACGTGGACGAGTGGATATGGGATTGGTGAAGCTGTACGTTTTGTTGAATGGAGTCCAAAAGGAGGTCCGTCAATGAGTTCACCAGCTGGAACACTCACTTTTGATAGGAACATGTTGAGATACTTAAGGTAGCTGAGAATGTTGTGCATGTGATAGTGCAGTTCATGCATGGCGTGCATGGCAATTGGAAGAATGTAGATGATAAATGCAGTTAGTATACGTGTCAAGTCTGTTAGGGAACAATTTCTAAAGTTGTTAGTTTATTGAAGTTTGTTATGAATTAACTATAAGTAAGCAAGCTTAGATGAAGTGTAAATGAGGCAAGCTTAATAAAATTACTTCTGGTATTCTTCTCAAGCTTTTCCTACTGCAATGCTTAATATGGTATCATTCGCAGGTTGTTCCTGAGATTGCTTCTGTGTGATGCGCTGCCCTCATATCCATGGAGTTCTCAGAAGGAAAAACCTTCACAAACAAGAAGGTTAACATCATACTCGATGAATCGAACTTTCTCCTTTGGAAACATCAAGTTTTGTTGACCATTCGTAGTCATCGACTTGAACGGTTACTAACGAGAGCCACCTCGCCTCCTTCTACAATGGTGGTAAACGAGCATGGTGACTTGGTGTCGAATGAGTTGTATGAGGAGTACGTTGCACAAGACAGTGCACTAGCTTCTTGGCTACTGTCCACGATCAGCCCTCATTTATTGTCCCAATTTGTTGGAACGGAGATGACAGCAACGGTCTGGAGCACAGTTTTACAGTTCTTTGCGAATCGGTCTACCACGACGGTCATCAATCTCCATTACAAGCTTCAATCGCTTAAAAAAGGGAATGATAGCATGCGCACATACCTTACGCGCATCAAAGTAATATGTGATGCGCCGAACATGTTGCCAACATATTTAAAGGCCTTTCCCGAGAATATCAGCTGTACATTGCGTTCATAACCACCATGAAGGATGCATTGTCTCTTGACAAGATTTGCTCGATGTTGATCGATGCCGAGATGCAACTTGCTGGTTTTGATTCTCAAGAAGATTCTCTTCCGATGAGCGCTCATATAGTTCAATCTGCTTCTGGCTTGAAAACTGCTGGTTATGGCTTTCATGATCGTGGTTCTAGGTAATCAGGATCTAGTAATGCAGGTAGAGGTGGAGGACGTGGTCGTGGCTGACCACATGTGCAGTGCCAGTTGTGTGGCAAAAATGGCCACATGGTTGTTGATTGCTGGTACAGGTTCGACCAAACCTTCACTGGTCGATCGGCATATCGTACTGTGGCTCGTGGTGAGTTAGGTTCTGCTAACTAATCCGATTTTGAGGCAGTCTCTGTTGGTGAGGATGATTGTATGTGATGCTCAAAAGCTCGTGCTGAGGCACAAGTATGCCATTCCTCACAGCCTCAGAGTCTTGTTGCTACTACTACAAGGGATCACTGGGTGGTGGACTCCGGGGCTACACATCATGTGACCTTTGAATAAGCTAAGGTGCTTAATCAAAAGGATCTCGGCAGTGGAGATTTACTTCCTATTTGAGCTATTGGTAAAACTACTTTATGTTCTTCTTCTCGAGCTTTGATGTTGAATGATATGTTTCATGTTCCCAAGATAACTAAAAATCTTCTCTCAGTCTCAAAGCTTGCTAGGGACAATGGGGTATACTTTGAGTTTCATGCATCCCATTGTTGTGTTTGTGATGAAGGCACTGGTGAAGTGTTGCTGCAAGGACAGAAGAATGATGGTCTATATTTGTTCCAAGTATATTCCATGAATAATACGAATGCTTCTTTTGAAGCTAATAGCGTTGTTGTTTCACATACTCTGTATGATTTGTGGCATAAGCGCCTTGGGCATCCTGCACATGGAACCCTTGGGCAAATATTCAAACTACTTGATGTAACTATTGAACAAAGTGTTAATGAAACTTGTTTTGCTTGTCATATGGGAAAGAGCCATAAGCTTCTATTTTCTGATTTATCCACTGTGTATGAATTGCCCTTCCAACTTGTATTTACATATTTATGAAGGTCATCACCTGTTGTTTATAATGGCTATAAGTATTATGTAAGTTTTGTGGATGTCTGCATTAGACACACGTAGTTATATCTCCTTAAGAAAAAGTCTCAAGCTACTTATGTGTTTCAACAGCTTGTGAAAACATAATTTGGACTGTCGATTTTAGCTGTTCAGAGTGACTGAGGTGGCAAATATCGTCGGTTATCTCGAATTCTTGCTGAAGCTGGCATCTCTCATCGTGTTACATGTCCACACACGTCATAATAAAATAGTGTAGTGGAACGTAAACATAGGCATGTAGTTGAGTTGGCACTGGTTTTACTTGCACAAGCCTTCATGTCAACTAGTTACCGGTCGTATGCAGTAGTCATGGTTGTACATTTGATCAATAGACTTCCCTCCAGGGTACTAGCTGGGCGTTCCCCCTTTGAGTGTATATTCAAGAAGAAGCCAGATTATGAATTACTTAGGGTCTTTGGATATTGATGTTTCCCTCATCTAAGACCATTCAATGTTCATAAGCTCAATTTTCGATTTCAACCGTGTACGTTCTTGGGTATGAGCTCTCAACACAAAGGTTTTCTTTGTTAACGCCTGATAAGCGTGTCATTGTGTCTCGTTATGTGAAGTTCGATGAGTGGAATTTTCCATTTGCCAATGATAAGCCTGACAGGCAGTCATCATCCGCGTTGCCTTTGAGCAGATCTCTTGATATAGTAATGGATGCCAATAAGCTGCATACTGGTAGTGCTCAAGTCCCAGGTGCTGCTTAATTGCCTGTAGATGATTCTGGCCACTGCACTACACGATCAGGGTTAGATACTGAGTCTGTTGCTATGTCTGAAGTCCCAGATCTTGGTTAAGGATAACCTGAGGATGTTCAATCACTGCATGGTGACAGAACAAAACCTGCAGCTAGTAATGTGCATCCTATGCTGACTCAAAGTAAGTGTGGCGTGTTTAAGCCAAAAGTGTTTACTACGTTTTTTGATGATGTTGTACCAACCACGATTAAAGAAGCTCTTAAGTCTACTGCATGGACTGAAGCAGTACATGCGGAATATTCATATTTACTTGAGAATGACACGTGGGTACTTGTTCCCTTACATGCTAACAGAAATGTGGTAGGGTGCAAGTAGTTGTTTAAGCTCAAACGAAACCCTGATGGGTCTGTGCTTAGATACAAAGATCGCCTAGTCGTAAAAAGGTTCACACAAGTTCCTGGCCTTGACTTCCAAAATACATTTATCCTAGTTGTGAAATTCTCAACAGTGTATGTGCTTTTAACCATGGTTGTTGCTAGAGGTTGGGTCTTAAGATAAGTTGATATCAATAATGCTTTCCTAAATGGGGATTTGCATGAAGACATGTATATGCAGAAGCCACCAGGATTTGAACAATGTGTTTCAGATGGTACTCCTTTTATATGCAAGTTGAAAAATGCGCTCTACGGTATTTGTCAAGCACCGCGTAATTGGAATGACAAACTTAAAGCTAGTATGTTGGAGCTCGGATTTATTGAATCCAAGAAGATGTGTCACTATTTGTTAGGCTTCAAGATGATTGTAATATGTATGCTTTAGTGTATGCAGATGCCATTATAATAACAGGGACATCTGCTGAAGTTGTTGATCAGGTCATTCGTATGCTCAGTATTCATTTTTCACTTAAAGATTTAGGTGAGTTGTCGTATTTTCTGGGAATAAAAGTTAAGAGAATTGGTACTAGTTTGGTACTGAGTCAACGAGCTTATATTTGTGAATTGTTGAAGAAAACCAATATGAGTCAAGCAACGTCTGTTTGCACTCCAATGGTTGCTGTTGTGAAAGCTACTAATCAAAGTAGTGAGTTATTGGCTAATGCTTGGGAGTATCGCAATGTTGTGGGGGCTCTTTTTTATATTTTCCATACTCGACCAGATATAGCGTTTGCTGTCAATAAAGCGGCTCAATTCATACAGTCTCCACGAGAAGTACATTTGGTAGCAGTCAAACGCATCCTTCGTTATTTAGCGAGATCACTGGATTATGGGTTAATGTTTTCGAATAGTGATATTAGACTATATCTCAAAGCCTTATCTAAAGCAGACTGGGCTGGTGATGCCAATAGTCGTAGGTCCATGACAAGGTATTGTGTTTTTCTTGGAGGTTGTTTAGTTGCATAGAACTCCAAGAAACATAAGACAGTCTCTCGATCGACAATAGAGGCCGAGAACATGAGCGTTGTTGATTCAGCTGCAGAAGTTACTTGGCTTGCTGCGTTGCTTTGTGACCTTGGATTGTCCTTGCCTGATGCACATGTTATTTGGTGTAACAACACTAGTGCTGTTACATTGAGTGTTAATCCAGTATGTCATGCTAGGTCCAAGCATGTTGAGTTAGATGTACATTTTTTTCGAGAGAATATTGCAGCTGGTCTTCTTCGAGTTAGCTATGTCCCTGTTGCGTTTCAAGTGGCTAACGGTCTAACCAACCCGCTGACCAGGCCAACGTTTGAGTAGTTTCGAGAAAAGCTGCATGTACTGTCGTGTTAAGGAAGGGGGAAGAGAAGAAGAAGTAGAGAGAATGTTGAGATACTTAAGGTAGCTGAGAATGTTGTGCATGTGATAGTGCAGTTCATGCATGGTGTGTATGGCAGCTGGAAGAATGTAGATGATAAATGCAGTTAAAATACGTGTCGTGTCTTACGTGTCAAGTCTGTTAGGGAACGGTTTCTAAATCTGTTAGTTTTTTGAAGTTTGTTATGAATTAACTATAAGTAAGCAAGCTTAGGTGAAGTGTAAATGAAGCAAGCTTAATAAAATTACTTCTAGTATTCTTCTTACTTAGCTCAAGCTTTGCCTACTACAATGCTTAACAGAACAACATGTGTGGTATGTAACTCAGTTACCCGAGGTTTGCTTTGCAAGATATGATTTGTTATCTGTTTCTTCTGTTGATCCTTTTAGTCCATAAGGTTTCTTCATGAAATTCTCGCACAATAAGCTAACATAATTTCATGTTAATTTGTTTCCTCAATTCGTTGAAAACCAGAAAAACGTTGCCTTAGTTGTTTCTCAAGTCGAAAAGGCATATGATTGATCTTATCATTTTAATGTGCTCAGGTGCGCCAGCAAGAACAATAGGATGGAGAGATCCCAGATTTATACACACTAGTTTTCTGAATGAATTGTGGCCCAATTCACTGTATGTAACATTTCCTGATCGTAAATTCAATTGTTATACAACATTGGTTTAGTTATATTCCATGAATGCATAAAGAAATGATCAACTTGTGTTCTTTCTACATGCTGCTAAACTTTACTAATCGAACTTGCAGGTACACCTATAAGCTTGGACATATTTTATCGGATGGAACATATGTTTGGAGTCAAGAATACAAGTTTAGAGCATCTCCTTATCTCGGTCAAAATTCTTTACAACGGGTTGTCATTTTCGGAGACATGGGTAAAGTTTGAACTCTTCTTGGAAACTTCAAGTGCAAGTAAAGAAAGCTGCCATTTTACTTACATTAATTAATGACTTCAATAACATCTGACAATGCATGCTCGGAAAAAAAATGGTCATTGTATTTGCAACCCTCATTTTTCTATCAATTATGCTGCTGAAGTGCTTAAAGTTTTATTTGAGTGTCTCCGATAAACAGTTATCGTTATAAACTGCAGGCTGAAGTTGATGGTTCCAATGAGTACAATGATTTCTAGGATGCTTCTTTAAACACTACAAAACAGTTAATTAGAGACTTGAATAACAATAATTTAATCTTCCTAATTGGAGCCATGTTATGCCAGTGGATACCTTTCACAATGGGACCAATTCATTGTACAAGTCGAGCCGATTGCATCTACCGTTCCTTTCATGGTTGCTAGGTCTGCCATTACTTACATGCTCTACTTGGTTTGACCATATGTATATATTTATATATTGATATATTCTTGTCTTCACCTTAAACGTAAATCGGTGATATTTCCTCAGTGGAAACCATGGGCGTGATTGGCTGGGATCTGGATCCTTCTATGAAGACAAGGATTCGGGAGGAGAATATGGTGTGGTGGCAGAGACTATGTTTTATGTCCCAAGCGAAAACAAGGCTAAGTTCTGGTACAATAATTTTCTTACAATATCATATATGTTTAATTTTGCTCTTCCTCAATCCCATCTGTGAACCGTTTCTTTGAGATACATCTGCATTTATGCCCCATCGAGCCGGGTAGTACCATAAGGGTGGCAAAGTTCTCCCATCAATAAGTTTCATAGCAATTATGTTTGTGTATTATGTTTAAAGATATGCAGAGGAATTGATTGAAAAGTTATTGATTCGATCAGGTATTCCACTGACTACGGCATGTTCCGGTTCTGTGTAGCTGACACGGAACATGATTGGAGGGAAGGTACGGAGAAATACGAATTCATCAAGCACTGCCTCACATCAGTTGATAGACAAAAGCAACCATGGCTGGTTTTCCTTGCATATCGAGTGTTGGGTTATTCTTCTGCTACTTTTTATGTTGATACAGGATCTTTCGGGGAACCGATGGGAAGGGAGAGCCTTCAAAAACTTTGGCAAAAGTACAAAGTTGACATTTCCATCTATGGCCATGCGCACCACTATGAGTGGACATGTCTGATTTACCAGGTATGTCACGATAATCGCACAGTGATGAAATTGTCAAGCATGCATTTTTTCCATATGTTAATTCACTAAAAAACTTCCAATCATGGACAACTTTTAAGTGTTTTTCCTTTATCTTCACCAATAGGTTCATGCTGAATCCGTTTTTATGCATGCGATGTACTTCGTTAGCAACAATTCGTATTACTAGCTTAGAGATTACAATAAGAACAACAGATGCATGAGACTGGCAATGTAATATGCATACCGATTACCTTTTACCGCATCGAATATGATCATCTTGTTAATGTTCTTCTTGAATATCCTGAATTAGTATCTTTTATTCACATATTAGTATATTAGAGAATACATATACCTAGCAGTCGAATAAAAGTAGTGATTATTGAGAATGCAAAAAACAAATGAACAACACTTGTACATTGAATACTAGAACTCTGCATTGAATACAAGATTGCTGATGTTTATATACAGCTTCTCTTGACTAATGTAACAACCTTAACAATTCAACTAACCATGCTAACAACCTTAACTGTTATAACAACTTCAAGAAGCTTCTAACTATTCAACTAATGATCCCATGCAGTCTAAGCTCATGCACGTTGCAGTACTAACAACATTGTTACTAACTCATTATGCTAACAACGCAGAGTTCTAGTATTCAATGTACAAGTGTTGTTCATTTGTTTTCTGCATTCTCAATATGATATCATTCGTCAAACGGTCCTGACTTCGTTTTCTTTCGTTGCATGGAGTTCGTTGACTCTATCATGGCTGCTTCTGCCGTCTTTAATGTTGTTTTCTCCTTTCCCTAAAACAAAATGCGTGAGATCCTTCACATTCAAGGTGGCCAATGTGGCAACCAAATTGGTGCCAAGTTCTGGGAAGTTGTTTGTGCCGAGCACGGCACAGATCCAACTGGTCGTTACCAAGGGGACTTATATCTTCAACTTGAGGGCATCAATGTCTACTATAATGAAGCCAGTTAAGGTAGATTCTTCCCTCGTGTTGTTCTCATGGATCTTGAACCTGAAACCATGGATAACATCAGATCTGGCCCTATCGGTCAGATCTTTAGACCGGATAACTTCGTTTTTGGTCAGTCCGGTACCGGTAACAATTGGACTAAAGGCCATTACACCGAAGGTGCTGAGTTAATCGACTCTGTTCTTGATGTTGTTCGTAAAGAGGCCGAAAACTGTGATTGCCTTCAAGGGTTTCAGGTTTGTCATTCCTTGGGAGGAGGAACTTGAACTGGAATGGGAACATTGTTGATTTCGAAAATAAGGGAGGAATATCCAGATAGGATGATGCTGACCTTCTCGGTTTTCCCATCTCCCAAGGTCTCTGATACAGTTGTGAAGCCTTATAATGCTATCTTGTCTGTTCACCAATTGGTTAAAAATACTGATGAGTGTATGGTTCTTGACAACGAGGCCTTTTATGACATTTGTTTCCGCACACTTAAGCTCACCACTCCGAGCTTTGGTGATTTGAACCATTTAGTATCTGCAACAATGTCTAGAGTAACATGCTGCTTGCAATTCCCTGGCCAACTCAACTCTTATCTTAGGAAACTTGCCGTGAATCTCATTCCATTCCCCCGGCTTCACTTTTTCATGGTGGGTTTTGCTCCACTCACTTCCAGTGGATCTCAGCGGTACAAAGCTCTAACAGTTCTTGAGCTCACTCAACAAATATGGGACGCAAAGAACATGATGTGTGTAGCTGATCCACGAGGTCGTTACTTGACTGCATCAACCATTTTCCGTGTTAAAAATGAGCACAAAGGAAATGGATACTATGACATTGCATTGATAGCTCAATTGTTGACAATTTGTATTCCTCGTTATATGTTGCTTCTTCAAGGTTGTTGGAACTTGGAAGCTTCACAACCAAGTGTCCATAAAAAATATATGTCAAGGATCCTTATAAAAGATGATGAAGAAGAAAGAAATGAAGGTGAATAAGAAGAACGAAAGGAAACATTTCGATTCAAGTGAACGGAAGGAAGCATCGGCACTTTCGATTCAAGAAGAATGAAAGGAAGCATCGACACTTTCGATTCAAGTGAACGGTAGGAATCATCAACACTTTCGATTCAATTGTTCATCTTTTCATCAAGAAGGTTGAATGTTAGAAATTAGTTGTAATTAGTTTTTTTTAGAGCTTGTTGTAATAGTGTATTCAAGGTCAGAAGAACAGAAGAAGAAGAAGTTGAGGGAATGTTAGCATAATGAGTTAGTACTGCAGCGTGCATGAACTTAGACTGTATGGGATCATTAGTTGAATAGTTAGAAGCTTCTTGAAGTTGTTATAGCAGTTAAGGTATGGTTAGTTGAATAGTTAAGGTTGTTACATTAGTCAAGAGAAGTTGTATATAAACACCAACAATCTTTTATTCAATGTAGAGTTCTAGTATTCAATGTACAATTGTTGTTCATTTGTTTTTTTGCATTCTCAATAGTGATCTAACTTGAAATTCAACTCGTCGATCGCTCACCTTTCAACTGATCATCGTTGCTGCAGAATATATGCACCAACAAGGAGAAACAACATTACACAGGCCCTGTGAACGGTACGATACATGTGGTTGCCGGTGGCGGAGGTGCAGGCCTTGTTGAATTCACGACCCTAAACGTCACATGGAGTTTCTTCAAAGACTACGATTTCGGATTCGTAAAACTCACGTCGTTTGACCATTCAAACCTCTTATTCGAATACAAGAGTAGTGATGAGAAATTTATGATTCTTTCACAATATCTAGGGATTACAGGGAAATCTTAGCTTGCACTGTTGATAATTGCCCAAGTACGACCTTTGCTTCATAATCTAATGGCTAAACTACTATAAGGCCCTTCAATTAGTTTGTGTTTATTAAATAAGCCCTTAAAGTTTTTTGTTTGGCCCAAATAAGCTCGAATATTTTGATATGTATTTAGGTGGGCCCTCATTTCAAATGAAATATTGATTTATATAAATTAGAACTTAGGGTTTATTTGATACAAGTTAGAGAATGAGTGCTTATTTTGTACTAATTAAAGTTTGAAGGATTATTTTAGTAAATAAAAGAATAAGGGTTTATCTAAATAGAGTGATATTAACCTTTTATTTTTTTAATTTGTATTTCAAAATTACATTTTGATAGTCTTTCCACTTTAATTTGTCCGTATTTGACTACGAAAATTGATAATTAGTTCAATTGGAAAATATTATTAGACCTTGTCATTTAGATTGCTGACTTGGATATTAACAATTCAATAATTTATATGTTAGCTAAAATTAGTATTTCAGTATTTTTTATGGTAATAAATTTAAAAAACTGACAATTAAATTATCAAATTTTACTATCATAAAAATGTTGCAGTGATATTTTGTAACAATTTGACCAATTTAATTATTATAACTTTTAAAAGATCATTTGAACCTATTTTAGGGAGAACGACAATTAATTAAAATGGGAGGAGTAACTTCTCCAATTTACAAAGTGGAAGGATGAAATTCATAATTAGACAAATGATAAATAGAATGATATAAGATGGCGCGAAACGCATATATAGTGAAATTAGTTACAAAATACAAAACAAAATCAGAAATTCAGAAAACAACGCTACTCCATCAGACCATCTTCACCATTTCATTCTCTCTCTCTTTTTCATTTTCAATTTTAATTTCTTTATTTTTTTACAACGTTTACATTCAAATCAATATAGAAAAAAGTTTGTTATTTTTATTGTCAAATATCTATTTAATTTAATTTTTTTTGTTAATCTCTGATTTTTTTTAAATGAAAAATTAGTATGTAAATACGAATTTCAAATACTTGTTGACAACAGAAAGGCGGTTGAGGTCGGAGGCTGCCTCCGACGAGTTTGATTTCAGCAGGTGCTTTAATGTTCCCAAGTATTGTTAATTTCTGTGTGATTTTCTTTTACGTTTTTTTGAATTTTTTTGTTATAAATATTACTTGATCGACTGATTTGATGATAATTGTAACATATCTTCATGATGAAAACACTCGTTAATTTGGAATTAAATTTTTTATTCTTCAATAATGCACAGACAAATTTGTTTGTTCGATGAATTTAGTGAAGAAAATTGTTCTCAAATTGCAATGATTTTCATGTTATCAAATTTTCAAATTCGATAGCGAAGTTTCTTTAATTTCTTTGTCAGATATATGATTTAAAATTTTTAACGGTTTCCTGTATGTATTAGCGTTTCCCCCAATTTAATAAAAAGAAGTTGTTAAAAGCATCAATTTGAAAAACGGATTCATTAATTTTTCTGAATTAATGTTAAGCTATGATTCATTGCATTTCAAAAAATAAAAAATAAAAAAATCCATTTATCCCTTCCTGGGTTTTTATGTTACTAGGCAATGTTTGGAGCTGTTGAAATGTGAATCTCCAACCTCTTCTTGAAAATGGAGACCTAATTTGGGATTTCACATAGTTCCTTTCATGTTATGGACATTGGACATGGGAATGGAGCCAGTAAGAGTTCAAAAACAGACATAGAAGAAAGTGATGGGAGTGGAATCAGTGAACATTCATTGAGAAAACGGGAACTTGTCGCCTAAAATAGAAATCGGAGGGGTTCGAGTGGGAATTCCGGAACTAGTGATCAATTGAAAGAAACTAGTAAATGCATCTCATCTGAACGGTCTACTGGTTCATCTATGGAAAATCACTTTGAAGCTAATACAGAACCGTCAGAGCCCAGATCAGGCATAGCTTCGACTTCTTACGGTAAACCTGATGGTGAACATCATGTTTCTGGTGGTGCAACATCTGAATCTCCAGTTGCTAGAAATCTGCATGAATCAACATTGATACAATCTCCTCCAATCCAAGTGATGGACAGAGTCATAGAAGGATTAGATCCTTATAGGGTTCCCTCTTCGGTATTCGATAGAAGTAAATCAACAAATCCCGCAAGTTGGAGTATTGCTTCTAACGAGTCATTGTTTAGCATCCAAATAGGGAACACTAGTTTCTCCAGAGAGCAGTTTCTAAACTTCAAATCTGGGGAATTTTTCGAAGATGAGTTATTAAGTACTTCACCAGCTGCATCTCCACCGTACCCTGGCAAAGCGGGTGTTGAATTTGACAAGTTATCAGATTATACCGTGAAGGATAAAACAAGGCCAAGTGCTGAAGAACCAACTGGGGAAAAGCCAGAACATTTCTGGAACTCACCCTGCCCTTCTCGTCTTTCCGTTGAAACTGGAGCCAGTGTACATTCCTTTGCCTTTCCAATGTAAGTTAATTGCATTCTATATCAGCAATTATCCTACTTTTTACCATCACATGCTCACTTTGTTATATATGCTTGTGGAATGAATACAAAATGTGCACTCAGTATTACTTTTTCTCCATACAAAACAAGACGCTTAATGCTTTCCCTGTGGTCTATGTAGTTAACGTGAACCTGATACATGTACAAGTATAACCTTTACATGTATGTATAATCATATATAAATTTCATGCCTAATGCTTGCACAATCAGGAACATATACGTGTTTCCTGTCACAGGAGAGAGAAGGGGGGTGCACGGCCATCATGCTACTGTTCCGATGATAGCAGGGTGTTCTGCTACTGTCAGAACCGTAACATAAAAAGATGGTATTGTCACTCTTGTTCTGTGTGCGCTTCTCTCTTTCTCCCTACCTCTATGTCTAACATGTATGGAGTATTAGATATAAACGGAACTATGAGAAAGAAATCTTTCTATTTGAAAATTTCCTTGCACTTTATTGCTGCATACTGTACTAAATATTACTTCCACCATGCAAAAGAAGATGCCTTAACCCCTTTCCCTGGGGTCTACGACTTGTTCATATGAGCCTGATACGGTTACGTATTCACCATGCATACATGTATAAACTTTACATGTATAATATAGAAAATTTGAGCCTAATGCTTCCCAGATGAGGAATATACTCCTTTTCCGTTGCAGGAGAAAGATGCACGACTATCATGCTACTGTTGGAACCGTAGCGTAAAAAGATGGTGCCGTGGCTCTTGTTCGGTGTATGCTTCTCCTTACCTCTATGCTAACCATGTATGAAGTACTAGACATTGTACTTAATGCACCCGTATTAGCTCATGAATGACATATGTTTGGACTGTCATAAACAATTTAGATGGTGAAGAGAACCTGTCAACTAAATTTATATTGGATCATTGCAGTTTGGATGGCGGCAGAAATGTCATTTCCAAGAAAGAAAAGGGGAACCAACAGCAGCAAGAACAACAGCAACAAAAAGAAGAACAAAAGGGCTGTGAATCTGCAGCACCCTCCAAATCATCGTCTTGGTATGACAAATGTTCTTGTTTTCCTTGCTGTATACTGCAATGGAAATGCTGCAATTGGCATTGGCGTAGCGCTTGTAGCCGTTGTTGTCGAGGAAAATGTAGCTGATAAAAAAAAACTCTCGAACCGTGGCACCCGCCCTCTCCCCGCCGTAAAACAAATGCCTTGTGGATGTTTGCACTGATCTGTTAGCTAATTTAATCAAATCATGACACCTCCATAACTTCAAAGGCTCTCATCATGAACTTGCACATGTATTTTCTTATATCATATGCATAATCATGTCAGAAATTGAGTCCTTTGCCAGTGAAAAAAAAAGAGAAATGCCTAATGAGGCAATGGGAAGGGGTATATCATCTTCCCTTATACATGACTTTGAAGATGGTCTCTAACTATTAGTCAGTCTTTATGTTGAATGTATATAGCTCTGTAATTTGTATCCTTGGTTCACTAATACATTAGTATCATTAGATTTATCTCACTAACTTTGCTTAATTGTGATTTTTCGGACTATCCAAATCCGAAATTTAAATTTCGGATACATACTATTTTTAATCACACTACGATTATCATGAATGCAAATTTAATTGTATCTTAATAGTTTTTCTTTTTCAATAAAATTAGGTTTTCGTTAAAAGAAAAGGTAAGGAACAATAAAAGCAACACAACATCAACACGTAAACTCAAAGGGTACAAAAATATAAAATTAAAACCTTCCCTTAAATATATGTATTATCTTCCACACACAAAAACAAATATCTTCCACAAAAATCTAGTAACTGTCAATAATCTAAATGCAGTATCGACAAAGGAGTGGAGATTGAGGAAATAAGCCTGACAGGTTGCTTCACGATTATTTTTTATTGCATAGACAAACAACTATAAAAAGATATATAAGTATATGAAACTGTCACATTTCCTAATCAGAAGGTGTATTGGTAAATGTAACACAAAACGTTAAATTATCATAATGATAGGCAAAACTATACCATAAAAACAATTGTACCTCAATAGTTAAATATAAAATTAAATTTAAAATCAAATATTTTTAGAACGTGTAAATTAAATTATAAATATATGCATATTAATTACATAAACAAATGAGATTTGACCTGTTAAAAGAAAATAAATGACTCTTTAAATACGATATATTTAAATTATCTATGAAATAAGCATAAACAATTTATAAACTAGTCCGTTAGATTCAAGTTTTATTTAATTGAATTATAAAATAATTAGTTAATATAATATTAATATTTTGAATATTTAATTAAAATATAACGAGAATTGAATAAAATCCACATCAAAGGCTTTCGGTTCACCAATTAAAGATAAGATGGCCCAATCAAAACATTAATGTCATTGAGATTTAGCTGTAATGGGTGTGATATCTTATAAGATTTCAATTGTTTTAAATTATTGAAATAAATTTATTTGTCCATCCCATCTTCACATGGTTACAGCCACATCTTGCATCACAATAATTGCAACATTTTTTTATAAAAAAAATATCACAACAAAGCTTAAAATAATAAAAAAAAATTGTGAATATTATTTTATCTAGATATTTTTTATACCGTTGAAGCAATTAAGTTAGTTTTGTATATGACTAAGATTTTTTTTAAATTAAAAAATTAATTTTACACAAACAAATCACATAATTTTTAATGAGAAAAAAAAATTTTCTAGTGAAATCATTATTTTCAAAGTTTTCGAGACTTAAATATGATAATATCTAATATTTATTTGGCTTGAGTTCTTTTTAATTTAGGATAATGATTTTACTAAAAATTTAAATTTTTTCCATCATTAATCATGTGATTTATTTAAATATAGGTACTTAAACTCAAAAGAACTAACTCTTTGTTTTATTATTAAGGTCACTTGATGAGTTTTAAGAAAGATAAATTTTTATACAATTTATATATTAAAAGAATTTTAGATATATAATTGTACGAATAATATAATCTTTATTAAGTATAATTGTTTAACATTACTAGAGAATAGACTCTACATATGTATCTTCATTTTTTTCTTCTAATCTATTTTTCCATTAAATGAGATAAAAATTTCAAATGAAATTAAATAAAATCGGATTCACAAATTTGAACATATAATATTTATTATTATAAGACTGGGATAAGGATGCTCATAGAGTCTATGTCAAACCATGTTAACCCGATCCGGGTTTTTTTCCTGATTAATCCGGTTTTTAAATCATTGTTAAAAGTAAACCGGCCAAATAAACAAAAATATTAAACATTATCCTTCGGGTGCGTCACGGTGGCGATAGGGTGGCGTTAGCATAATATAGTCAAATTTCCCACCTAGTTTTCATTTTCACCTTTTCATTTCCCTTTTGGATTTTTCCACCGTGAAAGAAAACGACACCGCTGGTTTCTAAACTGAGCGGGCATTAGGCAACATATTCCACGTAAAAAAACAACAAGAAGGACCCACAAGTTTCCATCTGGTCTTCTCCGGAGCCGCCGTGCATTGACGGTTCTGATGCATTAATTGACCGGCATATGGACCCCACCACCCTCACCTCTAGGCCCCCTCTCCCACCTTTACTGCATTTCCAGGAAAAAGGAATATACATAAAAAAAGCTCCTCAAAGACCCAGACTTTACACGACCCAATAAAGCAAAAATTAAATAAAGGAACGCAGTTTTCATCTTCGAATGCCCTCTCAATAATTTTGTTGTTTGTTTCCAGGGAAAAAAAAATCAAGTTTTTTCTTCCTCTGGGGAGCAAAAAAAGAGTGGTTTTTTTGGGACTTTGGGTAGACTGGTTCAATAACAAAGGGGGATCCTTTCTTTGTTGGGTTGTTTTTGTTTTTTTTTTCTTGGGAAACAAACATGAAATGTTGTCATCTGTTGTGGAAAGGTACGGTCTTGTTTTTGTTTCAGTTGTTTGTTGTCTTCTACTTGGTTTCAGGGAAGATGGTTCCTGAGAAAAGGATCTTATTAGAGTTCAAAACCTCTGTTTTTGACCCTTCTGGGATTCTTTCAAGCTGGAACTTTTCAAAGAACCCGAATCACTGCTCTTGGTTCGGCGTTTCCTGCAATTCGAGGTCTCGGGTCATCTCCATCGACATATCTGGTGGCTGTTGTGAAGGTAACTTTACTCGAGCTTGTTCTAGCTCGTCAAAGCTGTCTAAGTTTCCATTTTACGGTTTTGGATTGAGGAGAAGAGCATGTTCAAAGGGGAAATTGGTGGGGAACTTGTCACCTTTGGTTGGGGAACTTACTGAGCTTAGAGTTTTATCTCTTGCTTTTAATGAGTTCGGTGGTGAAATTCCTTTAGAAATTTGGGGCTTAGAGAAATTGGAACAACTTGATCTTGAAGGGAATTCATTTACTGGGAAGTTGCCTGATGAATTTGTGGGGTTGAGAAATTTGAGGATTTTCAATGTCGGGTTTAATGAACTTGATGGCGAGATTCCAGGGTCTTTGTCGAAGTTTGTGGACTTGGAGGTTTTGAACTTAGCTGGGAATAAGCTGAAGGGGTCTATACCTGGTTATTTCGGTAGTTTTCGTAATTTGAAAGTGCTTCATTTGTCTAATAATCAGCTAAACGGGTCGATTCTTGATTGTTTTGGAAGTAATAATCGGTTTCTAGAGCATCTTGATATGTCGGGGAATTTCCTAGTTGGGAGTATTCCTGGTAGTTTGGGGAATTGTCAGCGGTTACGGACTCTTCTGTTGTTTTCCAACATGTTGGATGGTGTTATTCCTAGTGAGCTTGGCCAGCTGCATAAGCTTGAGGTTCTTGATGTTTCTAGAAACAATCTTAGCGGTGTTATCCCCACGGAGCTTGGAAATTGTGTTCGGTTGTCCGTTCTTGTGCTATCTAGTCTCTTTGATCCCGTGCTGAGAGGGCAGGATTCAAGTCAAGAGCTGTCGTTTAGATTGCTGTATTCTACTACCGATGAGTATAATCGTTTTCAAGGCTCCATTCCAATGGGAATCACAACCCTTCCAAAGCTTAAAGTACTTTGGGTGCCCGGGGCGAATCTGGAAGGGAAGCTACGGAGAAATTGGGGTGGTTGTGAGAACCTGGAAATCGTAAACTTAGCTCAGAACCACTTTGATGGGGATCTCTTTGGAGTGTTCCATGGATGCAAGAAACTACGCCATCTAGATTTGAGCTCAAACAGGCTAACTGGAGAGCTTGATGAGAATCTTCATGTTCCTTGCATGACACTTTTTGATATCAGTGGGAACCTCATGTCGGGATCAATCCCCAGGTTTAATTTCGCTGTCTGCCCCGGTATTTTCTCCTTAAGTTCTGAACTTCTCCAAACCCGTGATCCAGCAACTGCTTATCTATCATTCTTTACATATAAAACACATCTCCAAACGATTTTGCCATTTTCGGGTTTGAGAGCTGCGCTGTTTCACAATTTTGGTGGAAATAACTTTTCCGGTTCACTCCCATGGCTACCGATTGCACCGACAAGACTGGCTAAGCAAATTGACTATGCATTTCTTGCCGGTGGAAACAATCTCACCGGTTCATTCCCAGGAAGTTTATTTGGAAACTGTAATAAGCTCCATGGGATGATTGTTAATGTTAGCAATAACAGATTGTCCGGTCATATTCCATCCCAAATTGGTGAAATCTGCAGATCCCTTAGATTTTTGGATGCCTCTGAGAATCAGATTGAAGGAGTGATTCCTCAAAGTTTCGTGGACTTGAAGTCCCTTGTTTTACTTGACCTGAGCGGTAACAAACTTAGAGGTCCAGTTCCTGAAGGGCTCTGCCAGTTGAAACATCTCAAACACCTCTCCGTGGGAAGCAACAACCTAAGTGGTGCCGTTCCTTCTAGCTTTGGACGGTTTCGTTCCCTCAAAGAGTCAGAACTTTCATCAGATTCACCGTCTGTACAAACAGATGATCTGACAGCCAACACTGAAGATTCACAAAATGCAGAAGCTCCTCCTTCGGGTAACACAACTGCCAATAACAGTTTAGATCCCATTGAGATTGCATCCATAACATCTGCCTCAGCCATTGTTTCAGTTCTTCTAGTTCTAGTCATCCTATTCTTTTACACCAGGAAATGGGTTCCGAAGTCCAGGGTTCAGGTTTCTGAATCAAGGGAAATTATGGTTTTTGTCGACATTGGGGTTCCACTGACGTATGAAACTATTGTCCAGGCAACCGGGAATTTCAGTGCCGGCAAACGCATTGGAAATGGAGGTTTCGGTTCCACTTACGTGGCTGAAGTAGCTCCAAGAACCCTAGTGGCAGTGAAAAAGCTTGCTGTTGGAAGGTTCCAAGGTATTCAGCAGTTCCATGCTGAGGTAAAAACTCTCGAAACAATGCGGCACCCTAATCTCGTAACTCTAATAGGGTACCATGCCAGTGAATCAGAGATGTTTCTCTTATATAATTATTTACCGGGTGGTAATTTAGAAAATTTTATCAAGGAAAGGTCCACAAGAGCTGTAGATTGGATGATTATTCACAAGATTGCTTTGGATATAGCCCATGCACTTGCTTATCTACATGATGAATGCACCCCAAAGGTACTGCACCGGGATGTCAAGCCGAGTAACATATTGTTGGACAATGATTGTAATGCTTATCTGTCTGACTTCGGATTATCAAGGCTTTTGGGTTCCTCTGAAACCCACGCAACAACTGGTGTAGCCGGCACGTTCGGATACGTTGCACCCGAGTATGCTATGACCTGCCGTGTGTCCGAGAAGGCTGATGTTTACAGCTATGGCATTGTGCTGCTCGAGTTGATATCAGATAAGAAGGCTTTCGATCCATCATTCTCCTCTCATGCAAACGGTTTCAATATCGTCTCTTGGGCCTGCATGCTGCTGCGACAGGGTCAAGCAAAGGATGTGTTCACTACAAGGTTATGGGAAACAGGTCCTCGAGATGATTTGGTGGAACTGCTGCACTTGGCCATAACGTGTACGGTCGATAGTCTCACAAACAGGCCAACTATGAGTCGAGTTCTCCGACGGTTGAAGCGAATTCAACCTTCTTCCGTATGATGATATAGTTTATAGTTGCATGACTTGATCTAAGAAGGAAAAGCTCAAGTGTACAAATCATAACTTTGCATTTGTGATTTTGGCTGAGGCAGGTTTGCCATTGCAATATAATATTTTCCTTATTTGCTGTGCCGAGTTCTCACTATGATTTGCTCATAACCTAATTTTCACACGGCATATCTTCCATCGCCCTTGTTCTGTCCCCTTGTTTTTGACCGTCATATACAGAGTTTTGCCTACAAGTCGCGGAGCTTTGCCAGTTCCACTGTCTTTGTCCCCGGAGAACTGGTAATCTCTCGATTACCTTGATATTGCGAGGATAGGTTACTACTGGAGCTTTTTGTTTCACTGCTACTTCCAGCTCCTGCAATGAATAATGTGATTCAGAATGGTAAGTACTAATACTACCAACTCCTAGTTGATATCAATATCGAATTCGAATAAGAAACTACGAATGACTAACTAAAAGAATCATCAAAATCACTATCTATATGAAATGCTTTGTGTATCTAAGAAACTATGGAATGGCAAAAGACTTGGTGTCAAGTGTTAAGTCAATGCCGGTCCCAGAATCGATCCTAATCAACCAATATTTCTACGATCCTCCCATAGACAATGCCGCAGAAAGGTACCTTGAAGTGTTTTATTTTCATCCCTGGAGCTCCTTTGTTTCTCACATCTCCTCTTAGCTTCCATTCTTAATAGGGTGTGCAACTCTTCCTCCACTCTTCCTCGGTCCCAATATGCAAAGAAGAGGCCCTCATGAGAGTTAGCACCGGACAATGGGCTATTAAATTTATTTGCATGCTTATCAACCCCAAATCTACCTCCTTAACTAATGATAACCCAAGATTCAGCTCTACTTGCTCTTCTTGTTCACCTTTACTTCTTGTTGAAGCTTGTGTTTCACTTGGGATGAAGCTTTGCAATAGATTATCAGCACCACTTGGGACGATTTATATTTCAAGAGTTTTAAAAATATATTTATGATTTTTTAAATATCTTTACTGAGTAATGTTAAAAAATTATGAAATAAAGTTATGTTGATAAGATAAAATTTAATCAAAAATAAAAATCAATATAAACTTAATTAGATTGAATTATCATAACTAACCTTAAAAAATAAAAAATCAAACCGGATCCAGCCTACTTAGAAGAGTAATTTCGGGGGGGGGGGGAAGTCTTCATCAGTTAATATTTTATATAAAAATTATATTAAAAAACGTAAGGATGATCAAACAATCAAAACCATAATTAAGCTCATAGACTTGGATTATTGTTCACATCAGGGAATTTTATTTATTAAAAGAGAAAATGATATGACGCGTGGCGATAACATGGTATGTAATATTTAAATATTTACTTTTTAGCCTCCTTTTTTAATTATTTTTTCGTTTTGTTGGGGAAAGCCGGCAAGGACAGTACAGGCGGGATTTTTGGTGTTTGATAAATCGCCACGTGGGGGTTCACGCATTGACAATATGTAACTAACCCAAGGGAGGTGGTCCCCAATGGTATTTTTGCTACCATGGGTCTAAAGAAATTTCCAGATTTATAATCGAGTCCCTACCTACCCCACCACCATTATCCCTACCTACCACGTGGGGGTTCATGCTTCTGCAAGTAGGTACAGGATGTGTTCACTTGGACATTCACGTGCACAGTCTATAGTCTCACAAACAGGGCCGACTATGGGGCAAGTTGTTCGAAGCTTGAACCGAATTCGACCTTCTTCAGTAAGATAATATGGTTTCTATAGGTGCATGACTTGATCTAGAAGGAACAGCTCGTGTGTACAAATCATAACAAACTTTGCATTTCTAATGCTCTGACTGAAGCAGGTTTACTAATGCAATATATAGTACTTGTTTGCAGTAAATATGTTTTTTTCTAGGAAACCACAGAATCAAAATAGGGGCAGTCGAAAAATGGTCCTCGGAAACATCAGAAAATCGATTTTCTAGTGGGTTTATGAAAGGGAAGCAAAGGAAGGGTTGATAACTATATGCCTAAGGGGGTGATCCACATCGCCACCGCCTGCATGCTTGACAAACTCCGCCGGAGACAGAAAACTGCCGTGGCATACACACATTATCCTCACTTCCTCTCCCTTTGCATACTTGTATAATATACCATCTATTCTTTTCCCATTAGGACCTTCTCCCTTTGAGAAAACACAAGGCATGTCCTCCATTGCGTGCCCTCCTTCTTTCCCCTTAGTTTCGCCCAGCAGTCTGGGAGTTCTGCTGGTTTCACCCGTCTCTGTCCCCGAAGAACCAGTAGCTTCTCGATTGCCTTGATCTTGCGAGGATAGGGAACTACCGGAGCTTCTTGCTTCACCACTAATTCTAGCTCCTGAAATGAATGTGATCATAGAAAACATTAAAACCATCCACTCCTTACCAAATGAGTAATCAGCTTTTCGAACATAGATTCTCGACACCAATGTCCGACATGCCAAGGCGGTTCGCAATGAGACACGGGAGAAGTCAAATTCTTCAACATTTTATTACCAAACATCAATTGAAACATACCAAAAGACATTCAGGGTATTCAAAAACATGCAATCACTCTCAAGGAATTCACCAGCAAATCCAAGGAGCAGTAAAAGCAACTTCGATCAAGGATGATTACAACCATAAGCACACTTCTATTGAAAAATCAAGGATGATTGTTCTCCTCGCAACATCGATTAAACCTTAATCTATTCCACTAATCTCTCTTCTAATGATGATCCGCAGAGTTTAATCCTAAGCAGCATTCCTCATTACAATGATATGAATTAGCAACAACTTCAGTGACAATTATAAGTGCATTAATGCATTGGTACTTTCTTGCACTAGCTACTTAGACTAGCTAAGATTAAACCTACGGCTACAATCCTCCATAGATAAAGCAGTAGAAAGGTACCTTGAAGTGCTTTATTTTCCTCTCTTGAGCTCCTTTGCTTCTCACATCTTCCTCTTAGCTTCCATTCTTCTTAGGGTCTGCAACTCTTTTCTCTTCCTCCACTCTTCCTCGGTTTCAATAGGCAAAGAAGATGCTCTCATGAGAGTTGGGCGAGGAACAGACGGTGGAGTAGGATTGGCATCATCGATCTCTCTAAAAATCGGTATCGAACCAGCAATGGACGATGACCTTTTCAGCTTGTTTGCATGCTTATCGACCCCAAATCTACCACCTAATGATAACCCAAGATTCAGCTCCACTTGTTCTTCTTGTTCATCTTCACTTCTTATTGAAGCTTGGGTTTCACTCGAGATAAATCTTTGTAATAAATTTCTGGCGTAATTCTCTGTTTGAAGAGAAAGATTCCCCATTTCTTTGCTGCTGCCACTTATACTACTATTGATGTTTTCACTTGCTTGTGACCCCATTTTCGATGGAAACATTAGATAGAAAATACAACAGCCAACAAGAAAGATTCTTTTTTCTTTTCCCTCTTGAAATAAAGCTACCGTCTTTCGCCTATGAAACAGAAACAAAAATCAGTCCTTGATCTGAGTTAGCCTTAACCATGTAAATGGAAAGGGTCAAATTCTGGTTTTGGTCCCTATATTATATTTAATTTTAATTTGATTCTTTACTTTTATAATGTGATAAGTTAGTTCAAATGATAGACACTATTAAATATTCTCAATTCCCAACTATGTTATCATAATTATGGATGATAATTTGATATGAATTTAATGGAGTTTAATTCGACTCAATGTTATAGAGTTTGGCTTTAAAGAAAATTGAATTTGAGTCGAGTTAGATTTTATAATGGGAGAGGTCGAATTAATTTTGAGTTTAGAAGTTAAAAATCACTGACCCAACTTGGGATAATAGAATAATTTTATTCTATATATTTAGGGATAATTGTTATAATGTTACTCTTTATATATTTTTTTCATTTAAGTCTCTATTTTGTTGAATAAAATAATAATTTTTTTGTATATTTGAGCCAGGTTGGATGTAAATTTTTATGTCAAATAAGATCTTCCTAAACTCATATCAGATAAAATTCGAGTAGAGAGATATGCTTTTTGAATCGGATCAAGTTGGTCGGAAATCCTAATTTTGAGTAACAAATTATATTAGAAGGATTGAATCTCGACTTAAGGATAATACAAGGACAAAAACCGATATTTGACCTATAAAAGAATCATAAACTTGGAGCATAATTCACATCAAAGAATTTTATTTATTAAACTTGGAAAAGGAAATACCTTTGGGAAATGATAATGAAAAGGTTTTTCGTGAAGAGACAGGTGGCGATAACACGTGGTATGTTATACTATTTGAATAATTTCCTTTTTAGTCCCTTATTATTGTTATTATTTTGAGTAAAGCCGGCACGGGTTTGTTTTAGGGGTTTGATAAATCGACACGCGGGTTCACGTACATGTTTAGTAAACGAGGTAAATAAATAACCAAAGGAATGTGGTACCCTTAAGGCTAGTTTTACAACTATGGGTCTGAAGAAATTTCCAGATTTATAATCAAGTCCCCACCTACCCCACCACCATTATCCCCAAGGCAAAGTTAAGCCGACAACAATAATAAAAAAGGAACGACGAGAGATGAGAGCACGAAAAAGCCACGTGTAATAATTTTAATATTCAATCCTCCCGACTTAATTCGTATGAGGAGATGCTTAAACTAATTGTGGAATAAATCATATACTTAAAATAGGGTTTAAATCATAAAAAAATGTTATTATTTCATTAACTTATAATGAAAAATATTCTATAAATATTTATACGAAGGAATATATGATTTTATATAAAGAGTGTAAACTTAAAAAGTTAGATTAAAATTTTATGAGTATAATAATAAGATTATATCATCAATAAAAAATAAAAAATAAATACTTAAACTATATAGAGAGATAATTTTAAAAGGCGAGACTACACCACAACATCTCCTCAGTTTATCCTTATCTATTCCAATATCATTTGACATATAAAATTTTAATCATAAACTTTAAATCATAATTATAAATTTTAGATCTAAAAAATATATAATCATAAACTCTCAATTCGAAATAAAACACAAAATAAAAATAAAGTAATAGATATAATAAAAAATAAAAATAAAAATATATAATTAATAATAAATAAAGGATAAAATTCAAATAAATAAATTAGAAGTACAAATAAATAAATAAATTCTAATACACTTTTTAATATAAAAGGTGAAAAGGGAAAGAGTCATAGGCTTAAATTTGTTTAACTAACATTAAATCATAAGCTTAAATTTTCTATTTTAAGCTTTAAATCAAATTAGGGGCAACTTTTAAGGATAGATTTAGAATAAAATTAAATAAAAAAAAGAGAAAAACTGTGGGTTGGACACGTCAGTGACTAGACAAAGTGTTAGAAAGATTCTCCGAAATAAAATATGACACGTGCTGGTTGTTAAAAAGGAAAAGAGTGGGACATCATTGGCAGAGTCGCAATTCGACAAAAATAAAGGTCGGTGGCGAGGCCGGCTATTTCACTAAACTGACACGCCTTTAACGAATATTTATTTTTTTGATATCGTTTAATATATATTTCTCGAAGTGGCATCCTTTCGGTTGAGCTGGCAAAAGACGGGTCTCCGGGGACGCGCTTTACCCGTGTTTTCGCTGAGTTGGATGCCACGTGTGGAAGGCGCATCCCCGGGGACGGGGACGCGCCTTTTGCCAGCTCGACTGCCACGTATTTTGTTTAATAATAAAAATTTTATTTTTATTATTATTATAATTATAAATTAATAATATATTATGTAAAGTGTTTCGATTATAATGTAAGAATTATTAAATGTATTTTGTTAATGTGTTAAAGGTGGAGTGAATTATCTACATTAATATGATATAACAATATATGAAAACCAGTTTTGACTTTATTGTAGTTATAGGAAAAATGTATGAAATTATAATATTACACATATGGTTATATTATTATTTTTGATTTTGATTATCGATATATTAATTTTATCAGTTAATTATTTAAATGTTATCAATCTAGTCATCTCTTATCAATATTTAACGAAAATATTGATGCATAAGTTAATAAATTAGTATAATTACATATTTAATCTTCAAGACTTACATATTTTATGAAATTAGTCTTATTGAAAATTTAATTTAATAAATTTAAGCATCCAATCAGAACATCAAATGAGTCATCGTATACATAATTTTTTTAATAACTTTTAATTTTTTTAATTTAATATTTTTCTCTACTTAGAAGGTGGAATTATTATTATATTTAAAAAACAATTAAAACTAATAATATTAATTATTATATTAAATAAATATATTAAAAAAATTATGTATTTAAAAGTTAAAAAAAATTATTTAGGTGTACATACATTGACAAATTATATAAATGCAATAAAATTAAATTATTAGAAACAAAAACATTCATTTAAATACAATATTAATTACATAAGAGTTAACGGTTATATGATGATAACAGAGCTGAACATTTTTTTCTATTGTGCCCGATGTTTCTACAATGCCCACATCGTTTTTGTTCTGTTGACTTCTCCCGAATATCCATATCACAATGTATTCTAGTAGATTTTGGACGACCTGAGTCCCTCAATAGCAATGGATCTGGTACAATTGTAAGCCAAGTTTGAATCTCATTTGGGTCTCTTTCGTTTCCTATGGGCGAAAACTCAAATTCATATACCTTGAATACTTGTGAAAGTTGGTATACGGGATCAACATAATTTTTGTAGTCCAAATGCGAATGTGAGCAAGCAGCAATGACATGAGAGCATGGATATTTGAGTGCTTGAAAGAAACCACAATCGCACCACCTCTCTTGCAGATTAACTCTGAAAGAGTTAGCTCCAATCCCTTGCAGCGGACGTGGCATTTCGGTTACACGAAATAATTCACGGGTGCGAGAAAAATTTGTAACTAACATCCCATTTGATGCAGCCACTTTTTTCTGTAAATCAACTACTAGTCTTGGGTGGTAAATATGTCCGTTTTGCATCCAAGTAAGAGCTTGTCCACCGAGCTTTGCAAAGAGTTGACCCAAACGAAAATAAGTCGTTTTAACCAACGCTGTGACTGGTAAATGACGCGCCCCCTTTAAGGTTGAATTTATTGCTTCAGCCAAGTTTGTTGTCATATGACCATAGCGATACCCCCCGTCATATGCATTTGTCCATATTTCTTTGATGATGTCCATAATGTACTCGCACCCCTTCTTATTTTTGCCAAACAGCTCTTGTAGCATCGACTCAAACCTTTGAGGTAAGAGTTCGTAACCTAAGCCATTAGGAATATGTAATAGTTAATATGAAGTATAAATAAGTAATAAGAAATTGATAGAAAAATTGGGAAAAAGTAACATACCCATCCGCACGACTAACTGACGTTCATCGTTCTTCTTGTATTTTTCGTAATAGTTTGCAGCAATATGACAGACACAATAACGATGTTGAACATGTGGAGGTCTATACATTGTACCCAAAAAGTCCATTGCTGCTTTTATCCCGGCTCCTCGGTCTGAAATAATGCATACTCGTTCCCTGGTGACAACATGTAAACGTAAATTTTTAAGGAGAAAAGACCAAGACTCAGTGTCTTCTCCTTGAACGAGGGCAAACGCAACAGAAAGAATATTGCGGTTTCTATCTTGGACCACAACCAATAATAAAACTTGCTTGTATTTCCCATACAAGAAAGCACCATCAATTTGGACAACTGGTTTACAGTACTTGACTGCATTAATACACTGAGGGTAAGTCCAAAAGACACGGTAAAATTGGCAGCGATCGCGAACCATTCGATCATTCACGTAATGATGTTGAGTTTCGAACTCAACAATTATCCCGGGATTAAGTCTTTGCACAACATGAAACCAACTGGGCAGCTCGTTGTAAGAGGAATCCCATACGCCATAAAGTTTGCAAATGGCATTCTGTTTTGCCAACCACGCTTTTTTATATGAGACAGTGTACCCATATTGTGACTGTATAGTAGAAATCAACACTGCAACAGCTATATGAGAGCTTTGCTTCACAATGGGCATGATTGCTTGGCAAATAATGTTGGAGTCCAAGTTGGGATGATCCTGGTTTATACCTGTTGCATAACATGTATGAGGACCGTTGTATCTGGTTAGTTCCCATAAATTGTTCTTCCTCTTCCTCTTTGATACACGGACCATCCATTGACATCCGTTGTCACGTTGGACGCAGTAGCTGACATATTTCTCCGTGTTAGATCAATCAACTCGGGACTTAACTGAGTTACGAATATTGTAACTCTTTATTGCCATCATTTCTTCCTCCTTCGATGCGAACTCCATTCCAATATGTAAATTACCGTCATTGACTAATGATTGAAGTCCATAGTTACCAACATCAGGAAGATCTGGAAATTCAGGCTCATACATTGCATCATAATCATCCTCATACATATGTGCAAGAAGTTCGGCTGGTGTTGTATTTATCGGAATGTCATCCTCGTCATCATCAGAATGTACGTTAAACTGTGGTGAGTCAGGTTCAACGAATAATCCCGTTTCAGCACCATCTGCACCTGGCTCCCGAAGAGGTTCTTCTGGTGGAGATGAGGGTTCCTCCGATAATTCAATGTTGAGGTCAAATAAGTTCCCGCTTGCTTGTCATCCACTTGAACTTGATGCCATTGTATCATGTGGGATGTGAATAGACTGCCGTCTCGTTGGCATTTCCATATGTAAGTCGAAAACATTGGCAGATGAATGTCTGCCCCTTGAAGTAGAAGAGATGTTGCCATATGGATTGTTAGTGAAGCCACGTGGGTTGAGATCATAAGCAGTTGTAGATGAATGTCTTCCTATTGAACTTTATGGCATGGTATCTGGCGTTGGATCTGCCATTAATGATGTGAAATCATTACAGATCAGTTGTGTCAGGCTATCAACTTGATCAGCTTGATATGCAATGCCAAAGTGAGAGGAATATGAGAGACCACGGGTTGCACGAACCTCAATAAAAGTGGCATACATTTCAATAAGAGATTGTAAACTCCCCATATGAGCATCAACCATCATAGAAACATCATCATCGTTTGAAAGCTGAAATCATGTATACGTGAGCAGAAAAAGTTCAGTAGGAAATCTGTACTGAAGTGAAGATAGTCTTCTCTGGCCTGCTACACGAATCTTTAACGAAATTTTTGTGATTAACTCCTCAACTGTGATGTTTCTCTTCAAGGTTAAGGGGATATAATGATCTGACTCAAAAATAACCCCCTCTTCAGCTTCCTTAATTTCTCCATCATACAAAACAACAGCAGAAAGATGACTCATTTTCAGAGAATTTGAGAATTTAGAGTTTGGGAATTTGAGAATTTGAAAGCTTGTGAACTGAAGTTTGTTTTGAAAGTTTATAATATGTTGCATACAATAGTGTCTATAATCAGAGTACTATTCACATGAAGGCGCGTTCCCGGGGGCGCGCCTTCCATTATTTTGTCAGAGAATATATTATAATTGCCCTATTATGTCACTCATGTCCCTCGGGGACACTAGATATATCAGTACCTATTATTTCTCAGGGGACTTGAAGGCGCGTTCCCGGGGGCGCGCCTTCCATTATTTTGTCAGAGAATATGTTATCATTGCCCTATTATGTCACTCATGTCCCTCGGGGACACTAGATATATCAGTACCTATTATTTCTCAGGGGACTTGAAGGCGCGTTCCCGAGGGCGCGCCTTCCATTATTTTGTCAGAGAATATGTTATCATTGCCCTATTATGTCACTCATGTCCCTCGGGAACACTAGATATATCAGTACCTATTATTTCTCAGGGGACTTGAAGGCGCGTTCCCGGGGACACACCTTCCATTATTTTGTCAGAGAATATATTATCATTGCCCTATTATGTCACTCATATCCCTCGGGGACACTAGATATATCAGTACCTATTATTTCTCAAGGGACTTGAAGGCGCGTTCCCGGGGGCGCGCCTTCCATTATTTTGTCAGATAATATGTTATCATTGCCCTATTATGTCACTCATGTCCCTCGGGGACACTATTCATATCAGTACCTATTATTTCTCAGGGGACTTTAAGGCGCGTTCCCGGGGGCGCGCCTTCCATTATTTTGTCAGAGAATATGTTATCATTGCCCTATTATGTCACTCATGTCCCTCGGGGACAGTAGATATATCAGTAAATCAGGTAAATTATAACCAAAATTTAACTTCTTTTGAAAGTTCAGCAAGTTAAGAATAACTTAAATTAAAACGTTATGTGAAGTTTGAATAAATTAGATAAAATGTTATGGATAAATTGAATAAATGTGAAGTGATAAGTTGATTGTGACATTGAAATTGTATGGAATGAGCATCGAGATATTTTTACGAATAAATGTGAAGTGATAAGTTGATTTTAATGTATACGTTTTAATATATATGTTAATGATAAAATCATATGTATGGATAAATTTAATTTCAATTTAAGTATTGTGAACTATAATTGGAATATAACTTTTAATTTCGAATACAATTGGAATATTAAGTTGAAATTTAATGTTAAATTTCGAATACTATAATTTATATTTTAATTTTAAATTTCGAATAATATTATTTTAAATTTTATTTTAAATTTTGAATAATATAATTTTTATTTTAAAAACATTTATCAAACATTTAATGTTAAATATGAATAAAAAATAACATTAAAAATATGTGTGTAATAACCATGAAACATTTAAATAACATAACCAAATTACATAAAATTCTGAAATATAACTATTTAAATAACATTAAAATACAACTGGATCACCGATGTCGTCTTCTCGAATGAGTTCCTCATGGCGGTGGTTGTCTATTTCGTGGAGGATTTCTTCGTGGAACTTGTTCTTCGGTCTCCTCATCTTCACTATCATCATCAGCATCATTTTCTTCATTTGGTGTAGATGACGCTGAAGGGGCTGAAGGGCCTGTATAAAATAACGACCCTGGAGGAGTGCTAGTAACAATCCCACCGCTCCCCGGGAACTGTGAAAACTGTGGAAACATTGGCATCGATGTCTGTGATCCAGATGGATATTGAGGTATCTGCGGAGAAGCACCACCAGCCAAATAAGATGCATATGAACCATATGCTGGATCATTAAACATAGTCGTATATGCACCTCCATATGGTATAAAACCCTGCGGGCTAGGCATGTAACCTGGCGGGCTAGGAATGTAACCATGCGGGCTCGGAATGTAACCCTGCGGAGATGGCATATAAACTGGTGGGCTTGGTATATGAAGTGGAGGGCTGGGCATGTACCCCTGCGGCATCGACGGATAAGGATGTTGTGGTGGGACTGATGCAGAACCGGTAGCGCCTTCTCTCCGTCCACGCGTCGGGAGACGATGATATTGAGACGGTTGACATCTTTCTCGGCTCCTAGGAATATTAACCCCTCGTGCTTCCGCCGAAAGTAGAAACGACTTCCCATTTTCATTAAACCAGCCCATATAGTTATCCGTAACCATATGACCAGTTTCAGCGTAATATTGTCGAGGGGCCAATAGTGTATATCGATTCTCCCAAAGCGCAATCCAATCTCTGTGTCTCACCACCCAGTTAACATCTTTCTTTCCTCGTCTATCTATGTTATGCAAGTCGTCTAAATTCCTAGGTGCTCCATGAATATATTGCGTACAACCATACTGACGGAGCACGCGATCAACTGGATGCCACTCAATAATAGCATAACATATAAGAGGTATAACCGATATCCATACCTCTAATGACCCACTAAGGTGGGATGGGATGCAAGCTTTCACTTCATCGCTCGCGTAAGGTATCCACTGAAACTGAAATATAAATATACAATTCAAATAAATAAAATATTCTAATTATATCTAGCATTTTAAATTAAAATATTAATAATTAAACAAATTTAAAAACATACCTCAGACCCAGCTTTCGTATCAATAAGTAAACGAATTTCCTCTAACCCAGTAGGTGTACTTTTATGGTCTTTTCTTTTCATCGACCACCTATGAAATATAATATAAACTAAATATCACCCTATTTAATTGAAAATATTTAAATCAAAATTTAGTTCGAAAATTACCTCAACAATAAGGGGAATACGTATGGTTCATTCACGATCGGGCATAAGAAAGGCATGCGGAACCACGCCCATGATTGTAGAAGCAGAAGACATCCACCGATAGCAGTTTTCTTATAATTCGTCGCCCGACACATTTCTCTAAAGAGAAATGCCAAAACTGCAGCGCCCCAACTATATCTTCCAGCTTCATCAAAATCGATCAGATGTCGCAACCACATACAATGCACCTGGTTGCGAGATTTATCGGGCATCAATATTCCTCCAATTATTCGTAGAATATATGCCCGAGCACATGCCTTTGCTTGATCCTCTAAAGCATTTTCATTTAAAACCTCAAAATTAGCTTTCAACCAAGATAAAGCTATTCTACCTCCATTAAACTCTGGCGGAGCAGCTCCAAGATAATCAATGCACATTGATTGTCAATCACCATCCGCCATACCACACATCATATTTTCGTCGACGGGAAGCCTAGATGCATAGAGACATCCTCGAATGTAATTGTGGCCTCTCCACATGGAAGGTGAAAAGTGTGTGTCTCGGGCCTCCACCTCTCAATCAGTGCAGAAATTAGGACAGGTTCGAGTTTGCAACCGCCAATAATTGTTGCAATATACCCGAACCCAGCAGAAGCCAAATATGGCAAAATACGTTCCGGTGTCGGTATATGTGGATTTTTAATAAAAGTCTCTAAAATACGATCAGTATCATAAATAATATACATTATAAAAAATAAAAATTAATATAAATTCATAATAACTTTAAAATAAAAATAAATTTAAATATTAACATTAATTATAAAAAATATTACCATATCGCTAAAATGTCTGGAGATATGATCAATATCCAATCGCAACAGCATTTCGTTTTCTATTATAACTGTAGACAAAACAATATAATTAGCACAAAAAAATTAATAATTCTAAATAAATAATAATTATATAAATATTATTTTAATAAAAAAATAATATTTACATAAATATATTAATATAAAATATAATAACTATTTTAAAAAATATTAACATAAAAATAAATTTCTTACCACTAATAACAAATTTAAAACTCAAATAGTTGGAGAATTTGAGTTATATAAGAGAGGAAAATATGATTTTGGTGTGAAGAATGAGGGAGGGTTGAGGGGGTTTATATAGGGGAGGAGGGGGGTAGTTAGGAAAAACGGACATTTATGACATTTAATGGAAGGCGCGTCCCCGGGGATGCGCTTTTCACACGTGGCAGTCGAGCTGGCGAAAGACGCGTCCCCGGGGATGCGCCTTCCACACGTGGCATCCAACTCAGCGAAAACACGGGTAAAGCGCGTCCCCGGGGACGCGCCTTTCGCCAGCTCAGCCGAAAGGGTGTCACTTCAAAAAAAAAATATTAAACGGTGTCAAAAAAGTAAATATTCGTTAAAGACGTGTCAGTTTGATCAAATAGCCGGCGAGGCCTAGATGACAGTGGCATTCGTAAAGATTTTTTTGCTTATCTTTTCAAAATTTAGAAGGTTAAATTGGATTAACTTTTAAATAATAATAAGTTAATTTGATAAAATAGATATTAAATTATCTAAATATAATTAAAGTTTTGAATTTTAGTATTTTGAATAAATTCATTATTTTTATAATATTTTATCTAGATCAATTAATAAATTAATTTTTTATCTTTTATTTTACTCTTCATATTGGTTTTTAAATAAAATATTTTTTAGTTGATGTAATATAACATCTTTAATCTTACCCGGACATGACATAATACAAGCAAAATGCATTACAATAACATAATAGGATTAAATGGGATTAGTTTGAAAGTTTGTTAATTTTTAAAGTACATATATTCAAATAAAAAGATCAAATCGTGAAACACATCAAATATGAGAATATATTAACAAATAATATGAAAAAAATAGACACCAACTATTATTTTATCCATTTTAGAAGTAGAGCATTGAATATTGATACCACATATTATTTTATCCACTTTAGAAGTAGAGCATTGATATGACATAGCAAAATAATAAAAGGAATATGAACGAAGTGAAATGTGAACAAAATATCAAAAACGATTACAGCACTTCACAATATATGAATACATATAAAGAAAGGAATTTGAATCAAAATGATATGTAAAATAAATTAAGTCAAAATACGCAGCCAAAGCAATTTTTGTTGTCCTGAAAGGCAATATGATCGGGTGAAGATTGTTAATAAAGAAAGGACAGGCTAATAAGGCATAAAATCACAAGCCATAACAACACTGGTACGGAGACAATTTCTGGTATTCTCGACAAAACAACACTGGTTGGTTTGATCAAATTAACAGTAATACCTCTAACCTCAACAGTAATTTACTTTCCACGAAACCTCAAAAAGCCCAGCTTTGACTTCCCTTTCTTCCTCCTTCAGAAGTTGCTGCCTACAGCGCTTCAATGGCTGCTGTTTGTAGTAGCAATAGCAATAGCAATAGCAACAGCTGCATCGGTAAAGTGAGTTACATGGCGTAAGCGAGGGTCAATGGAAAGCTGAAAAGGCAATTGGCGGGAACGCCAAAGCTCTTCAATCCTTGAGAGAACTCATCGTTTTCCCTCTACTCTACTCTCGTGAAGCGAAGAAACTTGGCCTCACAGTACCAAACTTTTATCTTTGGTGCATTTTTGTATAATAGTTATAGCCTTGGTTTTAACTTATGGGTTTTCTTTCAGTGGCCTCGTGGTTTGCTCCTATATGGTCCACCGGGCACCGGGAAGGTAACTGACTGCCTTATCCATATGCCTTTCCTTCTTTTGTTATTCAAATTTGTGTTCATTTTTTAATTTGGAATACTCAGATATGATCCTTTTATTTATTTTTGGAAGTAATTTGGTTTTCTTTGCAATGGTAGACAAGCTTGGTACGTGCAATTGTTCGAGAATCCGGTCCATTTAATTGTTCTCAGGTACTGCAATATTTGCATTTATATTTCCATGATATAGAATTGCATACGTCTGTTATAAAAGTTAAGTGTTTGAATAATTGTTTTGTCATTTTCGACTTCGAGTTTCAGTTTGTTCTAATGATATTTGGTTGTCTTGCAGTCCACATTCTGTTCACAGAGCAAATGCTGGAGAAAGTGAGAATTTTGCGGGAAGCTTTTTCAGAGGCATCTTTGCATGCTAGTTCAGGCAAACCATCAGTTATTTTCATTGATGAAATAGATGCTCTCTTCCCTCGTCGTGGTTCAAGGCTGGAATGAATGATTTTTCCTTCTTTTGGTAATTGTATTTGAATGTGGTTGAACAACAAGTTGAGAATTCATGGGATTCAAGATGTAACAAATGTATGATAGTTGATCGCTTATATTTGGATATTGTGTGAAGCAGAATAGTTCTAATGCCATTTCCTTTATCTACATCTTCCTATACATTTCTTCCTATGGCTCTCTTGGCGAGAAAAAGAAAAAAAAAGAAATCATATTTTGATAATGATTGCAAAGATCGATACATGATAGTGTCCGTCGGGATATATATTTATCTATGCATTGCAGTTTGCATGTAACCAACTGATGCTTTTCTGAAGTATCATGGAACTAACTATGTTTCTATTTCAGACGGGAGCAGGATGTTCGTCTAACTTCTCAGCTCCTTACACTGATGGACTCCAATAAACCCTCACCAAGTTCTTTACCACAAGTTGTTGTGGTTGCATCAACTAATAGGTTGGTTTCTCTAACTCAAGATACAAGACTCCATTCTACGTGTATTTGTTATGGTCAGCCTTGTTTATATGGAACATAGTGTTGAGCTTCGGGAGTTTTTTATATAATGATTCACATTACTTGTCTTCCCATGTTTATGTTAGAGCCTCGTAGTAATGCATTATGCTTAGTACTCTCCAGTTCCCACTACTTTAAATAAACATTTCTCCGAGTGGCTTATTAAGAATTTTCATCATTCATTTGTTGTGGGATTTGATGCTATATTTATAAATTTAAATGCATTGGGCTTTATAAATTTTGTATCCAGTTATCTTCTTATTTTAGTTCATGATTTTGCTAAAAGAACCAGGCTATAATGCCTTAACTGATGTTCTGGCGGTTAAGTCACAGAAAGCTAGCTGCAGTCTGTCTTAACTTTTGAGGTTAACTGGTATTTTTCTCCATCAAGAGTGGATGCAATCGGCCCAGCTTTAAGAAGGTCAGGGCGTTTTGATGATGAAGTTGAAGTTAACACTGTTGGAAATAAAACGCTCACACAAACAACTTTTATTGAAACTCAAACAAATATTACAAGAGTACTCTCACTCGAAAACAAGAACTACAACTCACTCTTATAAGACTTTGCTTCTTCACTCACTTAGAAGCTCTTAATTTTTCTTGATGCTTAAAACTAAAATGGGAAGGGGTATTTATACTACTCAAGAACAATCCTACACCACACAAATAAACTAATTTAAACCATTACAAATTCAACAAATATCTAACTCTCACCTAACTAAATTGATGTAAGCAATGACATCATTAATTAAATGATGTAAGCAATGACATCTTTAATTAAATGATGTAAGTAATGACATCAATTTAGTTTGGGTTTGGGTTTAGGCTCCCATAATGGATCAAGTTTATGATCCAACACCCTCCCTTAAACTTGATCTCGTGACCCCTAGTAGGTTCCTTAATCTTAAGAAGTCTTCGCTGGTCAGTGGCTTGGTAAAAATATCAGCAACTTGATCTTGTGACTTCACATATTCAACTTCCACATCTTTTCTTGCAACACACTCCCTTATATAGTGGTAGCGAATATCAATGTGCTTGCTTCGATCATGGAATACTGGATTCTTCGCTAAGGCAATGGCTGACTTGTTGTCGACACAAACCTTGGTAGGCTCTTCTTGTATCAAACCAATCTCCTTCAATAGATTTCTAAGCCAAATTGCATGACAAACACATGAGGTAGCAGCAACATATTCCGCTTCACAAGTGGATAATGTGACAATCGGTTGTTTCTTTGACATCCATGTGAATGCAATATCTCCCATGAAAAATACGAATCCAGTAGTGCTCCTTCGATTATCTATGTCTCCACCCCAATCACTGTCGCTATATCCAACAAGCTTGTAATCATTAGAAACTGAATAGAACAAGCCAAAGTCAATTGTACCTTTCAGATAGCGAAGAATTCTCTTTGCGGCTTTAAAATGGGTGGTTGTTGGGGATTCCATGTAGCGACTAACCAATCCAACTGCGTGAAGAATATCGGGTCTCGTGCAAGTTAGATAGCGTAGACTTCCTACCAAACTTTTGAAGAATGTTGGATCTACACTTTCGCCTTCTTCATGTTTGGTCATCTTGATCCCGTATTCTGCCGGTGTGCTTATTGGCTTACAGTTCTCCATCTTGAACTTCTTCAGTATCTCCTTTGCATAGCTTTCCTGTGAAATGAAAATTCCATCATTTTGTTGCTTAACTTCAATGCCAAGGTAGTACGCCATGAGCCCCATGTCTGTCATCTCGAATTCTTTCATCATCACATCCTTGAATTCATTAAACATGCTTGGGTTGCTTCCAGTGAAGATCAAATCGTCCACGTAGAGGCACACGATCAAAATATCTTCATCTTTGATCTTGATATATAGAGCATGCTCGTAGGGACATTTGTTGAAGCCATTCTCTTGGAAGTACTTGTCGATTCGGCTATTCCATGCCCTTGGTGCTTGTTTTAGCCCGTAAAGAGCCTTCTTCAACTTCAACACCTTGTCTTCATGCCCTTTGACTTCATAGCCTGATGGTTGCTGAATGTAAAGTTCCTCTTCAAGAACTCCATTTAGGAAGGCGGACTTTACATCCATCTGTTGTATCTTCCACTTGTTTTGAGCTGCCAAAGAAATGATTAGTCTGATAGTCTCCAGTCGAGCAACAGGAGCAAATACCTCATCATAGTCAATTCCAGCCTTTTGACTATAGCCTTTAGCAACTAGCCTCGCCTTGTGCCTTTCAATCTCTCCTTTGGCGTTTTGCTTTGTTTTGTAACCCATTTGACACCTATCGCCTTATGTCCCTTGGAAGTGAGGTAAGTTCCCATGTGTCATTCTTCTCGATGGCCTTGATTTCTTCGTCCATCGCATCTCTCCATTTCTTTTCTTGTACCGCTTCTTGAAAGCTCACTGGTTCACAATCGGCAAACAGACAAAATAATGTAAGATTATCTTGTCGTTCAGTTACCTCATAGAGATCTCTAAGGCTTCTTGTGCGTTGCACAACTCTTTCACTTTGACTCCTACTTGACGATGATGAAGGTGATGAGTCTCCTTGAGTGGTTGATGTTGGTGAAGTGGGTGGAGTTGCAAGCTCTTGTTGAGATTCATCTAGTTGCTCCCTCATTGTCTGCTCATCTTCTTCAAACTGAGGAAAGAAATTGAAGTCATCTGTATGGGAGTTAAAATCCCATTCTCCTTCTTCGTTGAAGACCACATCTCGACTAATCACAAACTTCTTATTGTCTGGATTGTACAACTTGTAGCCCTTCGAATTAGCATCATAGCCGATGAAGATAAAACTCTCGCTTTTATCATCAAGCTTCGTTCTTCTCTCGTCTGGTACGTGAACATGGGCTATACTTCCAAAGGTTCTCAAGTGGGAAATGCCAGGCTTTCTTCCACTCCATGCCTCTTGCGGTGTCTTTCCCCATACACTTCTTGTTGGAGATCGATTTGACAAGTAGACTGCACACGATACTGCTTCCGCCCAAAATTCTTTGGGTAGTTTCTTGCTTTTGAGCATGCTTCGTGCCATGTCGAGGATTGTTCTATTCTTTCTTTCTGCCACACCATTTTGCTGGGGGGATCTAGGAACTGTCATTGGTCGACGAATTCCATTTGCTTCACAGACTCTTGAAACTCCCTGGAAGTAAATTCTCCACCTCGATCGGATCTCATGGCTTTGATCTTTCTACCGCTTTCTCTCTCCACTGCTGCTTTGAACTTCTTGAATACTTCAAAAACTTCTGACTTCTGTTTCAAGAAATATACCCAGGTTTTTCTTGAAAAATCATCAATGAAGAGAAGAAAATAGTTATTGTTACCGAGAGAACTTGGCTTGATCGGTCCACACACATCGGTATGGATGAGCTCAAGTGGCTTCTTAGCTCTTGTCTCTGACTCCTTTGGAAAGCTTTTCCTGAATGTTTCCCGACTAGACACCCTTCACAGAGTTGGTCAGGATGGTTGATGTGAGGTAGTCCTTTCACATCTCCTTCTTAGATAATAGCTCTAGACCTCCAAAATTGAGATGCCCAAATCGAAGATGCCAAAGCCATGATGCATCTTTGTAGCAAGCTTTCAGGCACTTTGCAACATCATTTTGTATGTTGATCAAGAACATTCTATTCTTTGACATCGGCACTTTAGCAATGAAGTTATTCTTATCATCTTTTATAGAAAGATTATAATTATTCATATGAATATCATAACCTTTCTCTACCAGTTGCCCTAAACTTAAAATGTTACTTTTCATATTGGGCACATAGTAGACATTTGAAATAAATTGATGTCTCCCATCTTTCAAACGGATAAGAATGTTACCTCTCCCTTTCACTGCTATTGTGGAATCATCTCCAAACGAAACATTTCCACTTACTGACTCGTCTAGCTCCACAAACATGTCTTTCCTTCCACACATGTGATTGCTTGCACCACTGTCAAGATACCAGGAATTTGCTTGGCCACCATCAGTTTCCTTTCGTGCTAGAAGAAGAGTTTCTTTGCCATCTGTCTTTTCCTCCACGTAATTGGCCTTCTCCTCAATTTTGTTGTTGGGAGCTCTACATTCTGAAGCATAATGCCCAAATTTTTTGACAATTATAACATCGAATTTGAGATTTGTCATACTTTGAGTTGGATTAATTCTTCCACGGCCTCGTGTTGAGCTTTCTCCTTTCTCATAGTGTTGTTGGAATTGTTATTGTTGTAATTCCAACCTCGTCCACGACCTCGACTTCCACCTCGTCCATGGCCTCTACCTCTGCCTTGGCCACGTTGGTTTCTATCATTGCGTTGGCTCTCATGCATATCCTTGAGTTGCAGCTTGAGGAGTTGCTCAGTAAACTCATGCTTCTTTTTATGCTCTCTTCGTATGCTTGCAATGATCCTTGGAGCTGTTCGATCTTCATTTCTTCCAAGTCTTTAGTTTCTTCAATCGTCACGACGATGTGCTCAAATTTGGGATCCAACGAACGGAGTATCTTCTCTATTATCCTCACATCGTCTAACTTTTCACCATTTCTTTTTAATTGATTAGAAACAGCTACTACTCTTGAGAAATAATCTGAAATAGACTCAGATGCTTTCATGTTTAAGGATTCGAATTCACCTCTTAATGTTTGGAGACGAACCTTCTTCACTTGCTCGGATCCTTTGTAAGAGGTTTGCAGCTTCTCCCACGCTTCCTTGCTAGAGCTTGCACTTGAAATCTTTTCAAAACCATCATCATCTAAGCTTGATAGATGAGGTAGAGAGCCTTCTTGTCTCTCTTTCTTGAATCCTTCAAAGTTGTCTTTTGATCTGGTGTAAGAGTAGCAAAAACATCATCATCCGCAGGCTCATTATAGCCTTTCTCTATGATATCCCACACATCTTGTGATCCAAGAAGTGCCTTCATTTGATACTCCAATTGTCGTAGTTGTTGTTGTTGAGTGTCGGAACTTGGAATGGTGCCATACCATTTGCCATATCTCTCAATATAATGAGATTTTGTAAAATCCGATTGCACGGATGAATCCGGAACGATGAAAAAAAAAAAAACTTTGGAGGGCTTGGACACCTCGGTCAAGGGCTCCAACTCGGCTGAATCGGCTCAACTCGGTGAGTCAACTCGATTTTCTGGCAGCAGTCTTCCGGCGGTGCGTGGCGGTGCGTCAGAACTCAGATTGAGAAAATTCTGGCGGCGGCGTATTCCTCTCGTCGAGACCTTCGATCTTTCCAACTCTCTCTGATGCCACTTTGTTGGAAATAAAACGCTCACACAAACAACTTTTATTGAAACTCAAACAAATATTACAAGAGTACTCTCACTCGAAAACAAGAACTACAACTCACTCTTATAAGACTTTGCTTCTTCACTCACTTAGAAGCTCTTAATTTTTTCTTGATGCTTAAAACTAAAATGGGAAGGGGTATTTATACTACTCAAGAACAATCCTACACCACACAAATAAACTAATTTAAACCATTACAAATTCAACAAATATCTAACTCTCACCTAACTAAATTGATGTAAGCAATGACATCATTAATTAAATGATGTAAGCAATGACATCTTTAATTAAATGATGTAAGTAATGACATCAATTTAGTTTGGGTTTGGGTTTAGGCTCCCATAATGGATCAAGTTTATGATCCAACAAACACACCTAATGAAGAAGAAAGGTTTCAAATTCTCAAGTTAACACTGGTTTCCTTGCATTTATTATGTTCCTTGTATGTGTTGCTTTGCTTACTTTAATCAATCAAACGCTTTAAATGTACGAAAAGTTGTAAGCACCAGTTGTAACCGTAATAGTTGCTTGATTGGCATCCCGATTTAGGGTGCTTCAGGTCTAAAAGCTTTGTTGTCATTTTTTTCCAGCTTTATACGAGGAAGGTTCCTTTGGATCCCAGTGTTAACTTACAACTTACAAGCTGTAGCTGCATCTTTGCAATGGATATGTTAGAGCTGATTTGGAAGCTTTGTGTCGTGAGGCAACCATGTCTGCAGTTAAAAGGTCTACTGATGCAAGTGAAAATCTAGGCGCGGTTAGCTTAACAGTGGAAGATTGGAAGCATTCTAAGTCTGTCGTTGGCCCAAGCATAACAATAGGTGTAACTGTGGATATACCGAATGTGAATTGGGATGATATCGAAGGACTCAAAGATTTGAAGGTGAGCATTTCATGTTATTTCACATTGAGAATCTTGTATTTCATTTTACTTTAATTTTTGAACAGAAAAAGCTCCAGCAAGCTGTTGAGTGGCCTATCAAACATTCAGCTGCATTTGCAAGCTTGGGACATAACCTATGCGTGGAATTCTTCTGCACGGACCACCAGGATGCTAAAAAACGAAGCTTGCTAAAGCAGCCACTCATGCTGCCCAAACTTCTTTTTTCTCTTTGAGGTTAGATTATCTTTGTTGTAATTTTGTAATCCATAAAACATGTATGGAAGGCCTTATGATTTTGTCTGTGGTTAATTAAACTTCGACAAATTATCTTGTACTAGTCTGTAGAGTTAGGTTTTGAATATGTTTGATATATTTGCATTTTGCCTTTTGGCCTCACTGCTTCAGTCTTGTGCCTGTTTAAAGACTTTACAATGTACTACTGGTGCAGAGCTATTCGGGTATGTTGGAGAGGGTGAAGCTTTGTTGCAATATACATTCGTAGAGCGTGTCTGGTGGCACCAAGCATAATTTTCTTTGATGAAGCTGATGTTGCTGCTGCCAAACGGTTAGTATGTAGCATTTTACTCAATAGAGTTCTCCTTGCCGTCATTGAAAGACACAAAGGCTCTTGCTGTATAATTTAGGTTTTAAACTACCGCAGAAGTGTCTAATTATGTTTTTCACATGCTATTTAATTATATGACAATTAGACTCCACAAGATTTGATTCTGTTATTTGGTAATGTATCTCCTAAGTTAATGAATGGTATTAAGTGAACTTGAGATTACAGTGATTACAGTCAAGCTTGGGCTCTAGATATTCTTCTCTTCATTTTGCTTTTAGACCATTATTGTACTTCAAACTGTTTTCTTATGTCCTTCCGTAAATGGCAGTGGTGAGAGTTCGAGGAACGGTAGTGCAGTTGGAGAGAGGCTTCTATCCACTTTACTGACTGAAATGGATGGTTTAGAACAGGCAAATTTAAGCGATAATCCCGTGATCTCTATTTTCTGTCTGTTTGACAAGTAGGGATGTTATCTAGTATTCTTTGTATGATTTTGAGTTAAACCTTTTTCAGGGGATTCTCATATTAGCTGCAACCAATCAACCTCTTGCAGTCGATGCTGCGCTCATGTGACCCGGAAGATTTGATTTGGTAAAGAATCCTATCATATCAGTGGTCCGAATTTTGAAACGTGGAAAGGCAAAATACTTCGAAACTACATGACTTGTCTAATTCCTAACATGAAAATATAGGTGCTCTATGTACTACCACCCACTCGGTACGAGGTCCTTGTGCATACACACAACATTGAAGTCAGGGGTGACGTTGATCTGAAAAGAATAGCAGAAGATACGGCGCTGTTCACAGGAGCCGAATTGGAGGGTTTGTGCCGGGAAGCCGGAATAGCAGCTCTGAGGGAAAACATATCTGCCACTGTAGTCAGCAATCAACGTTTCGAAACAGTAAAGAAGTCCCTAAAACCAGCATTAACTAGAGATGAAACCGAATCTTATTCATCATCCTTGAAGAACCAAGGTTTAATGTCATCCCCCGCCGGTACCACCGAGTTGAAACTTCGTACCGGACGAGGAGCCATAAGAGAAAAAAAGTCATCATGCTCTGGGTGTCATAATGCTCGTTGCTGGTAGATATTTATTCATGTACAATGAGCAAACTCTATATGAAGCAGTGGTTACATAAAAATTAATAGGATGATGATGATATCACTTATACAACCAGTTTGTAGCATTTGAATTGAACACAAAGTGTGATCTCTCTAGTAAAAAAATAACATACTTTGTCTCGGTGATCTAGGTTAAATATCATTGATTGATTGTACTGTGTGTGTGAGTTTATCCAAACAAAAAAATAATAATAATACAATATATTACCATGAGATTACAAGAAAATATTAAAAGAAATTCTGCAACATTTGTTTATTTATTAAGCTTGTTGGTAATGCAAGTGGATTATTCCACATTGGTTGAGAAATGATTGAACTGTGTACAACTGGATTCAACAGTCAATTGGTGGATAAAATAAACTCAATTATTCCATTTCCTTTATTAGAAACCAAATAATTAAACATCACCCATAATTTTTTAAAAGTCAATTATACTTAATTACGACTATTTTACTTAAAAGTTAAATCTTTAATAATTTTTATTATGATTATTGTTAGAATATATCGTGTTGATGATAAAACGAAACTATTATTCTCTAAAAAGAGTTTAAAATATACTTCTAAAATTATGTTGTTAAAGAATTGATGTATATCGTCTATCACAAAATTAAGAGACGGATCTTATACTAATGAGAAAATCGCCTCAGTGACCAAAAATGTCTTATAATATACGATTTTAACCAACTTTTTCCGGATTTGCCAAAATGACCAACAAAATCATAATGCGATCGCTAATTCGCAACGCGATCTCCATTATCACAAATTCGCGTTGCATTTCGCGTTGCGATAGTTGAAAATCGTGTTGCGATGGTCTACAGTATCGTTGCGATTTTCCCAATTCGCATGCGAATTGGGAAAATCGCAATGCGATACTTACTATCGCAATGCGATAATACAAAATCGCAACGAGATACTGACTTTCGCAACGCGATTTACATAGCGCCATTCGTATTAACGCGTATTTTTTTTCAAATTCCAAACACGAATTTTTTCTTAATAAATCGGAAACTGAACCGTCCACAGTAATCGCAACTCATAACCTCAAACCCAAAATCACAACACTCAGTCCCATCTCCATCTCTCACTCTCTACGGCAAAACCCGTCCCCATCTCCGAAGATTTCCGTCCCCATCGCCGACGAAATCCCTCACAACCATTTACAGTCAAAAATCCCTCACAATCATTCAGAAATGGAAAATCAACCTCCGATGGTTAGTTTTTTTTTATTTTGAATTTTTTGCATTATTTTAGGTTTTTCATATTGAGATTGATGATAAGTTTACTGGTAATTTCAATAATAGATTAACCATTTCACTTAGATTTCTTATTAAATTCATTCGATTGCTGCCAATACTGCTAAACTGTTTAGCCTGTGAAGTTAGTATTTGTCTTTGTTTTGTCTTTTGGTTGAAGTAATGCAGAAGAAGAATAGTTTCGAAAATGAAAATCGCAACGCGGAAATAACTATCGCAACGAGAGAATCGCAACGCGAAACCAAAATCGCAATGCGATTTTGGTTTCGCGTTGCGATTCTCTCGTCGCGATAGTCATTTCGCGTTGCGATTCTCTCGTTGCGATAGTCATTTCCGCGTTGCGATTCTCATTATCTCGTTGCGATTTTCATTTCAACCAAAAGACAAAACAGTGTTGCAAATTTTAGTTTCAAGAATAAACTACTATTTATGTTTATTGTTTTTGGTATATCTTGACAGTGTAGTTTTTTGTATATCTAACTTGGTATGTTTATTGTTTTTGTAGAAATTTTTTTCGGCTTCATTGACATTAAGGAATAAAGTTAGCCTAGCCACTACAATTGCTTCGAAGCTTTCACCTGCACAAAGAAAATTGTTTGAGGAAACCTGCTTCGGGCCATGGCTGAGAGTACAGCATCCGGGTGGAGATGCTAATTTGACCCATTTGTAGCTTCAGACCATGACTAGCGATCTACCCGACAGTATACAACGTGGTGAGGAAGAGATATGGTTTCATTTTCCACCGGCGTATACTTGTTTTGGGCGGAAGGAGTTCTGCTTAATCACTGGTCTACGATTCGGACACGATGATGTAGGCCGGTACACTCGTCATATCACCCGCCCATCATGGTTATCCAGGGGTTTTCCTGATGAGTAAATAGAGAAGCTGAATTTACACGTCGACGACATGAAGAAATTGTTTAATAAGAAAGATGGTTTTACTCGGATGAATGACGTCGATGTTGTCCGAGTATGCCTTCTACTACTTTTGTATGCCGGCTTTTTAGGCAGAGAGGCCAGACAACCTATTCCTCAGGAGCTAATATTATTGGTAGAGGACATAAATGCATGGAATCTGTTTCCGTGGGGTTCGTATATATGGAAAGCTACCTGGACTAAGTTGTCGTCTGCCTTTGATGACTGCAAAAGTTTGCGGGGCGATAGGTCGAAATACACTTTGTCAGGCTTTGTTTGGGCCTTTAAGGTAAGAATTTCTATATAATGTTTTCAAAATTATAATTAATTATTTAACAATTACTAATGTTTGTTATTATATTATTTGTAGATTTGGATATTCGAGGCCTTTCCCGCCATGAAGACATATGCAATAAAAACTTCAAATGATATTCCAGGGCTATTTCCTGGAAGAGGAAACGTCTGTTGGATTGGGAAGACTTAATACCATATGCGACAATAAATAATGTAAGTTAACACAAATACTATCATATATAAACAAGTTATTAATAGTAGACGTTTAATTTTGTTTGAGTTTTTATATTTTTAGGAGGCCAACATTCCATTAATGAGACTGACACCCACGGAGGCTGAGCTTGCCACTGATTAGTGGCAAGCTAGTCAGCTTTTTCTTGATGGCACGAATGATGAGCAGCCTCCACTTCCTCCACTTCGAGAGTCATCACCTCACCCAGAGCCATCACCTGATCGACCCGACTATACACCTCTACAACGAGAGCCATCACCTATCCCGTCACATCATCGAGCCTCTTCTCCACCATCACCTCATGATAGGCGACCGACAAAGATGTCACGACTTCTATCTCCCTGTTCTCCACCTCCACGGGATGAGTCAAGGGAGTTACGTGATGAGGTCAATGTCTTGCGTGAGGAGATCAGTACTCTACGCGATAACGATGGTGCATGGCGTGTGGAGGTGTCTACTTTACGTGGTGAGGTTGCCGCTCTATGTGAGATGGTAGTATCGTTGCAGAATGAGGTTCATACTCTACGCAACGAGGTAAGTTTAAAATTTTCCATATTTAACTTGATGATAAATTTACTCGTAATTTCACTTAAATTAACCATTTCACTTAGATTGCTTAGTAAATTTATTCGGTTGCTGCCAATACTGCTAAACTGTTTATTAACACTGTGAAGTTAGTATTTGTCTTTTTGTTTTGTCTTTTAGTTGAAGTAAATTTATTCGGTTGCTGCCAATTCTGCTAAACTGTGTATTCTTTAACAATGTGAAGTTAGTATTTGTCTTTGTTTTGTCTTTTGGTTGAAAGTTTGAAATATATTTGTCTTTGTTTTCACTGTTTAAATATCATGTCTGTTTATTTACTGATATTTGTATTTAATTATTTAGCGGACCGATAAGGTGGATGCTTTACGTCGGGTTTTTCTTGCACGACAGAGTTCACGCATCAGACGGCGTGCACGTGCTATTAAGTCTCCGTATACCCCAATAGTGCGAAGACACCGCAAGAAGAAGCCCGACTCGCCTGTCATCCCTCAAGAGTCCACTCCTATCGTTGAAGATGCCCCTATCATTCCTCGAGAGTCCCCTCCCACCGTTCAAGAGGCCACTGTCATCGTTGAAGAGGTCCCTCCCACCATTCAAGAGCCCGATTCACATGGCGTCATATGTAGGATTCTTGAGAAACCCTCTGACGTTCCGGACATGATGGATTCAAGTTGGCTCTCGTATGAGTTACCGGCCAGTACCATACCGGTATCTGAAGTGGAGAGGAAACAACTACCATACACAATTCTGGATAACACCCTTTGGGCTAAGACCGCAGTTGATTTTTATCTACATGAGCGGAGCCAGGGTGTTTCACTGACATATGCAAGCTCAACGATGATATCTATTTGTTGCTTGATCGGTCTTGGTGGGGCGTATTATTAGGGGTCGAAGACAATGGCTATTTCGATGGAGGGGTAAGTCTTATATTTTTCTTATATTTTAATTTGATTATTTTTTTTAAATTTATGTAAGTTACTAATATATATCTTTTTTTGTAAAACAGCATATCGATGCGTGGGTGTCACGTCTTCTAATAATTAGGAAACTTAAGGAAAATAAAAGAAATACACGATATACAATTATGCCGACGTCTTTTAACACCGCTCACTTGAAGAATCAACGAGATGAATCATTTGCGTTGGGCAATGGACAAGCTAAACTTTATCCTGCATGGTGGGAGATCGATAAGGTTAGTGTTTATTTTAGATTGAGTTTAAAGGTATTCATAAATAAGTGCGCAAATGAATGAATTATTACTTATGATTGCAGGTGTTTATCCCTGTTTTGGAACGTAAACATTGGCTTCTCGTCGAGCTTCAGATCCCATCCCTTAAGGCAATAGTATATGACAGCATGATAAATTACATATCATTGGCTGATTTAAGAGATATTATTAAGGGATGGAGCTCTTATTTGGCTAAATTCTTGGATGCGATAAATTATTGGACTCGTTCTGGAAACAAGAAGCCAAAGAAGCTCAATATTACAGTTAGCAGAGACGAGACCGCACCACAACAAACGAAAGGACCCAGAGGGGATTGTGGTCCTCTCGTATGCTTGGCGTTGGACCGTTTGATCACAGGAAGTATAAAGTATCTACCTCCCACCGATAGAGATAGAGCTGCAGTAGGCTTGTGGTTTCGGCATTATATGGCTAGATCGATATATACGAGACGCTGCCTACCTGCATCCGCGTTATAAAAATATCCATAAACAATTGGTATGTTTATAGGCTTGTGGTTTGAAAATGTTTGGTTAAGTACCTAGAATTCAATAATTTGCTGTTTGTAGGTTTTAGATGTGTAGAAAGTGTTGTTTGAGCAAATGTTTGGTTTATGTAGGTTAATCTCAGAAGTGAGATGCGTGAAAATGATGTATGGCTGCAAAAGTTGATTCAATAGTAGATGAGGAAATAAGAATTATTGTTTATTTTTTGATTGTTTAATTGATTTGTAAAAGGTGATTTGTAAAAGTTGATTTGTTTAATTGATGTTAACATAATTATTATTTGTGCTTGTTTAATTGATTGAAATGTAATGGTTGATTTTGTTGATTTCAATATGCATTATGTTGAAGGCAAAAAATACTATCGCAATGCGAAATGAAAATCGCAACGAGAGAATCGCAACGCAAAATGAAAATCGCAACGAGAGAATCGCAACGCGAAATTAAATTCGCGTTGCGATTTTCATTTCGCATTGCGATTCCCTCGTTGCGATTTTCATTTCGCATTGCGAAATTCACGTTGCGATTTTCATTTCGCATTGCGATTCTCTCGTTGCGATTTTCATTTCGCATTGCGATAGTAATTTCCGCGTTGCGATAGACATTAAGATGATTGTCTATTAAGTGATAACAACTGAACAGATCATAGCAATTTTCAAACTCAAGTTACTAATACATGCCTAACTGAAAATGTTAAAAGTTCACACATAAAATATATATAATACAACGTTTGCATTTAAAAATCACCTAATTTAACAGTCCTAAAAGGTGAAGCCAGTTGTGATTGGGATTTTAAAGATGATTACGATTTTGATTGCCTTTTTCTTGACACCATATGAGCTTTGGATTTTGATGATGATCCATATTTTGGTAGAGGAAAAGATGATTGTGATGGCACTGGTGATCCACATGTCAACCTTGTATGGCCACTTTCCTTGCACCGACTACATGTCGATCTCTTCTTCTCTTCACCCTTAGACGGTATACGATCGTGACTTTTTGGTCGGCCAGGTAGCCTTCTGTCCATGGCTGGTGGCAAAACTGTTTGTAAGTCATCTGGTATGTCCCACTCAGAAGGATGTGGAATAGGGTAGACAATCTCGGCATAAGTCTGTCGATATACTTCTGTAGTGTAGCAATCCATAGCGTATGTGCTTGAATCATCTTGGTTTTGATGAAGAGCAACTTTTATAACATGGCCACACGGATAACCAGATGTTTGCCATTTCATACAACTACACGTCCTTGCATTTAGATCGACAAGCCCATTTAAGTTATTATCTAGTACTTCAAACAAAGTGTTTGAACATGGTTCAACTCTCCATGACGTTGACTTCACAACACTTTTCGTTATCTTTTTTTTCAGTCCATGGTGTAACACGATGTTCCAATGTTCCTGTAAATTTAAATAAATAAAACTTAGTAAAATATATGATAAGTTACGAATTCAAAGAAATAATACCTGCATGGTTTCTTTTCTTGTAGTACCACTGTTGAATAGAGGCTCGAAAAAACTCCATTAACATAGTAATGGGTAATTTCCGGGAATGACGACTTAGAGCGTTGATTGATTCTGCAATATTAGACGTCATGAAACCATATCTTGCTCCAAGTTGATGTACTCTTGACCATCTTTCAAACCCGACATCTTCTAGTGTTTGAGCACACTGAGGCAAAACACGTCTTAAACAGTTTATATTCTTATTGAAATCCACTTCCCGATAAGCTTTTACAGCCTTCCAGTATGTCCATTTGTGCTTTTTTATACCAACAGACCTTGATTTTAGATTTCTATACAAATGAACACCACAAAGTCCATGAAAAGCATCTGGGAAACACCTTCTAACAGCGTTGTCAATTGAGTTTGCCCTATCGGATATGATTGTCAGATTGCTAATAGGACCTATGCAATCCCTAAGATGCCCCATAAACCATGTCCATGAATCAGATGTTTCAGATTTGCCAACCCCGTAAGCTATTGGCAATATCCCATTATTAGCATCCATGGCTACTGCTAATAAGTTTACTCCAAGGTATCGACCTTTCAAATGTGCTCCGTCAACTATAATAACTGGGTGCATGCAAGTAATAAACGAACGAATCTACAAAATAATATACACAAGAAATATAATCATTTAAATGTGAAATGCATGTAACTAACAAAAATGAGTCAACAGAATTATATTGATTTACTAACCGCAGCACCAATGGCGATAAACAGCAACTCAAAGCGTCCATCTCTATCTGTTTTGATATGAGTTACCGACCCAGGATTTTTCAGCTTTAAATTGTGACAATAAGCCGGCAGTTGGGCAAACGATGCTTCTGGCGACCCCCTCAACAATTCCAATGCATAACATTTGGCTCTCCAAGCTTGAGAATATGATATACTAATCTTGAACCGAGCATTCATGTCAGTCATAATTTCATGTCCCCGATATACCCTGCCATTCAAAAACATTAACTCAGCCAGAAAACCACCCAACACCTTTTTGTTTGCCTGTCTATGGTGAGGAAAAACTTGGGTTCTTGAACATGTATGTTTATCAATAAAAGTCCTAACTTGAAACATTTCACAATCTTTTATCCTCTTTGCAATCATACGCCACGTACAGTTTTTGTCAATCATACACCTTGTTTCGAAACGATCTTTGCTTGATTTGTTAACTTTTAGTTGATAGCTATCTTCCACACATTTCGTATACAAAGCTATCTTCAAGTCTTCCTTTGTATCAAAACAATCATCTTTCTTGATACGGATAACTTTTGTGTAACAATCAACTGCTTTCTTTACCAACTCTTCTTCCGGTATCTGAAGTAATTCTGGCATATTCCAGTTATACTCCCGTGGCATTTTCTTTTCTTCGGGGACTTTTTCTTCTTCTTTTTCTTCTTCAGGATTATATGAATTACATAATGGATGTTCAACATGTTCATTCACAGTCGTAACTTCCTCCTCATTATCATCAACAACATCTTCCTCGGCAACGGCTGTTTCATCATCAAAATTCGGAAATTGACCAATATCAAAATCATTACACGCAGGGTCTGTTTCTTCTTCTGAAACATCATCAAAATCCGAGTATTGACCAATATCAAAGTCCGGGTATTGACCAAGATCAAATTTTGAATACTGACTAGTACTCACAATTTTTTCTGTTGGCTCATCATCGTCTAATTGGTCAATACGAAAACCGGAATTTGGTGCTGAAAGTTGATTAGGATTTGGATTAGAGAAAGGTTGTGGGTTTTGAGAAAAACTTAGTTGATTACTACCCGCTACTGACCCAACAATACTACTTCTAGGTTCAACAACATACAATGTAACATCATCACTTGAAACACTAATGTAAGCAATGAATCGTTCAACATCTTCATTGTCGGTTAACAAATAAACTTTACCATTTCTCTGATAAGATAGCCTAAATCTACTTAGGGGCTCTAAATTCAATTTCTTTTAAACACGTAACATTAGAGTTTCATAAGTTAACTTTTTTAATGACATTTTAGTTGAAGATTCATGGGTAAAGGCATATATTGTAAAACACCATGAACATTCTCCCATGACCCTCCAAAACACAAATTTATCCAAACATGATCAATATTAGATGATTTCATGGTTGTAAATTAATTTACTAAACAAACGAGCTGCGAAACTAAGACATGTTGCCGGATAGGGAAGGATGTAGGAACGGATATAGGAACGGATGTCGCCAGAGAGAGTGAAAGATGGAGATGGAATGAGTTGCGATTTAGGGATTTAGGTTATGAGTTGTTGCTGCTGCGTAGATATATACCCAAAAAATTTGTGTTGCGAAACTAAAACATGTTGTGAACTTTGAAAATCGCATTGCGATTCTGTATTATCTCGTTACGAAAGTCAGAATCACGTTGCGAAAGTCAGTATCGCATTGCGATTTTGTATTATCGCGTTGCGATAGTCAGTATCGCATTGCGATTTTACCAATTCGCGTTGCGATTTACTTATTCGCATTGCGAATTGAGAAAATCGCAACGACACTGTAGACCATCGCAACGCGATTTCCAACTATCGCAACGCGAATTTGCGATAATGGAGATCGCGTTGCGAATTAGCGATCGCATTGCGATTTTGTTGGTCATTTTGGCAAATCCGGAAAAAGTTGATTAAAATCGTATATTATAAGGCATTTTTGGTCACTGAGGCGATTTTCTCTATACTAATTTTTATAAGTTTACTGCTCTCAACACTACCGAATAAACCGTTTTTAAATTAATATATTTAAGTAAAAATATAATATATGCTGATTGTTCCTGAAATGCCAAAAAAAATATATTAAAAAGTGTTGGTCCATGCATGCATGCATCCATCCATCATTCAAGTTGGGATCAAAAAGGGACAAGGTAATATTATAAGGACGAAAACGACACCGTTTCATTTCATCAAATGGGATCGCACGTGTTCTCGCGGATAAGGACCCTATTCGACGTCGCACCTGATCCATCGAGTATAAGCTAAGCTAAGAATTTAGTACGGGTGTGCAAATCCGGGTCCCCGGAACATCCGGGTCAACGATTTCTCGGCCCGTGTCTTGATCCGTATGTTTTGGGTACCTTTATATCAGGTACTTGAATATCCAGATTTTTTTTAAAATTATTAAATAAAAAAACACAAAAACTTAGAGGTAAGATTAGTAACAGTTACAAAGCAAACTTGGGAGGAAGTCATAAAATCAAAAGTACGAAGCACTTGGTACCTTCAGAAACTTGTATGCTTGTGCTTGTGCATGTGCATTTGTATGTATTGTGCTTTCTGTGCAAAATAAACAATTTTGAACTTAGGTACTTAATACGGGCGGGACACATAGAATTTGCATAATTTAAGCTTTATCTGAAGTAGAATATTTTTCAACTGGTTTATGCATGTCTAGAAGTTAGTTTAAGATGAAAAATAAACCATATTCCAAACACTGGATCATGTTCAAGAACCCATTGGTGTAACTTTTTGCAGGTTAGTTCTCAGACTCATCGTTCCAAACTTTCATTGCTAAACAAAGTCAATGAACAAAAGTCACTTGCTGGTGCTACAAAAGCTAGAGAGAAGGTGGGAGTTGGCAGCAAAGTGATAGGTTTTGGGAAAGAAAATAACACAGGTGAAATTCATCTGAGCCAGAAATGCAATGGAAAAGGCATGGTTGCAGGTAGAAAAGGGCCAAACCAGAGTGCATCTGCAAAGGGTGGTAAAACTGAACTGGGTATCCGGAAAAATCAATTTTTGTGACCCGGACCCGACCCGAAAAGTGTCAGGTTACTTGGTCTTTTATGATCCGGATCGTCGAGTCGAATAATTTTGCACACCCTTAGAATTTATTATTCCTCTCTCTCTTGTAGTTGCTAATTCCACTACAAACAAAACGATTTCGAACATCCAACGCATCCCATTTTAAAGCTGGATTAATTGTATTAAATTGCCTCCAAAGTTATTGCTTAAAATTTAAGTTTGAGCTCTAAATTTAAAAGTGTTTTAATTGAATTTTAAAATAATATTATTGTATTTTGAGTTTTGTATTGAAAAAGATTATTATAGAAAAAAATTATAAATTATCTAAATTGATAATTATAGTATGAGTTTGCAAGATTAATTTTATGTCGAAACCTAAATTTTTATAATATCCATATGGTTCAGATTATTCGATTTCTTTCTAATACCTATATTATTGTAAATTTTAGTCACTTTTAAATAATCTAAAGATTCATTTATAATGAACGATCCAATAGAATTGTAGGATAAATTTGGATTCATTCTATTTCCTTTCACTTCCGGTTAGAGGGTACTAATGAAATTTTAAAAAAATTTCTCCAAAATTCGTAGACTTTTCGAGTCTTAAACCTAAATAAAATTTAAGTGAGGTCATAAATGAACATACCTTAAACAAACAAATATACATTCATATTAATTTTTCTTAATATGGTTATATTCGTTTATTTAAAATTATAAAAATTATATTCATATTCTTTTATTTAAAATGACAAACTACACATTTAACACATAAATTATCAATTTTGTTTTATTTTAGTACCTAAACTTTCATTTATTTTGAAAACATATTTAAAGTTTATTAGGTCTGTTGCACGTGATATTTTTATGGGTAAATTACATCATTCATCATTTAACTATATTCTTACTCCTATTTTGGTCACTAAAGTTTAAAATTTTTAATTTAACTACTTAACTTTCAAATTATTCATGTTTTAATTACTCTAATTTATTTTATTAATAATTTTTGCAACACTACATTATTATTATTATTTTATTAATATATAATTAAAATAAAATAATAAATTTGAAAGTTAAGTAATTAAATTAAAAAAAGTAAATTTTAATGACCAAAATAGGTAATTTACCCATAAAAAATTCTCATGTTGTGATAGTTCCCTAATTTTTTAACCAAAGGTAAAGTATGTTTTTAAAATAAATAAAAGTTTAGGCATTAAAAATATAAAATTAATAGTTTAGGTCATGTAATTTACCTTATTTAAAATTATACATACTCGTATTTATTTTTAAATATTTATAAAACATATTTGTTTAGTCATATAGTACAGTTAACTCTTTAGATGTTGAAATCGTGGAATTAGCAAAACTTAGTAGTAACCTGGTCACATTTTATTTAAAATTTCAAAATTACTATTTTATTAGTATTTATTTATTTCGAAAAAGCAAAAAAAAAAAGTAAATTTTCAACCCCTCTATATAAGAAAGGCTCACATTTTATTTTCCTTCTTCTGTAGGAAGTAGCTGTTACTCTCAACTGTTGTTTCCACTCCCTCTTTTCTCCAGATCTGATCTCCCCAAGGGCATTTTCAGGTAATTTCAAAACCCTAGCCAAGATCTCTCTTCCTCCTTCGCGTTTATAAGGTTTTGTGTTGTACTCACTGAGTTCAGCCGTCAATTCCTTGGTATGATTTGATATTTTTCGATTTGGTTGCTCAGTTTTTTGTTTCGTTGAGTTGTTTAGTATTGTTGTTTAGGATGTGAAGTAGAAAGGTTAAAAGGTTTTGGATTGTGACGTTTAGTTTATTCTGATTCGTTTGAATGTGTTGATGTTGTAATCATATTATTGGATAATTTTTGAGGTTCTGGAAATGATTAGTTTTATTGGCCTTGTATTTTAATTATTTAATGCTTATTAAAGTGGAAATTATGTGAAATTATTAGTTACTGCCTTTATTTTATCGTTGGAGAGTACTTATATGCAGGGACAGGGATGTACCTAGGGGCCGGCTCTCCCTATAATTTTTAAATTTCTATATATTTTAGATATTTTTTTTGTATTCTCTATTAAAAATATATTTTCGTCCACTTCCTCCTCTAAAATTATTAGCTCACCCCTACTTAAAATTTTATAAATTCAATCATCCTAACATAAAATTCTGAATCTGTCCCTGTACAGTGATGTGCTGAGGGGAGCGCTGAAGGTGTGGTCGCACCCCCTAGAATTTTCAAATTCTCTTATATTTTTAAGGTTTTTTGTATTTTTTACTGATTATCTAATTTCGCACCTCCTAAAATTTTATAACTTCGTACCTCTTAAATTTTTAATATAACTTCTTAAGTTCGCATCCTCTCACATAAATTTCTACGTCCGTGCCCTGCTTATATGATAAAAGACATTCAGAAGTGAAATTATGGAATGAAAAATAGTTTTATATATATACATATATATTTGATTGAGGAATTATATGATAATCCTTTTGTTTCTTCTTTGCACATTTGGAACATGGCTAGATGTTTAGGGTTTTAGCTTCTGTGCTGTGATTTGTTGAGAAGTAGCTATGACATATGATGTAATTTTTGCTATTGTGTACCAAATCCACTCGGTGAAGTGTGCCAAACTTGAAATCAATTTATGAACAGAACCACAAAATGTGTAGATCTATCCTCAATGGCTGAGCAATGGGGAATTTCATTGAGTCTTACTTGGCGTGTTATCCTTGAGGTAAAGACCACAATAGTTGGGATAAAGCCCTAGCAAGCTAACATTGCATTATAGAAGTGAAAAGTGTTATTAATTCTTGTTTGGAAACAGAGATGAATGCATGATTTTATGTTAGGTTCGATTTTATAAAATTCTAAGGGGTGGCGAACTTATAAAATTTCAGATGGGACGAAAACAGATTTTCAATTGAAAAATATCTAAAATATATATGAATGTGAAATTTTTAGGGAAGTGCTATTGAAGTCTAACAGGCTAGCATTGCATTGTAGAAGTGAAAAGTGGCTTAAAGTCTAGGAATTACGTTGCCCTGAATATTCTTAGTGAAGAATGGCAATAGAAGTTCTCTCAATATGTTGGTTTGCTTCCTGTCTTCTGCTTCTAATGAACAACGTAGTTTAAGAGTCCTCTAGTGGTATAATATCAACTGATTTTCATTCATACCATCTTCATCTGCTCCTATTGCCTCCTACTTTAGTCTTACTTTGTGCTGCTTGTTTGCTCCCTGACCTAGTAAGTTGGAAAAGATGGGTCGTGGTGTTAGCAGTGGTGGTGGGCAGAGCTCATTGGGCTATCTGTTTGGGAGTGGAGAAGCTCCGGAACAAGCAACAAACAATTCCCAAGCTGCTCCAACTGATGCACCAGCTGCCCCCAAACCCGCCCGTGCTCCTGAACCGGTTGATATTACCAAGCAAGTTCCTGCTGGTATTAACAGTGCTTCTGCAAACTATCACATGCGTGCTGATGGTCAGAACACTGGCAATTTCATTACGGTATATAGCCCCAAATTGTGATTATTTTACAAGTCCTTTTAAGATTTTAAGTTTATGAAACGGTTATTTGTTGTTGAACCCCTATGCGAACTCATGTATTTTCCATGGATGCAGGATCGACCATCCACCAAGGTTCATTCTGCCCCTGGAGGTGAATCTTCTCTGGATTACCTTTTCGGTGGGGTATCTGGAGGTAGTAAATGAGATTGTAGCTTGATAATAATAATATCTTTGATAATGGGGGTATTGCTTGTTGATTTTTGGGTTAAAGCATTACATCGTGGATGGTGATGATGATGCTCTGTTTTTATATGATGTTTGAACATAAAAACAATGAAAACATGCCTGTCTGGTGGTGTAATATTACTACAGGTCTTTGTGGTTGTTGTTTTGTTGATTCAATCAAAGAGTTCCCTCAAGTTTAGTTGCACAAAACATCTAATTTGCGGAGCTCAGTTGGTAAGTATATGAAAAATATTGTTATATTTCTCATATTATGCGTAGTCATGTCGTTTTTCCTTCAGTCTTGTCAGAGTAGTTGTGCTTTTTCCCACTTTTGCTGCAATGGATGCTGATTCATTATCAGCTTCCAAGTGCAGGGTTTCAGGGCTTCAGTTACAGGTCCCTCTTTATATATGTTTCAGAAAGGGCAGTATGATGACCTTTCTTTACTTTGGGATTTTAGATTCTATTCTCAGCGCTCGCATGCCCCCAAATTCGTGCAAGATGAGAAAATAGGAAGGGACAAAAAATCCTAAAATCTACGGTCGGGCGAGAACGAGAAATTCATTATAAACGATGGTAAATTACATAATGAGAATATATATAGTTGTACTTACACAATAATTTTAATTGAACAAAATTAGATCATACCCCGAAGGTCTCTACATTCGTACCCACCATAAATTTTCATCTTTTTTTTCTCTCAAATTATTTCTTTACCAAATGGGTTATATTACAAACTTTCTAAATCGATCTAAACAAAATTCAAATTATAAATTCTAACATTAAATGTATTAAAATTCACAATTTCTAGAACATTATGATAATGAAAGGTTATGGAATTAAAACTCGATCCACGCGACGTTATACAAAACTTTTGAGTCCATAAAACTCTACAAAACCAGCAATCGTTACTATGAGTTGCTTTATGAGCACCAACTTTCTTCAACCTGGATCCACTATCAGTAGCTTGATTATTGTTATTCTCTAAATCTTTCCATTAACTTTCTCAGCTACGATGATCAGATATGATTTTCGTATCAGTAAGAACTTTTCAGCAGTGATTAGCAAATCTATCCCATATACACTGATAATATACCCACTAAGCACACCCACGTAATGCCCCCCATTCTCTTCGGTCCCTGCAACCTTTAACATTTTGATCAGAACAGCACCATCTTCGGACAAAGATCACATGACTAAGATTCATCCCCATCAACTTCTGATCATGACACTGCTGCCAAATATTTTTTAAGTAATGAAAAACGCACATAGCCTGGGAAAAGAAAGAGAGCGCGTGGCCTGGAATCATAATCACAATGGGAAAATGACTTGAAGCAAAAGATGGGATTCCCACTTTTTAAAAGATTATGGGAATTGTTGTTTTCACCTTTCACATCCCAAAGTGACCCCCCCAAAGCCCCAAATATAATTCTGTTCTATTAAAAAAACGTTGAATTACGATTTAGATCCTTTTATTATATAAGAATTTGAAATTTAATATGATTTGGTTTAATATCCCATGATTTGTTCGATTCCTATGTAGTTATTTTATTTAAAGATTATGTAATGGAATGAAAAGGAAAAATATTCTTGCAGTAACATTAATTATGGTTTATAAAATTAACTTTTCGATCATTTTTAAACGGAGTTGATATCCAATTAATTACGGACATAAGCTCAATTAGACCTTCAAATAACAATTTAGACACTTTACAAATCAACCAAATGCTTAAGGTGTTTTTCTCTAATTTGTCTCAACATTTTAATGAAAATAATCAATGTGATTAAAGAAAAGCTAGGCTAATTGATGATATTATAGAAAGATAATTTTACCTCTAAACTAGTCCAATTTTTCCACTTTTTGTTTATATTCATCTTTAAATTTGATGATTTTAAAGTTTATAATGTTATAATGATTCGAAACTTTGATATTATGATATAATGTCACCTAAAATCACTTTTATAAATGTCTAAAATTTTATATTTCGGACAAATATGGGTTAAAATCGGAAATTTGAATTATATTAAACTAAAAAAATAGAGATAAACCTTTTGCTTTAGAAAATGAAGACAATTTTAAGAATATAATAGAAGGATTAAAATCTAGATTTAACCCCCAAAAAAATCTTCATATTTTATATTATTATATATTTTTTAATATGAACCTAATATAATGTATTATTTGTTCAAAAACTTTCAACTTCCTAATAATAAATGCTCATTCCTATACTCGTACTTACTAAATCTCAAAATAAGAACAAATTCTTTACTAGTGAATTGACTTGGTTAGTGACTTTTACCATGGTTAAATTTATTTTTTCTGCTTTTGCTAACTGTCCAATGCAATGTCTATCCTACTTCTCTATTTAAACCCCATCTCTCCACCACCTTGTCTCTTGCACTATCCCAAGTAAACTCTTCGTTGTCCCCCTTCGGTTAAAGCTCCAAAGAAAAACCTTTTGTTTCTCCACTTGACAAAATCAGTCTTTTGTTGAACACCCATCTCAGTGGAAGTGCGAAAAAAATGTCACTCGAACATGGTTTAATGTTGTTTCGATCATCTCTGTTGAGCTTCGAAGCCTTTATCTCGTCTGTTCTATTGGTCGGAACTGTCGCCTTATTGCTCTCCCCATGGGGGATTGCATGGGCTCGGTACAGGTCTAAGGCGAGTGATGCCATCCTCGGTCCACTAGGGTTCCCATTTCTCGGTTTACTCACTGTGTTCACCGGCGCCACCCCTCACCGAGTTTTGGCTAAACTTGCTAAAGCCCTTAACGCAGTCAAGCTGATGGCTTTCTCCGTGGGGTTCACTCGGTTTGTGATCTCCAGCGACCCCGAAACCGCGAGGGATATTCTCAACAACTCGGCTTTTGCCGATAGGCCGGTGAAGGAGTCGGCTTATGAGCTGTTGTTTCATAGAGCAATGGGGTTCGCTCCTTATGGTGAGTACTGGAGGAACTTGAGGCGTATCTCGGCCACCCATTTGTTCAGTCCTAAAAGAATCGCTGCCTTTGAAGGTTTCAGGCGGGAGATTGGTGCTAAAATGGTGGAAGAGATAAACTGTTCGATGAAATCTAAAGGTGAAGTCTTTATTAAAAAGGTTCTTCATTTGGGTCGTTGAACAATGTGATGATCACTGTGTTTGGTAAAAGCTATGACTATGAGAAAACTGATGAAGGGCTCGATCTTGAGGAGCTTGTTAGTGAAGGGTACGAGTTGTTGGGGATGTTCAACTGGAGTGACCATTTTCCTCTCTTGGGGTTGCTTGATTTGCAAGGTATTAGGAAAAGATGTAAGAATTTGGCCCCGAAAGTTAATGTCTTTGTTGGAAAGATTATAGAAGAACATAGGCTCAAAAGGGTTAATGGAGAAGATGACTGTAAAGTTGGGGACTTTGTTGATGTGTTGCTTGATTTGGAGAAACATGAGCAACTCAGTGACTCGGATATGATTGCTGTCTTATGGGTATGCATCTCACTTTAACATCATTTTAATGTTTTTCTTATGGTATTGATATTATTAATTTGCATGGTTTTTGCAGGAAATGATATTTAGGGGAACTGATACTGTAGCAATCTTGTTAGAATGGATACTAGCTAGAATGGTTTTACACCCTGAAATCCAAGAGAAAGCTCAAGCCGAGATCGATTTCGTTGTCGGAAACTCGAAGCCGGTTTCGGATTCCGACATTCGGAACCTGCCCTATGTTCAAGCCATTGTGAAGGAGACTCTCAGAGTTCATCCAGCAGGTCCTCTTCTTTCATGGGCACGACTAGCCATCCATGATGTTCACATAGGTGACAATTTCATCCCAGCAGGAACAACAGCAATGGTGAACATGTGGGCAATCACTCACAACGAAAACCTCTGGACCGAGCCGGAGAAGTTCAAGCCCGAGCGTTTCATCGACAAAGAAGATGTGAGCATCATGGGAGCTGATCTTAGGTTGGCTCCTTTCGGTTCAGGTCGAAGGGTTTGTCCGGGTAAATCCATGGGTTTGGCCACTGTTCATCTCTGGTTAGCTCAGTTGCTTCAAGCTTTCAAATGGGTTCCTGGTGAGGACAAAGATGTTGAGTTGGTTGAACATTTGAAGCTCTCCATGGAAATGAAGAATCCTCTGGTTTGCAAGGCAATGCCTAGGTTTGCTTGACCCTTATCGTTATGATTTGTCTTCTAAGCTTTTCTTGTGATAATTAAGTTTATGGGTGAAGTGGGCTTCAAAAAGGTGGTAAGATAAGAAGAGCATATATATATATATATATATATATATATATATATATATTTTGTGAATCTAGCTTGGGGTTGGCCTTTTCTATGTATGGACAAGACGATGGAACAATCTTTTATAAATGCAATGTATAAAAGTTTATGATATATCTTTGAAGCCATGCAAAGTCTTGGAGATAAAACTTGAAGAGTGAATAAACGACGAGAAAATATGATAAAAGTTAAAGTAAATTATTTAATTTTTTTCTAACACAATCAAATAGCATAAATATCCACCGTAACAGTAACAATAAAATTATATGAAAAATTCCAAACATCTTAAAAAATAAAAGATAAAAATAAATATCATAATCGTCGGTGAAAAATAAATACCATCAACGCCAACATAAAAATGAATATTCAAGTTTATAACTTTCTTTAATACAACTCAAGTGTGACCTATTTAGGATGATTGAGAATATTTATCAGAACATGAAAGTTTAAATCATGAGTAATTAATAAGATGGTCAAATAAATGTCAATTGAAAATATAACATTAAATCAAACCTTAAAAAGAGAGAAAATATGCTATTTTATCAGAAATAAAATATCCATCATTTTTATAAGAAAATAGAAACACTTATTAAACAAAATAACATCAAATACTTAAAACAAAAGTTTTAAAAAAAAGAGTAAAGAAGAAGAAGATAAGATGGGGAAAAAATTAAGAATTGTGGTAATGCAAATCTTTTAGTTTTTATATATGTTATTCTCAAAAGCTTGGTTAATGATCCATAACACACACCATTCAAGAATTAACTAACATACACTAAAAGAAGAAGAAAATAATTAACTAATATGATATCTCCTCTAATCTTCTAAGCTAAGTGGTAATGCAAATCTTTTAGTTGCTATTGGAGATTTACAAGCTCATTATTTTCTTTGAGACACCATATTAAAAGTTTTATTAGAAAATCAGTCTCTAAAATACAATTCTTCGATTCTTTTATCGAAAATATTGATTTTATTTTTAATTTACTTTAAAAAATTAATAACAACCAATAAGAATGTGACACGTTGTTATTGAAAAGTATATACTTTCATAGTAAAATTTATATATTAAATAAAAAAAAGAAAGAGATTCCTTAGAAGTGGGTATAATTTGTATTGGCCAATATTTACTAGTAATATGAACCTTACTATAACCAGCAGTATTGGCCAATATTTGACAGTACCAACTTTTTTTTTTTTCTTTTCAAATGATTGAAGAATATAAGAACTTGAAAGCTGCCCCCAACTGTTGAGAAAGGGCATATTTTTAATCTTTTTTATTAGAAAAAATATATATAGATCTTTCAATATATATGCTTGTAGTCTGTAGAAAAGCTTTCCACCTTTTATTTATTTTAATTTTAATTTTTCCTTTTTGCAATTGAGATTTGGATACCCAAATTAACCGATACCTTTTCCATGTATTGCTGTGTCCTGACGTATGTTTTAATGTTTTGGAAATTCTTCTATTATTATCATATTTATGTCATGTCGTATTCGTATTTGTATTTTATGTAATTTGTTATTTTATATATAAAAGAAATTTAGGAAATGAAGATAGCAAATTCAACCTTTATTTAACAGTGACCATATTTTCTAATTAATTTTAAATTATTTTTATTTTTAATATTTTTTCAAAAACATTATACCCCTAATTTAACCCACTTGTTAGCATGATGCAACAGGTAGTATTCGGCTGGTGCGTGTGCCTTCATTTATATATGTATGCACCATGCAGGCAGGGTATCTCCGAGACACGTTAATTACCTAAGATTAGGGCAAATCAGTGTATTGTATTTTTGTAATATGGTAGAGAAGCTTCGCGCAAATCAGCTTATAATTAATCAGTGGAATAAATATGTGACAAACGAATATGTTACCATATCTTTTATTTTATTTTATTTATTTAAAAGAACTCATAACAATATTTTGGTTTTATTTATTTTTATTCAATCAAAATGTGTCGAATAAGTATCCATATATATTATAATGTGGGGATTCCAAAATCAAGGTAGAGAGAATGTTGGATTTCTTTTTGATGGCATATAATCATCCCTTACAAAAGTTGTTCAACTTTTAGATTTTTGGTTGGAAGAGGAAGATGATGGAATAAATAAACGATAAAAAATTACCAATTTATTTAATTGGATAAAATATTATATTTTCTTTAATAAGTTTAAAAATTTGAATTATGGCATTGTAAATAATAAAAATTGATTTAAAGGGTCATCTCTGTAATTAACATCTTCAATATTCGATCCGGATTAATTACTCAATGAATTGAACACCGATATTTATAAAAAATGAAAAGAAAGAAATTAGTTTCTTTAAAAAGCTTTACGTAAAGAAAGTTAAATGTATGATTTATAAGTGTTTGACAAGTTTAATCAAATAGATAATCAGATAATATCATGTCATTATAAAGAAATTAAAATATATAATTAAAATCGTATTCACCTTCTTTTGAAAATACTAGTATAAAGTATTGAAAATCATAATAAATTAGCCTCGACAACATTTTAAATAACTTTTAATGCTGAACAAATTTATATTTAGTAATAATTAATAGGAAATTTTTGTTTTTATTTATGGTCTTTACTCTTTAGTGTAATTTACTCTAAAATAAATAGCGAGCTGAACACTGAGTTTACTCGAAAAACAAATTGGGCTTTGACATGAAATCAACAGTACTTTAATTTTCTCATTCACTGAACTTTGCATAGATTGGCAACTCACGATTCAAATTGTATTTAATATTTTTATTTTTTGGCTTAATATAAAAATAAGTACCAGAATTATACATCTTTTCTCAATTAGGTGCCTAAACTTTTTTCGATTAATATAGGTGCTTTTTTTTCTTCTAATTATTCATATTTTCTATCATTTTAAGTGCATCAATCATAACGACTGTTAAAAAGGTCCTTAAGTGACACATGTCATGTTTATATTTTTTTTGAAATTTTTATAATTTAAAAAGAAATTAAAAATTACAAAAATGACCCAAATTTCTTTTAAATTCCTAATTTCAATCCCAATTTTCAATCATCGTCAATCATCTTTGGCTACCAAGGACGGACGTAGTATTTTATATTAGGAGGGGCAAACTTATAAAATTTTAAGTAAGGGAGAATTTATAAAATTTTAAGGGAACGAAAACATATTTTCAATAGAAAATATCTAAAATATACAAGAATTTAAAATTTTTAAGAGGGTGGTCGCCCCCATCCACTCCCATCTAGGTCATCAATGTCGGCCATCATCTATGTCACCGCCCACCGACTGGTCATTGTCTAGGTCGTCATCGTAAACTCCTAAATACATAAACTTTTAAATCCCTAACCCTAAATTTAATGGGTGAAAAATTTAACTGAGATTTAATCCCAATAATTCCAACACTAGTTGGGATTTAGATTGGGGGAATGGGGACGACGTGAAGGGGAAAAGGGGGAGAGGGATTTTCCTAGGAAGAAAAAGAGGACACGCACTAGGGAGAAAGGGGGATGGGGGAGGAGAAAAAGGAAAGGGAAAACATGCATTAGGGGAAAAAGGGGATGAGGGGAAGGGGGTTTTTTTTAATATATATATATATATATATTAAATAATAATAATTTTAAAAATATATTATTTTAAGTTTTTAAATAAAAATTTTAAAATTTATATGAATGCAACATATGTCACTTAACGAATTTTTTAACGACAGTTATAGTCGGGACACTTAAAATGATAACGTCTATAATTTTATGCATTTGGATTGACCGAAAAAAGTTTAGGCACTTAAATGGAAAAAAGGGTATAGTTTGAGCACTTTTTTATATTAAACCTTTTTTTGTTAATTTACTTTTAATAAGTTTAATTATTAATATTTTAAAAATAAGTCATTTTTAAAATAAAATTTTTGACATGTTATTATTTATTTTATATGATATTAAAATATATTTAAAATATTTAAAAATATAAAATAATATGAAGTACACATGATATCCACATAAAATATCATATCAACATCATTAAAAATGAACGATATAGCAATTAATATTTTCATTAAAAGAAATTATTCGACTTTTTAAAGTTTGAGAATAAAAACTAAATAATTAAATTGGAAATATATATATATATATATATATATAAACTTTGAGATTTGAAAATATTATCCTTATACATATTTTGGTGTAATTATATATAGTTTTTCAATTGAATTTTAATCATTAAATTAAAATTTTTAATATATTTTAACAATAAATCATATGAGTATGTGCCAATTAACTATTTTTGGTCTACATTTACATCAGCAAAAAAAAAACAGAAAATGGATGTTGATGTGGTTGAAAAGGATAATAGGCCGAATTAGCTTTGATAGGTCTACTTCATTGAAACCCAATATTTTAAAAAAATGATGAAATAATATTAAATGGTTTTGCTTTAGCAAACATCAATTATTTGTATGTTTAATAAGTGTGTCAGCAGGCATGAGTTTTAGAATTGATACAATAAATTAGCAATAAAAGAGAGATAAATGGGAAATTAATTTAGTAATTATCATTCCACATTTACACGAGTGTTGAATTTGGTTTCCACGGATTTTGATAATTAAAAACAAATTAAATTAATCTAATGAGATAATATATTAAATCTATTAAATAAAATTAAAGATTTAAAATCCAATATGAGTAAACCAAATTTTAAGGATTAGTCACATAATATGTCTTTACAGTATTCGATTTAGAATATTCAATCAACAAAACATATATAGATGAATAAAAAAAAGATAAACTATACATATAATCTCTTTTACTTGATTCATCTTATTTTGATCATCGGTTTAAAAAAGTAATGATATGCTCACTTACATTATGGGTCTATCTTTTGTGTCATTGAATTGTCAATCTCCGTTAATCTGATGACATGACAAGTTAAAAAAAATTAATTCTAAATTTAATCCCTAAAATTTTTAAAAATTATATTTTTAACCACTACAAATAGAAAACCTTAAAATCTCTTTTTCTCCCAAAATTTATCTCCTGTAACCTTAACTCTAACCCTAGTACATACTACCATTGTTCGTGTTGTCTCCAAAGGTATGTTGCAACTTGTACTGTTCAAGGTGATCAAACAAAACCCTTCAATCGTTGTTAAAAGTGTAAAATATTGGGATAGTGACCTGCCTATACATGATCATGCTCAAGACTACACTAGCACTAACTTCGATAATAACATTTTAAGGCATTTAATGTTCATCGTGCCATATTTTGGAGTTCAAGGTTGGCTCCAATCCAATCCTTAACAGTGAGATTGTCGCCATTTCAATTGAGTTTTTTCTTTTTTTGTCATATTTTATGTCACCATTGCTTTGAGAATGTGCACTCCTTGTGGAGACGGCTAATCGATTTTTAGGTGTTGTGAGCCAAAACGACAACTTCCTTCAAGTTGAATACTACGTTGTTTTTAAAAAAGTGATCGATTGCTGCTGGTTGCGGTTTATGATGTGCTTGGTGTGTTCCTTTTCGCCGGAGACAATATAAATGATGGCGGTAACAAGGATGATGATTAGGGTTAGTCTTTAGAGAGAAAATAAATTTTGAGAGAAAAATGATTTTGAAAGTTTTTTTTATTTGAAGAAGATAAAAGATAAACTTTTGAAAGTCATAAGTCAAATTTAAAATTAATTATTTTTTAAACTTACTGCATCATTGAACTAATAAGAGTTAACGACCCACTTACCAAAATAAGACAATTCAATAACATAAGTACTCAAATTGTTATGTTTTCAAAATAGATGACTTAAATAAGATAGACTAGAGACAAAAAGGACTAAACATATAATTGACCTCAAAATAAAAGAGAAAAGATTTAGTAAAATAAAATAATAAAAAAGAAAAAATATTATCTTTATTCTTACAAGACAAAAAGTTCCATTGGTACATTTGTCGGCATCTAAGCTGGACAAGTTTTGGTTAGTTCTCTTTGGGACTCTATTCCCCCCCCCCCCCTCAATTTAGCCCTGTTATCTCCTTTCCAAAAATGGCATCAAAATTGAATTATTTAATTAATTTAAAATTATTTTCGTAACATTAACTAAAACCAAGGCGCCAACTTATATGCAATAATAGCAGAGTGTTTAGGACACAGATTTTCTCTGCTCCATCCCTCTATCTCACTCAAAAAGGATAAGCAAAGAGATATATTGATAAATAAATAAATTTTAATTTTGGGTTTGTTTATTTTTTAAGGAAAAATAATTTTTTATTTCACATAGAGAGATATTAAGAAACAATTTTTTTAATGTTTTTGTGTGTGTTTTCCTTAAATATCATTGGTTCCACTTGGAAACCCAGAAGGTAAATTCTCCTCAGCTTCTTCTATGTAACATCTTTTTATTTATTTATTTATTATTTTATGAATTTTGTGTTATTATTATATAATTATTATTTCATTTGTTGTTGATTACCCTTCTTCATTCTTGCTTCTCTGCAACTACCCTTCTTTGTCTTCTTTCTTGCTTCTTCTTCTTAGTGAGCATTCCTCTTTCTTAAATTTCAGTTTTTATTAGATTTTTTCCTGTTTATGTTTGGGTATAACTGATTTTACTATGAAATTTATCTGGTTAAGACATATCAAATTAGCTAAAGTTTTGGTTTTTCGCTTGATCTTTGATTGTGATGATCATCTCTTCAATTTCAAGTTTTTAAACTCTATGCCTAAAGTGATGGGCTTTTGGCTATTTATCACCTGGTTTTTTTTTACTTTTGAATCATAGATTCTGTTTGGCTACATTTTCTCTTCATTGTTCATCTTGGATTGTTTGATGGATAAATTGCTTTTAATTGAGATTTGTGCGTTCTTGGCTATATTATATACTCAATTCTGGTTATTGTGCTTTTTTTTGTTTAATTTTTGTTTGTGTTAGAATTGGTAAAATTGTCAAAAGCATGGCACTTTCTGGGGTTAAAAATGATAGAGGAGAATTGAGGATTCTTGAGAATTTGGATGAGTTAAGGACTGAGTTGGCTGACTACATTGCCGAGCTATCAGAAGCTGCAGTGAAAGAGAGGGGTGTCTTTGCTATTGCATTGTCTGGAGGTTCTCTAATTGGCTTAATAGGGTATCATCAATCCATAACTTTCCCATGTTTTGTTTTTGTGATTTTTGGTGTTCTTTACAGTTCTTTTGTGTGTGTTGGGATACAGAAAACTCTGTGAAGCACCTTATAACAAGACTGTAGACTGGGGTAAATGGTATATTTTGGGCGGATGAACGCGTTGTTGCGAAAAGCCACTCGGATAGTAATTATAAGCTTGCAAAGGATGGCCTTCTTTCCAAGGTTCATATATGGATTCGTACTTTACGATGTTCTTTCGTTTCCTTTTGCTTTAGGAGAACCAAATTAGAGGAACTTTTGATGAGAATTTGATGTTTGTTGTTGTGATGTTGATAAGTTTATCCGGTTAATTCGTATGCGAAGTATAGATTAGCCTATGCTAGAAGCTGTTTAAGCTTGAATTCCTTATCTGTGATGTTTGCTGTGATTGGAACAGGCTTATGTTAACTGGTATATTAGTTGATATACCATTAGCTGATAATTCAGTAATGGATTCAAGGTTCCTTATTTTCGGTGATTCCGATGTTTGCTGGTTGAATTCTTCTTCACTGTGTTGTGGTTATCATCTTTGACACTGGAAGTTCGGTTTTACTAAAACTCGGAAAAAATTTCATTCAGCTCAGGCTTACTTTCACCTTCATGTTTTATGTGGTCAATCCTGCCACTTGATGATATGATCCCATAGGTTCGCATCACTTGAAGTTCCTTTTTTGTTTGTTCGTGGTGCCATCTTTGACTCACCTCAGCATATAAAACAAATGCATAATGCAACTGTGTGTTCCTTTTTTTCTTTTCTTAAGAGGGCAGTACTAGCACACGGGAGGGCTTAAACACTTGTCGTAAAGACAATACCGACATAGAGATTTTCACATGATTTTAAAAACTTGTTCCAGTGGTTCTACTGTTCTAAGAACTTTTAAACTTCTTCCAGTTACTAACTCGATTGTCATGTCGTGGATAGCATGAGGCATGCATCTTCAGAACATCTGATATGATCGAAATAACCAAGATGATTGATGGTTCTGAAAAGCTAAAGGCCTTGCAGTGAAACTGTCGATCATCTTTTGCAGTTTTTGTAGACTCATTTATTCGAAGATGAAGAGGGTATATGATGGAACCGATATGTAATTTTTCGTGATGTTTTTATCCGACAAGTTTGAGAATCTTAGGACTTACTCTCTGTTAGCTTCACAATAAAGTCAATTATGATTTAGCAATGCTTTCATCAATGGATAGGTTCACTGAAAAACTATAGGTTTGGTTTGGTAAATTTCAAGCCAAATTGCATATATGTTCGTTCGACTTATGCCTTGTATGTGCTGCAGGTGCCGGTTGTTCCCAGCCATGTTCATTCTATTAATGATTCGGTTTCAGCAGAGGAGGCTGCTGACGAATACACGTTCGTTATCCGGCAGCTAGTTAAAACGAGGACGGTCAGTGTTTCCGACATTAGTGACTGCCCCAAAGTTTGACCTTATCCTTCTTGGCATGGGCCACGATGGTCACGTTGCCTCACTATTTCCTAATCATTCAGTGCTTGACGAGAAGGACGAATGGGTAACTTTTATCACCGATTCCCCCGAACCACCACTCGAGAGGTAACATTCACTTTGCCTGTCATCAATTCAGCATCCAACGTTGCAATCGTCGTTACAGGTGACAGCAAAGCGGAGGCTGTGCACTTGGCAATTGATAGCATTGGACGTGACAGCCCGTCGCTGCCTGCACGGTTAGTCCAACCGACAAAAGGGAAGTTGGTATGGTTTTTGGACAAACCAACCGCATCGAAACTAGATGGTCTCCAATTTTCCGAGTAGGGTCGATTTTGTTTCTTGCCGAAGTGTATGCTTGTATGTAGTGGAGGGTTTTCAAACCCGTCGATAGATCATCCTCGATTAGTTCCTACTTTGGGTTTTTTCTTCCTCCCTTTCTTTTTGAGATGGCAAAGTTGAATCCTTTAACAAAGTTGGGGTCTTAATGCAAAAACATATTCATATTTTTGCATAATTGAGGTTTTTTGTGCTTCCAACCCCTGTACTTCTTGGACTTTTGAAATTCAGTCCCTATACTTTTATTTATAGGAATTAAATTTTGAAAGTTTGAAGAATACAGGTACAGCGGGCATAGTTAGACCTATAACCAAAGTAAACATTTCTTTAAAGATCAATGATGGAAAGTAGAGTTTTGAAAGCTTCATGATTGCTCCAAGATAAGATTAAAAAAAATGCCATTGACATCAGCTGGATATGTTCAAGAATTCAACTAATAATTGCATGGATGATGATTGAAAATAAACTACTTAAATACCTAATCTGCCTCTTAACATCAGTTTAAAATAAAGAGATTAGCATCTTTACCTACTACTAGTCATCCAGCATTACATAATGGAATGTATTTAATTATGTCTTAATCTTTCTCTTTCAAGGAAAGTAAAGTAAACAATGACTAAATATTCTTAATCATTGTCAATCTAATTATTCACACATTTGAACTTTATATATTTATATTCGGATGTCAATACAAATATTTTAAGAAAAATGCAAATATAGATCAATATAAGTTTTTTTTTTCATTTGTTATTTTCTGTCAGAATTTACTGTTCCCAAAAGGATGGAGAATATATATTTATACAAGGGAAATTAGATATGACCCATTCCTTTATCCAGAGCCTTTAACCTCCAATTCATGGAGATGGCTAGTGAGTAACTATAAACTTAGAAGCTTTCCATGGCTCACTTTGATCAGTTTACGGATTACATCCTTCTATTGTACCCAAATTTGATATTTAGTCGCTATATTCTAATTTGACATAATTTGATCCTCTCCTTTCATCATGTCATTGGTTAATCCAATTATTTCGATAAAATGTGTTGTGGATTTTTCTTAAGAACACATCTTCAAACACAAAAAAAGTCATGTTAACATGATGAGTACAAACAAATGTTTCTACCAAAAGAATGACATTAGGATCAAGTTATACCAAAATAAAATATAAGTACTAAATCAAAATTTTCAGCATAGTAAAGGGATCAAAATCACAATTTGACCGCTTGTTTGTATAATACGAGTACCTAACCCAAAACCCAAATTCTATTAGATAATATGGGGTCAAAACTTGTCGGATCCGGGTTATTTTTCATCCCTACGTGTAGTGGACACCATGCATGCAGGAGCCCTATTTGGTATGGTACTCCAAAGGCAACCAAAATTTGGTAAGTACATTATATGATTTCCATATTAGGTATGTGCATTGTTGGCTTATTATGTCATTGCCATTTTGTCTCATCTTTTTACTTATCAAAGCAACATACCATTTGTAGCAGTCCCTCTGCACATTATTTAAACGCCTGCAACAAGCCATGCCATTTGCACCACTCCTCTTGAGGGTTCTTTCTCGGAAGCATCCATGGAAATCTGTGTTGGTTATAGTTGCTAGCTTGCTTCCTTTGGTGCTCACCATCAGCTTTGCCTTGTTGAAATGGAATGTGATAAAATACAGTAGACAAAAGGGGTTGCCTCCTGGGACCATGGGTTGGCCTGTTTTGGCGGAGACCACTGAGTTTATCAAATCTGGACCAAGTTTCATGAGAAAGAAGCGAGCTAAGTAAGTCTTTTCAACTCATTTGCACTCTCGTGTTATCTTACTAGGGACTTTGGAGTGTTAAACACGAATATTTCATGAAAAATAAGACTCCGAGTAACATAACATACATATAGTATATGCATGGCATACATGATTAATCGATCTTTTGAAACAGATATGGAAATTTGTTCAAGACTCACATATTGGGGTGTCCGACTGTTGTTTGCATGGATACCGACCTCAACAGATACATCCTTTTAACGAAGTTAAAGGTTTGATCCCAGGTTACCCTGAATCCATGCTCAAAATACTTGGGAGACTCAACATCGCAGCCGTGGATGGCGTTTATCACAAGCGTATCAGAGGTTCAGTGGTGTCTCTTGTTGGTCCTCTTGTGATGAAAGAGGAACTGCTGCCGAAGATCGATACCTTCATGAGATATTTCCTTAACAATTGGAATGGAAAATCATCGACATTCAAGAAACAACCAAGGAGGTTTGCAGATTAACATGCTGATTTTTTTTATGTTACTTGTTAAGCAAGCAATCGTTGTTTATGCATCTTGATCTATTATCAGATGGCATTGTCGATAGCATTCAAGCAAATTGTCGACAGGGAACCAGCTTCACTCTACGAGATGTTCAAGACAGCGTTGGATAAGTTAGTCGTGGAAGCGCTTTCACTGCCGATAAACGTTCCGGGGACAACTTACCATCATGGTTTGCAGGTATAATTTTGAAAGATTTTTTCGATCATTTTCGATATTGATTTTTCTAGAGAAATTTGCCTAATTTTTTTCCAGTATGTGATTCTATGCAGGGAAGAAAAAGAGTTGTGAAGATGTTGAAACAGTTAATGGAGGAAAGAAGATCCTCTTCAAAGGCCTACGATGATATTCTTTACCGTCTTTTTCTCCATTGCAAAGATGCAAAGTACAGTCTCACTGATGAGGAGATAATTGATTCAATAATAATCGTATTGTTCTCGGGTTATGAAACCGTCTCGGTTACTTTGATGATTGCCATCAAGTATCTCCATGATCATCCTAAAGCTCTTCGAGAACTACAAGTGAGGCGACGATTCTTTCGATTACTCGACTGAATTTCTTAATCATATGGTTTTTCTTGATGATTCTGGTGTATTACTTTCCTAGGATGAACATTTCGCAATCCAAGGAAAGAAGAAACTGGGAGAGGCGATCAATTGGAACGATTACAAGTCTATGAACTTTACCCGTGCTGTAAGCAAATTCATGTCTCCTTGCAAAACCAGCTTCCATTTCATTACATAAACTAATCAAATCCTTTTGTCTATGCATAGGTGATATATGAAACCTCAAGGTTAGCTACAGTGGTTAATGGACTAATGAGAAGGACAACAGATGATGTGGTCTTGAATGGTACGTCGACAGACACGAGTGTCGTGTACAAATACTTCAAGTAAAATAAAGAGTTCGAGCACGGTAACATTTTTTTCATGTGTTGTTGCTTGACAGGGTTTACCATTCCCTAAGGACGGAGAATATACGTGTATGTAAGGGAGATGCCTAGTGAGTTAAACTATAAACTTGATGAACATTTAGCATTTCATGGAGAATTTTTAATTGCAGCTTATGAGCATATAAGCTGAACTTGCAGGATAAGGACTGAGAGTCCCACAATTACTGCTTCATATTTGGAGCAGGCAGCAGGCTGTGTCCTGGAAAGGATTTGGGGATACTACAGATTTTCATATTCCTCCACTATTTTGCCACCACTTACAGGTTAGTCCATTTTTTTAAATTCATATTGACCATAGTGAAATTATGTTCAATGGGATTTTATCTTGTTTGAAATGCAGGTGGGAGGAAGTTGGTAGAACTGAAATCGTTCAATTCCCAAGAGTTTTAGCACCAAATGGACTGCATCTTAGGATATCAAACTACCACGAATGAAGTAAAGCCAAAGTTTCCTCAGTTAATAAGTGTTACTTTTCTTATGAAAAAAAAGAGGATCGGATTAGCCACAATTTAATTCAGTTAATTCGTATAATCATCTTTAAATAAATGATATCAAACTATTATCTCCTTACAATCGATTTATGAAGCAAGCAATGCTGTTTTCAGCTTTGATGTCATACTTCACTGATTTTTCATCTCAGTGAAATTTCTCCAATAACATATTCCAAGACTTTAGGGGCTATCTTTATCGTCGTCACTTGAGTGGTTTTTGTGATCATTGTAAGGTCAAAGGTCACAAGGAAGAGCAATCTTATTGTCTAATGGCTTTCCTCCGAACTTCAAATTGACAGAAAAATGAATGTTGAAGCAGCTACGCCCACTAATTCTGAGACTCTTATATTTCATGATATGTCATTTTTGCCTTTGACTGCCACTCCTGCATTTGCTCAGACGCGATATCAGCAAATTCTAGAGCTCTTCCACAAGGCTTCACCATCTGATTCGGCTACTAATTTGGTACGTAATGTTCCTTGTTTATCTTTCAATAAACATCCTACTTTGATTTTTGATACAGGTGCTACTTGGAGTTTAGAGATGTATTTAGCATAATTTTCGAAAAACAGTATTTATAGAGTGCGTGTACATTTATTGTTGGTGTGGCATGAGCCAAACGATTTCAATGTATAATAGATTTGTTGTTATCCTTAAGATCTTATGAGTATTTATTCTCAAATGATTGAAAGTTTTTAAACAGATATACCTAGTATTCACCTCAGATTTATCAAAAAAAATTGATCAATACAAAATTAAAACCCTAATTTATAAGTATTTGATGTAATTAACTCTTTTAGATATATAAAAGATTTTTATTTTAATTAATCTAAGATAAGTACAAAATAGTATTTGTCTAAAGATAAATTTAACAATTTTACATTAAACGTTCATATTTCTAACATTTTTACTGCTCGAACTCGAGAACTCAAAAAATAATAACAATTTCTTTACAAATAAGATTACTGGTTCATGCTATAAAAGAAAAATTTTAAACATTGTAAATCATATTGAATTATATAAATATGAATTACTTGAATCAAATTATAGTACCTCTAAAATATTTTATATTGTCACATCATATATTATTATTATTATTATTAAGAGAGTGACTGCCCATCACTTGTTCTTAATTTTTTATTCTGACACCCCACTCCATTGTTGGGTCCAATAAGTTACTGTTGGCCTTCAAAAACGGAGGATCTTCCAAGTTAGATGTAAATAGAAAAGCCAGGTTACAATTAAGTAAGATTCCCATATTGTTGCATTGCATTCCTTGTAGCTTTTGAACTTAAGAACAAACCAAATTATTGAATTTTAAAAATATATAAATTATTAAATATTTAAAATATTATTATTTAAATAATTTATATAATATTTAAGTTTATGAATACTTACATTAACATGAGACCAAAAATTTCACTTGTCAATCCACTTGTCAATAGAACAGTGAGCACGTATTGTATTTCTATATATTTATTTTTGGTTATAAAAGTTTCAGGTTAGGAGACTCCTTAGTTTAGGTAAGACATACCTAAAATCCAATTGAAATTTATATAAGGATTTACGAATTACCCAATAAGAATGACAATAGTAGAATTCGAACTTGATTTACAAGCTCAAATTCTTAAATCTCAACCACTTGGGTCAACACTCATTGATATTTCATATATATTATGCATTAAACATTTCTTGTATATTTTTACTACGCAACATATCCAACCTGTCGCATTTTAAAAATATCATATCTATGACTTAATTCTTAAAAAATTAAATCCTTTTAGTCCTAAAGTAACAACATACAGTCAAAACTCCAATACTAAATTAAATACAACCTGCAATAAAGCGGCAAACAAAATATTTTAACAAAGATATGCATGCAGTACACTAACAAAGTGGTGGGATCTTTATCCAACTTGACTCTTAGGTTGTCCCTTCAGTGCAACCAAAGTGGTGGGATCATTAACAATGTCTCAAATACTATCATATATGAACATTAAACCAGCTTTAACTACACAGAATCAGCAGAGAAAGTAGAGGAAATAACAAATACTACTGAACTTGCACCAATGTACAGTTACAACGTCCAGAATTTAATTCTTATATACCGATCGGAAACCGAAAGTGCTACCAATGGTATCCAAGTGTCTAACAGCCTATAGTGAAATGCGCCTATGAGATGAAAAGAACTTTTTGCAACTCTTCCTGTAAACCAGAAAGAAGAATAGAGCATTCTTAGATTTATGGCAACATTGAAAGTAGGGGGGAAAAAGGAAGCTAGAAGAGGATGTTTGCGCAAATACCTTTCTCAATCTCGTGCTAATTATGTGGTGAGGAAATAAAACAGGTCCTCGTTTTCCTGCTTTATTTGCATGGAGTTCCGTTGCTGCTCAACTCTTTGGAGATGTGTTGAAAGTTGAAGCAAATCAACAGTGGTTCCGTTTTCAGGAGAAAGGCAATAGCTAGTGCTCAACAGATCCGAGTTTTGAACTTGACCGTCGAAATTAGTGGTATGACCAGCATCAGAGATCGCAACGGTGCTTGCACGGCTTACTGCCATGGGGTTCATTCCACATGAATAAAAGGTATTCACAGCGGATTTCTCGGAGCTACGATGAGTGTGGCTGGCTTGATCAATCAAGGGCCTAGTCATTTGAATTCCTGTCGCATGGCTTGACAAATCCTGCAATTGAGCTGACAGAAGAGAGAGAGCACAGTCTGAGCGTGAAACCCCAGAGAACTCTTCAACCGTTGATGCTACACTAGGAGTATCAAAGGCTTCGGTTGCAGATGAACTGTTCCAGGAACATATTGTCTCCCACTGCCATGCACATGAAAGAAAGATGATGGTTGCAACTGCCCATTGCAATCGGTATGCCGACTGGGAATTAAATATTGGTTTCTCTTCAGATTTAACCTTCTGCCATTGATTAGTGTACGAGTGTCTTTCGGGATGAAGAAAGTCAACTTGAAATCGTTTGGGATAATGAAAGGTGTTCCTTTCGATATGGATGTCCCGAGAAACTTGGTACTGAGAGTCCACATAGGTCACCAATATATTAAAATTTGCAAGCAATCTAATGAAGCAAAGCAAGCTAGGACAATTCGGTTGCTACAACTCTGTATTTTTCTATTTTTAGCCTGCAAATCGAACTGAACCTATACTTAAAAGCATACAAGAACTCGTTAGACTTTAGATAAGATAAAATGCTTCAGTTATAGATTTTTCTTGTAGTTTTTATTATCCTTACATTCTCATATGAATCTTGTAAAAACCGATTTAGCCCTAGCCTTGTCAGCACATACTATATGAATCTTGTAAAACCGATTTAGCCCTAGCCTTATCAGCACATACTAGTTTTCGAGGCTTGCACAAAATGTTTCCATCTACTTAGCCCTAGCCTTGTTTACTAGCAGAAAATAAGTTACTATCTGTACCAATGCAATCGAGGGTGAAGGGCTTAAATATATGATTGGTACTGCCCCGGAACAGGTTTGAGTTTATATCTTCAACTTCATATCTACGAGCCTCAGGTTGTAAGGTAAGAGATAGTTCATACCTGATACGAATGCATCAATTTAAGTGTGATTTCCAGAAAAGGTATTGAAATGAAGCTTCCTTCTACGTTCATTATGACCTGCTAGGCGTTTACGACAACTGCGCTTACCATCATCAAATTCAGCCAATAAATGAAACCTGATGTAGCGACAAGAATTGCGATTAGTAACACCAAAAATGTATCGAAATACTGGCCATGAAAGTGAAACAATGAACAATTATGTTTAGGTCTACCCTAATATATGTGGAGCTAATGCTAGAAAAGGAAAAGTAAGGAAAGACATGGGGATCTTCCTCCAAAAAAGTTGGTCTGCAAGAAACAACTTCTATGAAAGCTAAATACATGACAAATAGAAAGATATATACATGTACTTATTCCTTGTATTATGAAAATTTCTCTAAACTGGTTTCAATTTTTAAACAATATGATCTTAAACTACAAACAGGCCAAGATAAAAATTAAATTTCACATAGACAATCAAAATTGAAGGGCAAAAGATAGTAAAAAGAGCAAGCAACCTGCTACACTGCTGGCAAAACCTCTGTTCAATTCCATTAACATAACTATGGTTGTCTTGGAGTGGGCCTCACAAACTTTATGCTTCTTGTGGTAATCTTTTGAAGAGCTAAGATCCTTGTTGCAACCATAAACTTGACAACAAGGAGTATGGGAAAGCGAGCTCGTCGACCGAGCTTTCTTTGGCATGAAAGCAGGGGAAACGACCGATGTTTCCTGGGAGAATTTCCCATCATGTGCATCTTTGTAATCGGTCAATCTCCCTAGCTTCAAATCAATGAGTGAAGAGTCTTGACTGTTGGAGTCAATCAAGAACTACAATGCTTGGAACCAGATTCCTCTTCACCAAAATATGAACTAGAGGAAACCATACAAGAAGGGAAACTAGACTTTTAGCAGTGGAATCATTACCGAACTCGGCTCCAAAATCCCCATACTGGTGTTACCATAAAAGGGCTTCTTGTTCATATCAGCAATACCAAATCCATGAAATCCATGCTCTCAACAACTTCAATATCAGTAGAAGAAGGCTTGAGGTCCCAACTCAGCATTGCTTTTCTGCTTCTCGCAAAAGCATCCAAATCTATTTCATCAGTAAAAAGAAGGCCTTTTTCTTCAGAACCATAGCTCCAAGACTCCATCAACATGTATAATGTAAATGCCTACACATAATTTGTATAAAAAAAGGTTAAAAAGGGAAAATCATTAACACAATAACTGCTTATCAGGTGCTAAGGGGAAAAAACAACAAAAGAGAGTGATAAAGACACACAGACCATTGATTTCAGTAGTGAGTTAAATTTTTAACATTACATTACAAAAAGGGTAGGTTAGAGATATTCCCATGGGCATTTAATATGAAAAGGTATACTAAAAGAGGTTCACACAGAAGAGAGGGAATCAAATATATGTTTGGTTGCATAGAAAGTGAAGGAGAAATGTTTTAAAAAATGAAAGAAAACTGAAACTCAATGAAAATGTTCAAAATAATTGAACTGAGAAAAGCTGATGATTTAAGTTGCCCAGAAAAAGGGCTGATTATTTGATATCCAAATCCCATAGGAACTAAAATTACTGAAAAAGCATAATAATTTTAGCTGAAGCAGAAGAGATTAAGATAACCCAAAGCTCCAAATTCTTTCACATTTCAAATCCCAATAAAATAAGGGTGCTTAAAAAAGCTTAATCAACAAAATAAAGTATGAAAACAACCCATTAACAGAGATTAGCAGACAAAAGGAATTCACTTGGGGTAACGTTAAGTCCCTGTTAAAGAAAACTGTAGTAGAACAATTAAGGATGTCGCAAGATTCCCAACTTTCTTTCCGTTTCCTACGGTTTTCTAGGAAACCAAACAAAAAAACATCAAACAACAAAAAAAACCTCGAGAAAAACAAACAAAACCCAAAATTAAAAAAAGGGTCATCTAGATTTTTCTTTCATTGCTTACCACAGGGAAAAAAGGGAAGAAATCAAATGATAAAGCGAAGAAGAAAGACAGTGAGAAAGTGAAGGAGTATTATTAGTAAAGTTTAGGTTTTTTAAATGAAGATGGTATGTGGTGAGGTCGGAGTCGTAGATACAGTGTGAGTCAACATGATTTCCTCTCCTACTATTTCTAATATTCTGCCTCGAAAGCATTGCCCAGGTCTTTGTATGCTTTTGAGGGGATGTTCATTCCATCTTAGGAAATTCCATTCTTGACCCCTTTGTTTTTCTCCATTGGCAGAAAACAAAATCAAGCTTGAATTATTATTACTAGTGTTTTGTTGTTGTCCAAATTATTCTTTCATAACCATCAAACTATAATTCGAATCATATACTTTTTTTATTAATATTAAAAAGGATAATATATATTTTAAGTATTATAAACCAGCCGATGATAAAAATTTAAATGATGCTTGAACATGAGACTTATTAGAATAACAATTATATTTTAATTATTGAATGATTATTATTATTGGATAAATATCACGTGGGATAAATACATAACTAATACTTTTAGAATGATAATTGGATAAATTAACCTATTACATCTCCATTTTATCGAATCTACAATATTTCATATAACAAATAATTATTTCAACTCTTTTTATTTTAAATTAAAGGATATTATACATTTAAATATGTTTAAACTTTTTCTCTTTTGTATAATAATAATAATAATATAATAATATAAAAAAGACAAATTTTGAATATAATAAAATTGCTAATTTGATAGTGAAGCGACAAGGAGACAACATTTGTTTTGGACCACCAATCCTAAATTTTATTCAATAATTTGACATAAAAAAGAAAAAAAATGAAATTACTTGTTGGCTTAAAACACTAAACCTTACTTATTTAAATCGCACCTTCTCAAGAACCAGTTCGAAGCTTTCTAGCAATAAAAAAAGTAATTTCCCATCCTATGAATAATGTTAAACACCCAAAAAAATTAATTTAAAATTATAACTAAAAAATAATTTTTAATATAATCTCATAAACTCAAATTTCTAACTTTTGTTGTGAAAAATCATTTAAGTGAAATTATATTTATTCTTAAATATTATATTTTCAATATATAACATAAGGTCTAAAATAAATATTTTATCTTTTTAAAATCACTTTTTAACGGTAATTACAAATAATTAAATTCTAAATTATATTTTTCAAAAATACTTTTAAAAATTCTTTTTTACTACACTTTTAAAATCATTTTTCAAAAAATAATATCAATCTGTAATTGTATTTATGACTTCAAATTATATTTTTATTTTAAATTAATTCTAAATATATAATTTTACTTAAATTGTGATTTTTTTTTAAATTAGTTATTAAATATTTTAACATTTCAATTCTATCCACGGATAATATGGCACAAACAATAATTAATGTTGGGTTTAAATAAAATTATGGTTAACTTTAATTTCATTATAAACAATGATTTTCATACACGTGGTACAACATTAATTATTGTTTATGTCACTTCATATTATTACACAAAACACATCAATTTTACCTGATAATTAATAAATTTTATCAATAATATCTAAAACAGATTGTTAAAAGTTCTTAATACAAATTTTATCACTTCTAGATTTGAGTTTAATACTCGTTAAGAAAAAATTCTTATTTTCTCTTCTTATAAATAGGAGTCGTTAAAAAACAGTTTGTATAAATTTTATCAATACGGGACATGATTAACATGTATAGATAGTTTGTAAATAAAATGAAAGTCATAATTTGAATATAAAATTAAAATATTTTAAAAAAATTTTAAAATGATACTCATAGATTAAGATTTGTGGTGCAACCAAATTTAAATTATTTTCATTATTTTAAAATAAAAGATTTATTTTGTATACATTTTTAAAAATAATTAAAATGAACTATGACAGCTGTGTTGTTATCCAGTAAACAAAGAAACGACACTGGAAAAATGGGTTGTGGTGAAAAGCTGGAAAAATGGGGGGGCTAACAAAATCTCTGACACAAGATATTGAAACCCCACATATTTATTTCTACCCAAATTTAATTGAAATTTAAATTAAAAATTGCTCTCATTTTGGATATCTATGTTGGGATATGACAAGACCCTGCTTGACATTGTACATCATGGTGAGTATACGCGTGTCCAACTGAAAAAAATATTAAAACAAATAATATATTTATACTATTAAATTTTTAATATGTCAATTAAAATATTAATTTTTTATTTTGTTTCAATTATATTATTAAAGTATTAATTTAATAATAACACAATGATTATGAATATCAACTGCTGACATAAATGTCATGTCAAAATGATGTTATTTTGATTGTATTATTTTAATGCCTAAAATTACGACGTTTTCATAAAAGAAAAATTAACAAATACATTTAAGTAGTAAGGGGTATTGAACCATAAACTTTTGAAAAGAAAAGTAGAACACGTTATCGTTGGGTCAATTTAGAATTATTTTTTAAAAAACTAAAGAGTGTTAATGATCTTTAAAATGTTGATTTTTTTTAATTAAATCCCTTAATTACTTTTACATTTAAATAAATTATTGTATTATGAAATTTTATCAATTTACCTCTTCGACTAACTTTTTTATTAATTTAATATTTTTTAATCAATTAGTGTTACATGTTACATGATAAATGTATCCGTATGTATTTTCATACATTTATTACTTTTTTAAATATTTACAAAAACAACGTGACAAAACAATAATAACTAAAAAATAATTATTATGATTTAATTAATTTAATTTTATAATTTAAGAATTTCATTAAGTATAAAAGTAAGGTTTAATACAAAAATAAGTGTTGAAACTATAATTTAAGTTAACTTTAGGTGTTTAAAGAATTATTTGTTTAAAAATAAGTGTCTAATATTTTTTTCTATTACACTTTTAAGTGCCTAATGGTTTCTCGATTATATTTTTAGTCGATTACACAGTAACGACAGTTAAAAAACGTTAAATGTCACTTGTCATGTTTATATTTTGGTTTAATGCAAAGATAAGTGTTCAAACTATACCATAAGTTAACTTTAGATGCCTAAAGAACTTTTCATTAAAAATAAGTGTGTAACGTTTATGACGTTACACTTTTATATACCTATGCAATAATGGTCGTTAAAAAAATTGTTAAATTACACATGTCATGTGTGTGTATATATATATATATATTAAAATTTAATAATATTATTATTATTTAAAAACAAATTTTTATAAAATTACAAAAAAAACTACAACTCTAAAATCTCTCACTTTAACCCTATTACTAGTTGTTGTCGATTATCACTGACCGCCTTCGTAATCGATAAATGACTACTCATCCATCGTCGGACCTTAATTGTCGATCATCCCTCTTGTTGTCGTCTTGACCCCTTTAAATCCCTAAATCTAATACCAAAATCCAAAATCTTAATTCCAAATTTATCATTCTAAGCTTAAGTTAACTTTACGAATTTATGAGGATGATGAAGGGGTTCTGAATGCAGCTGGGAAGGGAGGAATTTTTTGCGTGAGGATAAAATTTTTTTTCTTAAAAAATGTTCTAAAATAATATATATATATATGCAAGTGACACGTATCAAATAGCGATTGGATCTAACGATTGTTACAACCTAAGCACCTAAAAATGTAACGTCAGAAAGACTCACATTAGGTACTTGTTTTAGCAAAAAATCTTTAGGCACCTAAAGTTAAGGAATAGTTTAAACACTTATTTTTACATCAAGCCAAAATATAAACGTGACAATTAACGACTTTCTTAACAGTCGTTACTGTATATGCATATAAAAATATAACATAGAAAATTGTCTAATATTTTTTCTATTACTTTTAAGTGCCTAATGGTTTCTCGATTATATTTTTAGTTGATTACACAGTAACGAGTTAAAAAACGTTAAATGTCACTTGTCATGTTTATATTTTGGTTTAATGCAAATAAGTGTTCAAAATATACCATAAGTTAACTTAAATGCCTAAGAATTTTTATTAAAAATAAGTGTGTAACGTTATGACGTTACACTTTTATATACCTATGCAATAATGGTCGTTAAAAAAACTGTTAAATTACACATGTCATGTGGTGTGTATATATATATATATATATTAAAAATTTAATAATATATTATTATTTAAAAACAAGTTTTTATAAAATTACAAAGAAAACTACAACTCTAAAATCTCACTTAACCCTATACTAATTATTGTCGATCATCACTGACCGCCTTCGTAATCGATAAATGACTACTCATCCATCGTCGGACCTTAATGTCGATCATCCCTCTTGTTGTTGTCTTGACCCCTTTAAATCCCTAATTCTAATACCAAAATCTAAAATCTCAATTCCAAATTTATCATTATAAGCTTAAGTTAACTTTACGAATTTATGAGGATGATGAAGGGGTTCTGAATGCAACTGAGAAGGGAGGAATTTTTGCGTGAGGATATAATTTTTTTTCTTAAAAAATGTTCTAAAATATATATATATATATACGTGACACGTATCAAATAACGATTGTTATAACCTAAGCACCTAAAATGTAACGTCAGAAAGACTCACATTAGGTACTTGTTTTAGCAAAAAATCTTTAGGCACTAAAGTTAAGGTATAGTTTGAACACTTATTTTTACATTAAGTCAAAATATAAACGGACACTTAACGACTTTCTTAACAGTCGTTACTACATATGCACATAAAAATATAATAGAGAAAATATTATACCCCTAAAAGTATAAAGCCAGAAACGTTAGAAACTATTTTTAACGGAAAAAAATATTTAAACATATAAAATTAATTTAAAGTATATTTAGACACTTAATTTTACATTAAATTTAAAAATAATTCAATTCTAATGTCCCATCACCCAAAACTTTTGTAGACGCATTAAATTCAATTGTCTATGTAATGAAGTATTCAAATTTACAATTTAGGTCTCTTTGTTATAGGCATCTTCATGTTAAATTTGAGCTGTATTAATGCTCGTGCTGATGGCTAAGCTGATAAAAGGATATGGTTGATGCAATCCCTTTGAGGACTCAATCAAAAGAAATTGAAGTTAAGAAATAATTTCAAATTTATTTCATAATTTGAGATGTTGAGTGCAATTAATCCAAAAGAACCCAGGAAGCGGGCACATTACTGCATTAGGCAGTGAGGCACTGGAATCTGACAACCAACTTTGCCTTTTCCTTTATGAAGCAATGTTGCATGAGATGGCAGCCAAAGGCATCACCTCTGCAACAACTTGTCATTGTACAGCAACTCACTGTGCACGGACCTCTTTTCTTCAGGATAAGAATTGAAAGCTGCCTTTCATTCTCTTAAACCTTTAAAGGATTTTTTTTTTCATTTTAACTTCTGAATTTGTAAAAAACTTATCATCGTCTGCCCACTATTACCCTTCATGTTAAGATGATGTAGCACGATTAGAACATACTATGAGATGTGAAGGAGAAAAAAATTTATGAAAAATATAAATTACAGATATAATATATATAAGATGTAAAATAATCCAAAATATTTGTAAATTATAATTTAAAACTTAATTTTCTTTTAATAAAATCTTATTTTTTAAGAAAAATTGATAACTTTTATAAAAAATTAGGATTTTTATAATGATAGGAGTAAATCGATAAAATATTTATTTAGAGGCAAAATGAAATGGACAACTTTGAGGATAATTATTGCCATTTTGTTAGAATATCTTTCAGAGAAACATCATTTTTGAGGAGCTTATCACTAAATTCAATGAAGGTTCATGTTAGAAGTACTAGAAGACTGTCATCATTTATGTACAAATTTTCAACCGCAGTATTTCGTTAACTTATTCGAACTCTCCAACGATGACGATGTTACTATGATGGTTAATTATCAGAATCAATATTCAAATGCGATACACAGATGTATGCGACATTTGTTGAAGTGTCTACTGTTCGTGGTATGTCATTATGCTCTCACTATAGATGGCTCAACAAGTTGATCAAGTTGACAACCCAACTCAAGTAATGTGTAATGATTTTAACTCGTTAATGGGAAATCCACATCATGGTGCCACCCCCATCAAGTTCAATAGGGAGGCATTCATCCAACTTATTACGATCTGTACGAGGTGGCTCCACAAATAATCCGTATGGTAACATCGCTTCCAGTTCAAGGGGAAGACATTATCTACCAATTTTTTTGACAGAATATAGATATGCCCTCGATGTAGCAATCTGTGCAGTACCCAATTGACACGATGCCTTTAAATTTCAGGAAGACATTCAACTGCGAGCTTCTTCGACCTCAATGTCGAGATGCCTTCAAGTTCAAGTGGAAGACATTCAACTAATAGCTTGTTCGACCTAAATGTCGGCATCGTGGAGGAACCCTCATCTTCACCAAAAGAACCTCTTTGTGAGTCAGGTGCAGATGGTGTTGAGACTGGACTATTCGTTCAGCCAGAATCATCGTAGTTCAACATGGACTCCGATGATAATGATGTAGATGAAGTTCTCACAAATAATACACACCGAACCTCCAGCACACATGTATGAAGTTGAATATGATGCAATATACATGCCAGAATTTATGGATATGCCTAATGTTGGTGATTATGAAATTAAATCACCAGTCAATGATGGTGAGTTATATAAAAGAATAAAGTTTCTATCCAAAGAAGAAGAGATGATGACAATTAAGAATTAAAACATTCGTAATTCTGTTCAGTCCAGAGACGTCGTTTCACCACCAAAAGTATGTATGTCACTGTGTACAACGTGATAACGATGCAATTGGATGGTTTGTGTATCGAAGAGGAAAAAAAAATAGATGAGAACTAAAAGTATACATGGTCCTCACACATGCTGTGCTGAATGGATCAACCAGGATCATCCCAACTTAGAATTTGACATTATCTGCCAAACCATCACGCCCATGGTCAAAGCAAGCTCCAATAAGCTATTATGGTGCTGATTTCAGCTATATAGTCGTAACATGGGTACACCGTCTCATACAGGAAAACATGAAAGACAAAGCAGAATGCTATTAAAAAACTTCACGGCGAGTGAGATGCATCTTATAACGAACTACCAAGTTGGTTTAGGGTAGGCGCAAATTGAATCCTGGGATAATTGTCAACTTCAAAACTTGTTATGCATAGTATAATGATCGAGTGATTAGCAATTGATTCCAATTCTACCAGCTTTTTTGGACTTACCCACATGTATTAATGTTGCGAAATACTGCAAGCCCATGGTCCAAATCGATGAGACATTCTCGTACGAAAAATACAAGCAAAATTTACTATTGAAAGTTGTCTAAGATGGTAATCACAACATTCTTTCATTTGCTTTTACCTTGTTGAAGGAGAAGATACATATTCTTGGGTTTTTTTCCTTAGGAACTTACGCTTACATGTTGTAACGAGAGAAAAAATCTGTTATTTCAGATCGCGAGCTAGGATCAATGCATCAATGGATTCTTTGGGTCCAATATGGTAACCACCCTATGTCCAACATCAATATTGTATCTAACAAATTGTTGCTAACTATGATGGAAAGTTCAAGAATAATGATGAGCTTCAATTACTTATGCGCACGGGTATGTCAAAATACCTAATTTTATTTCTCAATCATTTTATTTTTTATGGAAACTTACAAATAAGTTTTACATTTGACGCTCAAGTTACAACTATTACCTGAAACATTTAAGTAAATGCTTCAATATTTGTGAGGAAGAATGAGGAATGATATAATTACACCAGCCTCATCAACAAAGAAATGTGGACAAATGCATATGATGGTGGATATCGATATGGACACATGACGACCAACTTGGCTGAGACTATTAATTTGACCTTAAAGGGGGCATGCCATTTACCAGTAACGACTTTGGTTAAAACGATGTATTTTTGTTTGGGAGCGCTTTTTGTCAAGCTCGGGGGACAAGCTCAAACTTGCATGCAAAACGGTCATGTCTATCACCCAAGATTAGTTGCAGATCTATAAAAAAGAATTTTTGCATCAAATGGAATGTCAGTAACAATATTCTCTATAATCTATGAATTACTTCGTGTTATAGAGATGTCGCAACCTCTTCAAGGGATTCAAGCTAACTCGTTCAGAATCTACGAGACATGTGGTGTGACAGTGGGTTTTTTCAAGCTCTGAAGTATTCATGCTCCTATGTCATAGCAGTTTGTTCTCATACATATAACACTATAACCATTTTATAGATCCCATATACCGACTTTCAGAAGTATTTAAGGTATATGATTTTGAGTTCCCCCATAGATAATGAGAAAGCCCCTGATGAGGTTCAGAATTGGCTTCTGATTGTACCAGACATGTCCTTTTTAAAGTAGTTCAGTCGTCCAAAATCTACTCGAATTCATTGTGATATGGATATTCAAGAGACGTTCGGAGAAAACAAAAGATGTGGGCATTGTAGAAACCTATGACACAATAGGAAAAATGTCAATCTCTTTTTTCATCAAGTAATCGTTGATGTTATGATGATGTAATAGTTGTTTATAAAAACTAAGTTTTTGTTATTTAATTAAAATTTACTTTCAATTAATGTCATTTAGCATCGCCGAGTAATGGGATACTCAAGTGAAAATTAAATAAAAAACATTACAAACTAAATACAAGAAAATGATACAATTCAAACAATAAAAATAACTAAATAGAAACATTAAATGCAAATGATATAATTGAACATTAAATAGTAAAAACATTAACAAAAATAAATAAATAAAAAGTCCATAATTAAATAAAACTTTACAAATGCTGGTAAACAATTCTATCGATGCATGCGTCTTGAATGTGTTCCGCAGGGTGGTGACTGTCTGTGTCGATAAGGATTCTTTATATATATTGTTCTTACTCCTCACTCTCATCATTATCATCATCATCATTATCATCATCAAGAGCAGTTACATTTTGTTGACGAATGACGAATGACGATATAACACATCTATAGAATAAGGACCTTGGAGGTGTATGACTGACTATTCACCGCTCATAGAAAACTATGAAAATTGTGAAAACATCGACATCGATGAGTGTGAAAATTACGCCGGAGGGTCTATGTATGTGGTTCACATTCACCCGCCAAAAAAAACATATGAACCGCACGTTGGATCTACAAGCATAGAAGTATAATATCCGCCATGAGGGGTCATAAAACCCTACGTCAGTGGCATCTGAACCATCTATGGTGTCATCTGACCTGGCTGCAGTGGCATCTGATATGGAGCAGTGGCGTCTGACCAGACTGAGGTGGTATTTAAAATGGTTATATGCTATCTGATACGGTTGCGGTGCCATCAAAAATGGCTTTAGTGATGGTTTCTGTGCTGCAGTTGAGGACGAGCCAGAAGCACCTACTTTCCATCCACGAGTCGAGAGACGATGATGCTTGACAATTGACGTATTTGTTAGTGCTGATGAATGCTCACACCTTGTGCTTACTCAAAAGTAGGAACATTTTCCCGTTTGTGTTGAACCACTCATAATTATCATCCACAACCAAATAATGATCCACATAATGGGTTCCATACGAGAAATACATCCAAGTCGATCCTCACATATCATTACCCACTCGATGTGCTTCAGCAACCAGTCGATTTCTTTTTTGCCCCGTCTATCGATGATATGCATATCGTCGAGATTCTTAGGTGCTTTCATAATAGATTGTATGAAACTAAATTGGTGGAGCACGAGATTAATACGATGCCACTCGACAATAACATAACATATGAGAGAGACCATCGTCATCCAGACATCTAATGAGCCTATCAAGTAATGTGAGATGTAAATCCTCATTTCTTTGGTAGAATAAGGAGCCCATTGAAACTAAAACAAATATATATAATTATTATCAAAATAATATTCTAATTATATAACGATAATTAAAAGTAAATAATAAAATTAAAAACAAATAATAAAATTAAAACATACTCTGTACCAGCCTTCTAATCAATGAGTAACTGAATTTATTCTAATTCATCCGGTAAATCCCCATGATTTTTTCTTGCACTTGACCACCTATTTAATGAAAAAATTCCATTATATACTCAAAATTATTTATATATGAATTCATTAATGAAATTACCTCAATAATAGAGGAAGACTAACGAATTTTTCACGACCGAACATAAAAAGGGCTTGCGATACCACACCCAAGACTGGAGAAGAAGGATACATCCGTCAATAGTATTTTTTATAATCAGTTGCTTGACACATTTCCCAATACATAAATGCCAAAACTACAGATCCCTAACTGAGTGCGCCGGCAACGTGAAAATCTGCGAGGTGACACAACCACATACAATGAATTTGGTTGCGCGATTTGTCGGACATCAAGATCCCTCCTATGAGATGTAATATGCAAGCTCGTGCATACATTTTAACTTGTTCATTGGAGGCGTTGTGACTCAAATGTTTAAAAGTTGTATCCAACCAATTTAACAGTATTCGACCACAACTGAAATTAGGCATGTCACCTCCAAGATATTCCTCGCATAAGGAATGCCAGTCACCATCTGTCACTCCAAAAATCACATCCCATCTACCAAAAGCCCTAAATGTATGGAAACATCATCTAGCGTAATAGTGCACTCTTCACACGGAAGATGAAATATGTGTGCTTCTGGTCTATACCTCTCAACCAGTACAGAAATAAGGTTGGATTTAAGGTTACAGTGCCCTTCATATTTCGCTACGTAACCGAATCCATCCTTGGCTAAATACGACCATACACAAGTAAGTATCTCTAAGTTAACATAACAAATGAATATATCTAATATACGGTATCTCTCCTAATTTAATAAATAGTATACAAATTAAAATATAAACCAATACTAAAAAATTAAATAAATAATGCATTCACAATAATTAAAATAACAATACAATTTAAATTTGTTACCGTATTGGTAAAATGACTCGAGATATGATTCTCATCTAAACGTAGCAACCCACATTCCATTTTATAACTGTAAAAAGTAATAAAAGATTGTACAATAAAATAATAAATTATTAATTATAATATAATAGAAAATATTTTACCTTTTTAATATAAAGATTGATAATAGGAAGAATTTGAGATTTAAGTGTGGTTTGAGGTTGTGTTGAGTGTGGTATATATAGGTGGAGGGGAGGAGGAAACTGGTGGTAATCAATGTGAGAGACGACGATTGTTGAATTAAAGGAAATGCAGATTATGATTCGCGCCTTCCCTACGTGTCATATCCCTTCCCTACGTGTCATAACCCCGCTAAGGCATGGACCACTTACATGGTGCCAGCTCAGATAAAATCCCGTGAAGGCTCGGATGCGATCCACTTTATTTTCACCGTGTCAAAAATGTGCTAGATCGCTAATATTTGAGGATAGTGTGCCTGACATGTATTTATTGGGTCTAATGGTGATATTTCGTTAAAAATGACATTTAATATTTTTTTTAAATAAAGCAATTTAATATTCTTTAAGACAAGATGACGATGACCAACTTCATCTTTGACAATCCTTGTATAGGGTTAATGATAATTTTGACTTTCATTTTTAAAAAAAAAAATATTTTTTGATTTTTTAATCTTTAAATTTTGTCAAACTAAATATATTAATATAAAAAACAATAAACTTATTAATTTAAAATCAATATTTTATATTTCTAGTCAATGATAATGTCAGTTATTCTATATAAAGATTAAAAATATTAACAATGAAATTTAAAAATAATAAAATATTAATTTTTTAAAATTATGAATATATTTAACTTTTATTAATTTTTTCACCTGTTGATTGTATTTGATAAAAAAATTTGAAGATCAGAGGAAACAAATTTAAGGTTATATATATATATAAAGAAAAAAGGGGCATATATGAAGCACTCATGAGAAGGAAGATGCATATGTCCCCATATGGCCATCACCAATCTAATCTCCTTCCCAAAGCCATTAATGTGAGCCGAAAGCTCCAATTTCCTTTATGAAAAAACAATCCACTCAACTTTGCATTTTGCAATGGCCTTTGTACCATACATACTTACATACATACATACATACACACAAAAGTTCTTCATAAATAGAATTAAAAGAATGGTTTGGCCTCAATGACATAATGGTATCTATGGGTATTTATAGACTTCCACAGCTAATGTCAATGGGTAAGTGTTAAAGAGTTTACATAATTTTCATAATATTTTTTTTAATATTTTTTAATAATATTTTTAAAAAATAAAATAATTCAATATTTTTAATTAATTTTTATTTACAAATTTATCTATTTTCATCCTAATTAATTATATAAAATTTAGTTTTTTTAATAGAGAGATTAATTAGATGTGGAACGTAATTAATCAATTATACTTCAATATTTTGAGTCCACCAAAATAGTAGATATAGCCCACGTTTATGTGGTCCATTAGTTATAGTTGCAATATTTGGCAGGCTTTTTATTAGCATAGCCGCCCGCCTCTACTCTATAACTGGCCATCATCTTACGTAAAAAGTTGATTAATTTTTAAATGGATAGTTTGTGCACCTCAATGATTTAATTTACTGGAAAACCTCATTATTGGAAGGGTAATATATATTTTTTTTAGAAATTTTAAATTCGAACAGTTACCTTTATACTATATAAATACTTTTTTATAATCAAACCATATTAATAAAAAATTATCATTCAATTATAAAACAATTAAAATAAAATATTAATTTTGTTCATAAAAAAATAAATTCATAATTATAGCGGTGGGGTTGCAAAGTGCAAAGCAATCAAGTTATGTAGTATGCACTCCGGGCTCTCTTCAAAATCCTATATATTACACATATTTTCCATTGAAAATATTTATTTGTCTATTCTGAAATTTTATAAGTTCCTCTCTCTTTGAAATTTTATAAGTTCATCTCCTAATATAAATTCTTGCAAAGCTCCCTGCATGCATCCAAGTGAAGCAACAAGCTTGAACTTGTCTTGGCTGTCTTCTCTAATAATGCATTTATATGATTTTTAATCGAATTCTTCACTTCATCCATATTTATTAGCAAAGATGTTTCCTTGGTTGACAAGCCAACATCATGTTTACAAAGAATGTATCATTAGGCTTCTTATACATGATGTTTGATTATGTTGTTTAGGATAAACATGCAACACAATGATTTCTAATCTGCAGAACAATCCGGATCTTGTTCTGATAGTCATAATTGGTCATTAAACCATTCTAGATAATCCGGATCTTGTTCTGATACCTTCTCGGAAACAAACTTTTTAGGTGCATTAAAAGTGAAGATAATGGAGTTAATTTCGCAGGGATATCGTTTTCGATTGGTAAGTTGGTATATCAGCTTTTTGTTTTTAAAGAATGATTGTTCATTTGCCTAAAAGAAAGAAAAAGCTCAGCTTTTGTCTTTGTCTCCTCTTTCTCTAGTATCAAACATGGTAATCACATTGTTTTACTTTGAAACTCTCACAGGCAAAGGCCCCGTCCTGCTGGCTATGAGGTGGATTCCTTTTGGTGCCTGGTGTATCATTTGGTATGGCATCATGCCCTTCAATAGGGTTCTTTTGTGCCCTCTATCCATCATTTTCACTAAAGGCTATCAATAGGGTTCATCATCCATGTACCTTTAGGCTTTAGCTATGGCAAAACCCATCATTTGATCATGTTTAAGGTCAACCCTATTTGTTTTTGCTTGATGCTAAATCATTTGGGTAGGTGATGAGTGTTCAGAATCGTCAATATTTGCTCGTTATTTTTTTAGTTTTGTGGAATTATTGTTGATAAATTGGTCGTGTTATGTTTGTTTTCGTGCATGTCCTTACTTTCCAGAATTAGTGACAAAACGGGCGTATTTTGCATTTTTTTATTATTTGGTCACAGCTAAGACATGGCACGACTATGGGCACAACGCGGTCTGACGTGGCGGTTTCTAGAAGGTACAGTCAGCGACGGTTTCTAGAAGACTTCCTCCGCACGCCTTCTGAAAGATTGACGAGCATAGTTGCATTAGGAAACTAGTTTAAGTTTAAGTTTAAATTTAAATTAAAAAATAATTATCTTTAGGATTATTTTATTTATTTTCTTTATTTATCCTTTAGGCTTTGAGAAGCTATAATTACCCACTTGGGATAAGCCTAAACTCATCACTCAAATTACAATCTTCTTTTCTCTCTAGTTTTTATTAAAGCTTTCTCTTTTTACTTTTCAAGTTCTTCATTTTTCTTTTATTTTCAAGTTTTCTTTTTAATATGCTAAGTATGGCTTTTGTCATGTTTAGCTAAATTTTTCATAAGCCGAGAGCTGACGCGATGACTCAATTCCAACGGGAGAGTTGAAACATGCCCTTAATATCTTCGGAATATCTCTCTCAATCTCTGGCTTATTTTCAAATCAAAACAGTTTTCAAATTCAAATATTGACTTTGGTCAAGAGGTTGTTGCGATTAAATGTGTAGGAGGAAGATTCGACTTATAGAAAGCAAATTCAACTTCCTGGGAACACACTTGGCGAGATGGCTTCGCCAAGAGGGGATTGAGATCGGAATTGACGGTTATTGAAGCAACAATCCGAGTCAGTTGCCATGAACTTAAACGGTAATTGATCTACGACAATTGATGTCGATTAAATCAATTTCGAAGCCGGAATCAAAGATTGCCTTGGGTATTCGATATACAAGATAGAGTCACGGGGATAGCCCTTGTAGACAAAGTAACCGACGTGAATCCCGGAGGGAAAATCTTATTCGATGATCTAAAGGAAATTGAGTCAAAGCGAAGCTTGAGGTTATTTTTACCGTATTCACAATCTTTATCCTCTTATTTTTACTTTAATTGCTTTTATTTATTTAATCATTTTTACTATTTAAATCTCATATTACAAACTCATTTTTACTATTTTCGCCTAGTTAGAACCATTCAAACATAAAATTGTGATTTTCTAAGTCCCTGAGGATTCGACCCTTATTTCTCTATACTAATGTACATATTTGCATTCGGCATTCAACAACATCTGAAAATACTCCGGAGGTAAATTATGATCCTATTTGCATTCAACTATTACTAATGTACAATCCGGTTTATGGTTTATAGAGGATTTCAAAGCCAATTTTCCACCGACGACACAACATGACCATGGTTCTAGTTCACGGCATCAAACAAGAGCCGCCCACTTCTTCGTCTCCCACCATGGCCGTGGCCGATAGCAAAATCTGGGGAGTACTCTATTCATTCTCTTGCACTTTAATTTTACGTTTTGAGGCAAAACGCTTTAAGCGAGGGGGAGTAGAGTGTAAGTTGAATTTCTTTGTCTTGTTGAATATTTTTGGAATAATATGCTTGTTTGGGAACACATGATTGTTTAGGTTAGGATGTTTTTGATAGCGAATAACATGAATTGTGATAAGTTGGTGTTTTTGTGATATTCTATGACTTTGTTGGTTGAAATGTGATTAGCTAAATGCATATAATTTGGTGAGATTTGAGCCTTTACGAGCATATCATTTTCGCTCTCATTTTGTTGGATTGAGTGTGTCGAATTTGGCATTGGTATTCTAGAACCCGCATGTTAAATACTGTTAAGATTACACATGAACTTGATGCTTAAAAATGATTTGGACACCTTAGGATTAACTATTCTGTTTCCCCAATAAATTGTCTGCCCATGCATTTTCCCCCTAATTAACCACTTTTGAGCCTATTCACGCTTTTTTGTTTTCATCACGTTTATAAACCCAAGCCTTTATTTATCCTTCTTTTCTACCTATTTCAGGGCAAGTGAATAGTTAATCCATTGTATGCTCCATTGAAAAAAAGAAAAAAAAGTAGTTTGAAAAAGAGAAAAAAAGAAGAAAAAAATGTTGTTCGAAAAAAAAGAAAAGAAAAAAGACATGAAAAAAATGAAAAACAAAACAACAAAAGTGTGAAAAAAATCAAATGCATTTCGAAAAGAATTTTGTTGTTCGAAAATTTGTCTTTTTATTTTGTTGTGTTTAATGTTTTGATAGAGTTGAAATTATTATTTGTTAGTTCCTTGCCTTGAATATTTAGCCGTATATTTAGCCTTTTCCTCACCTTTACCTAAGTCCCGTTACAACCAATAAAAGACCATTTGATTTATGCATCTTGTTCTTATTAGTAGTGGAGATTTGATTTACATGTAGGCCTATGGCAATATCGTGTCAATTCTGACATTGAGCGTTTCTTTACCCCAAACACATTGAGTGATTTGAGTGAATCCCGGTAAGGAGTTGAGTAATGAGCGTTAAGATTGATGAATGAATGAATATTACAATTGCACTTAACTTGTTCCAATTTGATATTCAATTGATTGTTTTCTTGACTTGAATTGTTATTGTGGTCTCTACCTTGCTTCCTCGAACGTGAAACTTGACAAAGAACGGTAAATGAAACTTTTGACTAATTTGATTAATCATACTTGAGGACAAGCATGAGATAAGTGAGGGGAATTGATGATGAATCGTCAATCTTTGCTCGTTATTTCTTCGGTTTTGTGGAATTATTGCTGCTAAATTGGTCGTGCTATGTTTGTTTTCGTACAGGTCCTTACTTTCCAGAATTAGTGACAAAACGGGCACATTTTGCATTTTTTTTATTATTTGGTCAATGCTGGAAACATGGGCACGACTCTGGGCACGACGCGGTATGACGTGGCGATTTCTAGAAGGTCCAATCAGCGACAGTTTCTAGAAGACTTCGTCCGCACGCCTTCTGGAAGATTGATGAGCAGAGTTGCATTAGGAGACTAATTTAAGTTTGAATTTAAATTAAAAATAATTATCTTTAGGATTATTTATTTATTTTCTTTGTTTATCCTTTAGGCTTTGAGAGATTATAAATATCTACTTGGGGTAAGCCTAAACTCATCACTCAAATTACAATCTTCTTTTTTCTCTAGTTTTTATTAAAGCTTTCTCTTTTTACTTTTCAAGTTCTTCATTTTCTTTTATTTCAAGTTTTGTTTTTAATATGCTAAGTATGACTTTTGTTATGTTTAGCTAAATTTTTCATAAGCCGAGAGCTGACGCGATGACTCAATTCTAACGGGATAATTGAAACAAAACCTTAATATCTTCGAAATATCTCTCTCAATATATGCGTTTATTTTTCAAAATCAAAATAGTTTTCAAAATCAAAGATTGACTTTGGTCAAGAAGTTGTTACGATTAATGTGTGGGAGGAAGATTCGGCTTATAGAAAGCAAATTCAACTTCCTGGGACGATTATTGAAGCAACAATCCGAGTCGGTCGCCATGAACTTAAACGGTAATTGATCTACGACAATTGATGTCGATTAGATCAATTTCTGAAGCCAGAATCAAAGATTGCCTTGGGTATTCGATATACAAGATAAAGTCACGGGGATAGCCCTTGTAGACAAAGTAACTGACGTGAATCCTGGAGGGAAAATTTTATTCGATGATCTAAAGGAAAGTGAGTCAAAGCAAAGCTTGAGGCTATTTTTATCGTATTTATTCACAATCTTTACCCTCTTATTTTTACTTTAATTGTTTTTATTTATTTAATCATTCTTACTATTTAAATCTCATATTATAAACCCTTTTTTATTATTTTCGTCTAGTTAGAACCATTCAAACATAAAATTGTGATTTTCTAAGTCTTTAAGGATTCGACCATTATTTATCTATACTATGTATTTCCTTATTTATTAATTGAGAAAAAAAAATTATTTGACATCCAAAACGATAGTTGTCAGTAGGCAAATGTTTATGATATAAATATATGATTAGGCTACAAAATATATGATATATGAACAAATGTTAGTTGTTTGATTAGACAAATTTGTTTGATTTTTAATCAACTCTTAATAATTTGGGGGTTAGGGTGAAAGTGTTATGTTAGATGACAAGACATGACATGACATCCATACATCATTTTATCTATATCTATGCTTTTCTTTCCTATTGTTCAACCCACTATTATGCGTTATTGCAGAGAAAAAGGCAAAGATTAGATGAATCACACGTACATGTAGGAAAGTATTAATTAATTTATTAACCTTTGATAGTTAATGGTCCAAAGTAAAAGATTAGAATATATAATCCTCATTATGGGACATGATGATGGCTTTTTGCTGATGTTTCCCTCCTTTGATTGAATAAAGAAATCATCATCATCATCAATCATGGCACAATCTAAGCAAATCATTTTACAGATACTTACGGACCGTATCATAAATTTTTCGAATCGGATCAACCCGTATTATCTTTAATAAAGGAAATAAGACAGAGAAAGTGAAGACAAACAAACGTTCCAAATTGTACATACAGAGGGAATAACAAAAAAGCATTCAAAGAAGCTATCAATGAAAGAAAAAGACAAAGCAAAATCTACTGTCCTCCAATGGCAATGGAAACAAATGGAACCCATCATCAACAAGTTGAAAAATGTATTAGTCTCATAGTGCACCATTGGAAATTGGTGCTCCCATTTTGATGCTGTCCATATGTGTTGTTTCATACACAGGTAAACCACTTGAGTAGATTCCTAGATCATAGTTCTGTAACTCGAACAGATCAGAGCTCGAATCGCTATCTGCACCGTCATCGACCTCACCGGACTTCCTGTAATCTTTCTCCACTGGTCGATATCGATCGGCTTGATCTCTAGTCTGTTGTTTTTCCCTGTAGTCATCGATTAACTTGAGTTTCTCATCTAACCAAGAATAGTCCGTTGTATCATTTTGTAAACCAGTTGATTTTTTTTGTCCGGTGTTGTTCTTTGAAATAGATGATGCTACCTGCTGTTTATGATCTAGATAGCTTTTAAAGTCCTTGTAGCTTTTGGCGGGTGTGTGCACGTAAGGCGGAGGTGTCCTGAAACCCGAATTCGAAGACGAGTAAATCGACTTCGTATCCACCGTGCTCGAGCTACGGAAATGGCTAATGCTGATCCGTCTTTTCCTTCTTCCACCGGGACTCTCTTCTTCATCTTTCATGGACTGCGTAGTCGATTTCGATTTCTTCTTTTTCGAGCCCGTTTGGTTGAAAAGCGAGTTCAAGAAGCTAGCGAGTTTACCACCAGGGGAGCTCGGTTGCTTGTGTTTCTTCTCCTTTATCTGTTTCTCCACCACATGAGCTGGTTGAACAATGGGATGATGTCTCATTGGCACATCCAAGCTGACCCTACCTCCCCTCCAAGGCTGCTGCTGCCTCTCGTCCCTCATGATCCTCTGACTGTACGTCGCGCAATTGTAGTAGCCGCTACCTGCATCATTGTACCCCGAGAAATACCGTGCAGCCTCGAACACGTCGAGCTCACCGGAGTCGTTCCTACGGTGGAATGACCTGTTGAGCATTCTATCAGGGTCTGAATATCCTGCAACAGACATGGTTGATGCCAAAGTGATAAGGAATGGTGTGAGATTGTATAAGGAGGGAACTTATTTGAAATGATTGAGAGTAATGGAAAGGGTAGGCTTTATAATACTAATGATAATCAATTCACTGTCTATGTCTAATTATATAATATGATGAAGGGTGTTCTTTAACTTGACCCCATTTTTTATATCCGAATATCTTAATCGAATAATAAAAAATTAATATTTTTTAAATAATGTTTCAAGTTTAAATCTTATAAATATGGTAGAACCCACATTTTTATTGTTAGTGCTTGTAAGCCACTCTTTCATAAACTGATTCTTTGATTATGAAGGCACTAATTAATTGCTTGCTAAGTTACCCATTGATTGATATGTAAAAATAAATTAACTTTGGTCCAAATGATATCTGTCTGTCCCCTCTTTGGGGAAGCCCTGGGGTTTACATCTTTTGCTTTTGGCAGGGCCTGGGAATCAATGGTTACTCTTTGGCATCATTTTTAATTTTACTTTTGTAATTAATGATTTAACGGTGACTGAAATTATTATTTTTTAAATAACGATGACTCTAATAAAATTCTTTTAATTTCGATGATCAAAATATGAAGATATGATAATTAAATTCTGACCTTACGAGCCATCAAATTAGAGGAGGAATGTTGATGCATCAAATCTAACTTACCAAATTAGCCAACTAACAAGCCTCATGGGTAGACACAAGCTTTTCCCTTTGGTCAATGTATTTTTTCTCTTCTCATTCATTTTAGACGTACTCTCTTTGATATTTATGTCCCACCTAAAGAAAATATTAGACTTGTCATGAGTCGAGTTCATTATACATATACATTTGGTTCAAACTAATGAATATTTGACGCAGTGTACGCACCAACTTTATCCTCTTTTGAGGTGTTGGGTGGTTCAATACTCATTTGTACATATTCGGTTTCATATCTAAACAAAATCCCCAGCTCCTCATGTCATGGGCAATGGGTGCATGCAGCATGTGCATGTGGTTTGAGTTTGATGATGATGACAGTGGTGTTTTCATGATGTTGCTTGTAGCTTTTTTTCCTTTCTTTTGAGAACCACCTTTGAACTTGATGGATCAACTCAGAGAAGATCCAGCAAGTGGGTAGTTCGAGTTCGATGATGATGACAGTTGAGTCGGCAACTTAAGGCAGTGAACTTAAATATGGTGGTCTTAAACTATGAAGTCCCGTCTGCGTCACTTATCAGATCGGTTCGCGATCGATCTCGGATGATAAAACGAGCCAGGGAACGAAAACCATCTCATCGATGTATAGTTTTCTTAGGCAAGGTTTGGACAAAATAATTCCAGAGCCACAAACCAGAACCAGGTAATATAAATCAAGTGCCTGATATCTCAGGTTCAGTAAGGCCCTACAACAAATATGTGAATCTCATTGGCCTTTGCTTGTTTGGTTATAAGATTACATATCACCATCGTCACCAAAATGGCAGCGGCAGTCAATGATGGATGGAGGTCCTCTTGAAAATTTCAAATTCTTATATATTTTATTTATTTTTTATATTTTTTATTAATAATACATTTTTATTTTTAAAATTTCGTAAATTTACATCCCAATATAAAATAATTTGTCCAAAAGGTAGGATGCATTATACAAATTCCAATAGATGATCTAGTTGAAAACCTTGTCGTGAACTAAATTGTTGGGTAGCAGCTAGCTAGCTAAGTGTCTTCATCCCCCTAGTCTATATGTATATATAGGGGTGGTGACTACCCAATATTTAATAATGATGATATTTCTGGAGATGGACTCGTTATGTTTAGATATGTTGGGTTGCTTTCTTCTTTTATGCACCATGTATTCCTATGGCCATGGTTTCTCTGTGTCCTGTCCATCTACTTTCCTATGTTTTTGGTTGTTTAATCCTTTGCTGCTGTTCGTACGGTTTCGATTCTAAACTGATAATATGTAATCAAATTTCAATTTTTTTAATTTAATTCTATGCATCATGATAATAATCATACAATTTTATGTCTATTTTTCACTATCAAAATATGAAATAATTAGTGTGAACTTATTTAAAATATAAAATTCTTTGTCCAAACCTTGCTCATGCATAGTTTCAAATCTTAATTTTATGAACTAAGTAAATTGGGTTGAGAGTAGGGATAGACATAAGACTCAAATTCAATAGGTTTTAATCTGATTAGACCTTATAGATTTAGATTTAAAAAAATCGGACTCAGGTTGAGTTTTTTGGAAGACAAGGTGAAAAATCCTCAACCCAACCCGAGAAAATAATATAAATATCTCTTATGTATTTAGAGATAATTACAATAACATCCCATCTCTCTATATTTTTAATTAGGTCTTTATTATACCTAGTAAAAATAGTATATATATGTCAATATGTGTGTTTGAGTAAAATCGGGTGCAGGTTTTCATCTTAAAATTTGTGTTAAGTTTTGGGTCAGGAGGAATCTCTCTAAACACTGATCGGATTGGGTGACAAGTGGAGGTGTAGAATGCTCGAGTCAGACAAAAATTTAATTTGACCTGATCCATGCCCATCCTTAATTGAGAGGGTCGCTCCCCTTATAGATTTTTGTAATATCCGATCTGAATTAATCAATTAACATGTACTCAATCCAAATTAATCAATTAACATAAACATATAGAAGATTAAACAAAAAAAACAAAAATAATATTTGCACAAAACATAGAATTAACAACCTTGTATACCCTCTCATTTGAGCAAAAAAGGACAATAGTCCATTTTGCTAAAGTATTTATAAGGACATTAATCTAAAATCAGTGTTTATACAAACTAATCCATCAAAGGTCATGGTATTAGGGAGTAAAGGCCCAAGGGAAGTCCCCACAAAGACCAAACACTGGTATTGTGTCTTTTAATTATGCAAGAAAGGTATCGATAAATTAATAGATAAATATCGAATGTTGTGATAAAATATATTAAATTTAAATGTTAAAAATATATTATTAGAAGAGACATATCGAGAAATATGACCCTAAATTCATTGTCCCCTAATCCAAGCATATATTTGTAGTGGCCATGTATGAGTCAATTTGCTGGCATGCAATGTCTCCTGTAGTGGCCATGAATTGATTTTATTTTGGAATTATCCAATGGATAGCCTTTTGAGGGGGGGGGGGGACATTATGATGAGTTAAGATAAGAAGGGAATTTTGGATATGTAGATTGCATGGGAATTAGCTTCGCTATAGTTTTAATCAAACGTGGCGATTCTAAGTACTCGGTTGTTTCATTGAAAATGTATTTTTTTTATTAAAGATTATTATAGATTTATTAAAAAATTAAAATAAGAGTGTATAGGCCTTTAACGATTCCTTTATTTTTTGGTGGATATAATTAGGGAGGATTGTGGGATGAATTTTGTCCATTATAATTTTAATATAAAAATTATTTTTTTTTGCTTGACTTTGATTTATCTTGATATTTGATGATGTTTTATCCACTTTGGTTTATACAGTGAGTCCATTTATAGGTTTACAATAGTTCTAGAATATATAACAGTTGTCCATATGACGTTATAACAACCTGCCAGTACCTGTAACAAACTTTCCTTGTATGCAAAGCTCTCATATTGGCTCATCATTCTCCCTACTCCTCTGATCCTTCATTATCCATAACACGAACTCTTTGTCGAAAATCTGCAAAGGATCATTTAGTCAATGGTTTGGTTAATCCATCAGCAACCTGATGACCAGTGGGTACGTAATTAACATACAGTTCTTTTCCCATCACCTTCTCACAAACAAAGCACATATCCAGCTCGACATGCTTCATTTTTGCCTGAAACACAGGGTTGACACTTATTGCAATTGAGCTTGTGTTGTCGCACCATACTACTGTAATTGCACTTGTTTTCCCCCATGTAAGTGAGCAATGTCTTAACCTAAACGACTTCAGAAACCACATCTGCAACACTGCGAAACTCGACCTCGGTGGTTGATCTAGTGATTGTCCTTTACTTATTGGAACTCTATGAGATTAGGTTGATGCCAAGAAAAATGCAAGAACCAGAAACTGATCGGCGATCATCAACATTGCTTGTCCAGTCAGCGTCAACAAAGGCAATCACGCCAAGAAAAATCCAAGAACCATAAACTGATCGGCGGTCATCAACATTGCTTGCCCAGTCAGCGTCAACAAAGGCAATCACCTTACTCGATGGAGAACCTGCCTGGAAAACAAGGCCATGATGAAGTGTGCCACGTAAATACCGTAAAATCCTCTTTACCGCTATCCAATGACCTTCACATAGAGCATGCATGTATTGGGCAACTCTATGAACACTAAATGTTATATCCGGACGAGTGTGTGTGAGATAGAGCAAGGCACTAATGATACGTCGAAAAAACTGAGGGTCATCAAGCATTTTACCAGACTCACATGTGAGCTTGGGAAAGATTATCATCGGTGTTGGAGCTGGTTTTGCTTTAGCCATTGTAGTTTTTGCTAACAAATCTTTAATGAATTTTCTTTGGCGAAGCATTAGATTATCATGAGTTCTAGCAACTTTAATTCCCAAGAAAAATCATAAGTCATCGAGATCTTTTAGAGAAAACTGATCACCAAGACAATGAATAACTTTTTCAACCATAGTCTTGGAGTCATCGGTGACGATAATATCATCAACATAGATTAGTAAGAATATACGGGTGCCTCCAGAGTGTCAGATAAACAAAGAGGTATTAGTAGCAGATTCCTTAAACCCCTGCTGCATAATATATTGTTTTAATCTTGTGTACCACATCCTCGGGGCTTGCTTTAAGAAATACAAAGCTTTTGTTAGCTTGCACACTAATGGTTTACCATCAAGAGATTGTTGTTCAAAACCGGAAGGTTGAAGCATAAATACTTCCTCACTCTATTCTCCGTTGAGGAAGGCGTTGTTAACGTCAACTTGACGCAACACCCACTTATTTGAAACAACTATGGAGAGCACAACGTTTACCATAGACGACCTTACAACATGACTAAATGTATCTCCAAAATCATGCCCAGGGACCTGCGAGAATCCTTTCACAACCAACCGCGCTTTGTGCCGTGCAACAATACCATCTTCATTGCGTTTAAGTTTGAACAACCATTTGTAACCAATGGCCATGTGATCGGGTGGGAGAGATACAAGATGCCATGTAGAATTTTTAAAGAGAGCATTATACTTATCAAGAACGACTTGTTTCCATGCTGGATCAGCAAGAGCTTGAGAAATCTATGTTGGCTCTACATCGTCATCAAATGAGATATCATCAGCCGAAAAAGTCTTGGGTTTGAAAATACCCAGCTTGCTTCTCGTTATCATGGGATGTTAATTCATGTCACCATTAGATGGTTGAAGTTCAGCAGCAGGTATGCTATCATTCACATGATGCTCAAAAGAAGAAGATTGACTATACTTGACTTCTTGACTCGACAAGTCATGCAATGTTGGTTGTAATTCATCATAAACTCTTGAAAAAATTGGTGAATATAAACCAGCATTAAGAACATGAGCAGTTGGCAAGGAGGTAGAATTGTCGGTTGGTTGCGTAAAAACATCAGGTTGAGTATCCTTTTGAGAGCGGGAATATTTTCAAAGAAGATGATCAACTCTAGGAACCGCCCTCAAAGTAGGACTCAGGGTCGGCATAGGACAGACTTTTAACGAAAGATACTCCTTTTTATCAATATAAGGAACTACACCTTCATTAAAAACAACATGGCATGAGATATAGACCCTGTCATCCGATGCTAAACAAACATAGCCTCTATGTTGTAGGCTATAGACAAAAAAAAAAACACAAGCATGGGAGCGAAATGAGAGCTTGTGAGATTGAAATGGTCGAGTATGAGGAAAACAGAGGCACCCAAACACCCAAAGATGATCATAGGTTGGTTTCCGATTAAACAACTTCTCAAAAGGAGAACAACCATACAACATTGTCGTGGGTAGTCAATTACTAAGGTGGACTGCTGTAACAACCGTATAGGACCAGAACTTGTAAGGTAAGGAGGCTCGAGCAAGAAGAGTGAGGGTTATCTCCACAACATGGTGGTGTTTTCGTTCTACAAGACCGTTTTGCTGAGATGTGTGAGGACAAGTTACTTGATGATGAATCCCAGCCTGTAAGAGAACATTAGTCAACGGACGATACTCTCCACCCCAATTACTTTGAACAACTAAGATGTCAAAGTTAAACTGAATACGAACCAAATACCTTGATTGCTTCATTCTTTTCCTTTAGAAGGTATAACCAAGTATGTCTAGAAAAAGCATCCACAAAGGATAAATAATATTTAAAGACATTATAGGGGATATGTGCAGGACCCCAGAGGTCTGTAAACACAACCTAAAATGGTTTAGTGTAAATAGTGTTGGATCAAGGAAAGGGCAAAGCATGACCTTTGCCCATTTAGCAAATAATACAAATGAAGACTAGGCTTTATTAACATTTCTCAAATGAAGATTATTACAAATGAATCTTAACCTACGTAAAAGATCATGGGATGGATGAGCTAATTGATCATGCCAAACATCATAGGTAACCATAGATCCACTAGCAACATTCATCATAGTAGAGAGTCTTGATTGGACGAGCAATAATGAAGCTCACCCATGCAGGACTTCAGCTCTCTTATTCTCATCATGCACTAAGCAGCTATGGACGTGAAACTCCAGAAAAACTCGGTTATCACGAGTAATTTTAGATACATAGACAATATTTTTTGTAATGCGAGGAACATGAAACAAGTTTGATAATCGTAAGGAACGAGAGCCAGAATGCAAAGTGGTATCACCAATTTTAGTGATAGACAAGGAGTTACCATTACCCATCAATAATTTACCAGGCCCATAGTAGTCAGTACTATCAACAAGTTCCCCAGCATTAGCAGTAACATGGTGCATAGCACCCGAGTCAACACACCAAGTAGTCATGGTGTCAGGTGAAGATAAGCTACCATAGTCATGACTAGAACCACAACACCCAAGACTGAGAAGCCAGTGTTGTGATGACATAAGTTCGTAGATGCTTTGTTAGAAGATCCTTTGTAGCCAAAAGATACTCTGAGGAAAGACTCATAAAATCGGTATCAACACCGATCAACTAGGTAGCAAGTTTTCTAGCACAAATGACACTGAAGTTGCTACAACCTTGGCCTCAACCTCCAGAAGCAGGCGGAGGTCTTCCTGATCTCCCAGAACGTGAATTCGAAACAGAAGAAGTTTTATCAGTAGTATAGGAATCAGTGGAAACTTGAGCAACACTAGCACTGATATGAAGATTATCAAATTGGTCAAAGTTCTTTTGTTGTGTTTCCGCATCAACTATAACTGAAACAATGCCTTCCAAAGTGAACAATTCACAACTTTCCGTAATCACAACAATAAAATGACGATACTCTAGTGGTAAACCGTTGAGGATGGTGGCAATGCGTTCAAACTCGGAGATGGGCAACCACACACGGCGAGTGTATCGCAAATTTATTTCACGTGAGAGATATAAGTTCGCATACCAATATCACTCTTCTTAACTGTTTTCATCTTGTAGTGTTGATTCATGAGAGTGGTGGTCGATTTGCTTGCAAAAAATGTCGTTATTATTTTCCAGATTTCTGAGGCAATCTCCGCTCCCACCATTTGAGGACGTAATGATGAATTATAGTATAAAGTAACATGAGGCTAAAACACTATCTTGAGCCATGAAAACCTCAAATTCTTCGTTTCCACCAGTAACCCATCATCTCATTCCACTATGACAAGCGACGGTTGAACAACACAAAAGAATAAAGTTATATACATCAAGCACCACATTGATTTTTTTTGTTGGTGAAAACCTTCCTGGGAGGGAAAACAAATGCAGATCCAGTAATACCAGAGCCGGGGGAAGTGCCATCATGTCCATCCATGAAGACCGAAGAGAAAACTCCCACACAGAGTGTCAAAAAAGCAACAGATAAGCACCTAGGTCAGAAGCGACTGATACCATGTTGTAAAACACGCACTGAAAAGAAATAACAAAAACATGTATTCTGCTTACTTTGGTTTACACAGTGAATCCATTTATAGGTTTACAATAGTTCTATAATAAATAACAACTGTCCATATGACGTTATAACAACCTACCAGCCCCTGTAACAAACTTTCCACGTATGCACAGCTCTCATATTGGGGGAAATGATCAGGTGCGACATCCTTAATATACAGCTAAAAAAAGCGCTACCGGTTTTGTTATTATTTAAATAACAAAATATGTAAAAAATTACCGGAAACATTATTATTTCTATCGATTTTGTTATTTTTTCTATCGGTTTTGTTATTGTTGGGCACTTTACCAAAAATATTAAAAAACATTGATGTTTTAGGTAAAAATAATAATGTTTTAAGTAATTTTTTTACTGATTTTATTATTTAAATAATAACAAAACCGACAACGCCTTTTTTAACTTTATAATAAAGGTGCCGCACTGTAGAACTTCCCCTCATATTGTCTCATCAAGGAATATACCTTGTAAATTTCCCATACCCAATCTTTTTGGGGGTCATCTTTTGGACCTTCTAAATCACAAACATGTTGTAGGTATTTGGAAAGTTGAACAAAGGCTAGGACAAGACATGTATCATTGCCCTTTAAGACTAGCACCATTCAAGGTGATCTATCATTTGCTTTCAGGTTCATCTATTTTTTCAGTCACGTCACCAAATAAATCTTTTAATTATTATTGATGGTTCAATTTTTAAAAAAATACGATCGAAATCAAATTGGTCTCGTTCCTATTTTATATTCTCAATAAGTGTCTCTATGCTCTCTTCTGACTCGGAAGATAAAACCTTGAGAGTATATTAATTCTTCAATTAAACTTAGAGAGAAAAATGTCTCCATTATATCAATAAGATATATATTCTAATAGAAATTTATATGATTTTTCTCTAGGGGTGTAAAGAAGCAACCAATTACCTACTCAAAAGGGTTTCATTAATTAGAGTTCATTGTATTCCATGTGATGTGCTTTATGCTTTAGCTTTTAAAGGTAAGAAAGGTACCCCTTGACCACAAGAGCTCAATTGAAGTGGCCCATTGCCACAAATATGTGTCATATACATATGTATGAAGATTGATATAAATGCATAGGGTGATGTTTTAGTTCTTGGATTAGAAATTAGGCCACACTATGTACCATTGGATGGAGAAAAGTCGTGTTTTAATGGGGTTAGGCATTACTTTATTATTATTTCGAATGTTTTGATCTTTTAGGTTTTATCTAATAATTTTAAGAAATTTGATTTATCTAATTATAAAATTTATTTATATACGGTATAAAAATCGATATTTATCAAAGTTTAATCGTCATACTTTATAAAAATTCAGAAACTAATTCAACCAAATAACACTGTTAAATATTAACAATAAATCGTTGACCCAAAGTCAACAATTCAAGAATGTATGAGCAACAAATTAACAAAAATTAGTAATTCAACAATTTATATGCAACAAATTAATAAAAAAAATTGTTCAAATTCATGTGTTTACCAGACCAACTTCTTTATTTTTCTAGAGTTAAAATAGATAGACTAACTTTACGGTTCTTATAAAGTCGAGGACGAAAAATATAAGTAAAGCTAAATACTCAAACTTTAATCTTTAATATTTTAACTTAGGATGACAGTACTTAAAATTTGGGTGGGCTTGTTAATCCGGAGGGAGCCCTAGTTTTCTTTTTTTTCTTTGCGCTGCATCTTCTTCTTCTTCGTTTTACTTGTCGTCGTCGACGTCAATTTTAATATAGATCATCGACGAAAGATATTCTTTGCTTGGTTTTTATATCATATCTTTTATTCCCTTCAATTTATAATATTTTTGCCTTTATGACAGTTTGTCTTTGCTTTTATGGTACATTTTCTTCTCTTTTGGTACATTTTCAGTCATTCGGTCGTTGTTTTTGTTTATTTTTTTCAAGATTGGATTTGACTTCGTCACGACTGATCAAGATGACGCTTATCTATTATCATGTGGATCTTTCTTGTTTTTGGACCATCAGATTGGATTTGGATATGTAATTTGCGTTCGTAGATAGTTATTTCACGTCGCTCAACTCCGATTTGCGATTTGTAAAATTTTTTTTGTTAGGTTTTGACATTTTCCTTGTATGATTCTTATGTGATCTTAAGTGACTAGTATTTTTGTCAATGGTTATAAGAAAATGTCCTAATTAGATGTTTAGTTTATGATTATAGTTGTAATCTTTCATTGTAATTCTAGATATTTTCTCTTTTTAATAAAATTAGTGGTTTCTATAAAAAAACTTAAGATAAATTACATTCAAAATCATTTAAGAATGGGTTTAATGACAAACATGTCACTCAATTAAAATATTATTAAAAACAAGTCACTACATGATCTAGTATAATAATGGTTTTAGTTCTTAAAACTTTACAATTCATCAATTTGGTCATAATTTGAAACAATTCAATATATTAAACCCTTTCTATTTAGAAATGTTCATCATTTTAGTCTTTATTCTTCTCCTAAATTACTTATTCTTCTCTCATAAATATTATATTATTTTTCTGTTACTTTATTGGTATAATAATAGTTTAACAATGATTTGTTGTCGCTGTATGATATAATGCAATTATTCAACTATTGTTTTGGTTTAATGAGTTCATTTGGTTTGATAGTATAAAATAAGATTAAAATGATAAAAAAATCTAAATATGAAGAGATAAATTTATTCAATTTTTTAAATTAGGACAAAATTGATATATTGTATAAATTCTGTGAATAAAAATGTTATTATACTAGGGTACATTAGACGTATGTTTAGATTTTAACGATAGAGTGATATGTTTGTAATAATATTTTAATTGAATGACATGTATGTTAGTAAACCCATAAGTGACCTTGGGTGTAGTTTACCCTTTAACTTAAACTATTTAGGGTAAAATACACATATGATCACTAAAATATGCTGTAATTATCTTTTTGTTCATTGAAATTCTAAAAGTTAAAATGTCATTAATCTTCCCAAAAAGTTACAAATGATCAATGAACTTTATCAAATTATTACAGCATGATCATTAAACTTATCAAATTATTATAAAATGATAATTAAACTTATCAAAACTTATCACTATTTTATACCGTGTGGTGACCATTTGAAATAGTTTAAATTTTTTTTAATGATTTTTGTAGTTTTCAAAATTTTAATGTTAAAAGAATTGTTTTAATATAATTTAATAATTATTTATGTACTTTATCTAACTATCTAATCATTTCACTTTGACATTGATGAATGTATCTTTAATCTCTAGAACTAATAGTCTAGATAACCAACAAATTGCGGTTGACAATGAGAAGATAGGATTGTCCAAATATTAAGTCTGAAACTTATCAATCAATATTAACGTACAATCTCCTTTATCATTAAATCACACATTATGTATATTATTTAAATTCAATAGCTAGAAGTTTGAAAAAAGAATTATGTGTATAGTACAAATTTACTGAATTTTAACAAATATGATAAATTATATGAATAAATAAAAAATTGAAAAAGAAAAGGCTGTTTAGGTTCATAGTTGTGCAGTCGACACGTGTATATGTACCCACAAGAGTCCTGGTTGCTCAGAGATAACTGTTTAGGACAAGTTGCAAAACCAAGTAGAAAAGAAGATAATCGATCGAGTGCAGTAACCAATGATACATCGAAACGTTTCCTAATCCACTGTCACTGTCTCTTTGACTGTGATTACATTTGCATGCTTTATTTTTTTTTTCAAACATTTTTCTGAAAAATGGAAACAAAGAGAAAAGCCAGCTTTTAAGGTTGTCTTTTTATGGAGATTCGTTCTTCATTAATTACCAGGTGATGTGATTGGTTTTGATTTTGGCATATTTTATCACCACGATGATGTTTATGTAGTATTACTACTTTGGTTAGCCACATAAATCCGTTTTTAAGTTTATGTCTCAAACCAATAAATTTAAAAAATATTATTATATCAATTTATTAACTATTATGTTATATTTTTATTTAAAAATTATAACCAATGATTATTTTATAATTTTAGATAATTAAAATGATTGTTTAATAAATTTTGTAATAGAGAGATACAATTAAAAAACACACTATAATCAATAAACTATCTGAGTAATCTCCGGAAGACATTTCATAATTTGGAGGTCTCCCACGGAAATTACTCTCAACCTGGCGTTGGGGACAGCCTACTACCTTACCTCCCCCTTATCACATTACATATGAGAATAAGGGTCACCTAATTTACTATAATCAAGAAACTATATGAGTAATTTACCCTTAGTATGTAAATTATATTTAGTTTCCCATCTTTAAAAAACACACTAATGATTATATATATATATATGTGTGTGTGTGGGGGGATAAGATCTTGTTACACAACCTAAACTCTTTTAGTTTTACACAGATTTAGGATCGTTGGAATAGCGAAAATAGATGATTGAGATTAACAATAGGAATGAGAAGATATTCATTGGGGGGAAATGAGTCAATCTCAACCATATATTTTCACTCATTTGTGTAAAACTTTATAGTTTTACATTGTGTAAGTGGATCATAACTCTATATATCTATAGATGGGTCAAACTAACTTGTTGGAGTTAGAGATAAAGTGAGCAAGAGCTGCACCGTATCTCATGAGTCATTAATTTAATTGATTATATTTTTATTTCAGATGAAATTATAAAAATTCTATAATAATTTTACTGTAATTAAAGTCAAATCTATCGAATAATATATCTATAGAAAGATTAAGACAAAACTTCTTTTAAAAATGACTCTCTAATACTTTTGTAAGTATTGTTGTATCAGTGTTTAAATCAATTGAACTGAGTGAACCATGAAAAAAATCATAACATAAACAAGAAGATAAGAGAGTTTATTTATGTAGTTTAAATTATCAGATATATTACTTCTACAAAATTCTCATTACAAGAGACACGAATCATCAATCTAACTACACATTAATTGTGTATATTTTCTCGTACAATATGATCATAGCTATTCTATTATATTCTTATATTGCCCCGATTACTCAACACTTGATGTTAACAAAACTTACAAAACTCACAATTACACTCCCTCTCAATAAATTAATATGTGATTTATTAACAAAATTCTCTCAATATATTAAATATGTGTAAAGTTAAAAAAGTTACATTATGTTATTGGATATTAATAAATTAATGTGCGTCAACTTGGGTAATATGTCTTTTTTTCTTCTTCCTATTTTAACTGTTTTATTAATGTATTAATAAAATAACTTTAAAACATTGTAATCGAAACTACATAACTCAATAAACATTTTTTCAACCACTAATAAAGAAAAATATATTTCTACAACTTTTTCACTGTAATACCCAAAAATATGGTTAGTGACCAAAATGAATAAATTGAAAGTTTGGTGGTTAAAATATAAACTTTGGAAAGTTTACCCTCTAGAATGTCGTTTTCATGGGTTTCAATTTTTCGTACGTAGTTTGTATTAAAGGCTATAAAGTGTGAAAGTTTGAGAAAAATTCGGATAATCAGATTGAATCGAAAATTCAGGAAATTTTTTTAGATGATAAAGAAAGGGAAAATGTCTTTTCCATGCTTTAAACTGATAAGATTTAATTAGGACCATTGGATTTAAGTTGATTTTCATGTTAAATCTTAGTCATTAGATTAAAAAGGACAAGATTGTAATTTTAGAACTTTACAAGGGTAAAGTTGTAAACTAATAACTTCATGGATTAATTTCAACCCTTGGATGATAAATTTGATATGTGACATGATTAAAATCATTGTATTTTAAGGTCATAATAGTTATTTTGGACTAAAATGAATTTTAAATTCATTTAGGTTATAAAAATCACAAAAGGACTAAAAAAAGAGAAAGTGAAAGATTTTCCCCTTCAACTTTTGCTGCTGCCGTGAGTCCTTTGTAAAACCTAGGTAAGTTCCAATTTTAATTTTTAAACATTTTGAGTTGGATTTAAGGTTAAGACATGAAATCCAATTTTGTTCTCCATTAAATTCTCTATTATTTGGTACCATTTGTTCATGTTGTTCATGCTTATAACCCTAAATTTATGAAAAGGATGGATGAAGGGATGATGAAATTTGAGGTTTCAAGGCTTGAAAATGATGATAAAGGTGTTGTGATGTTGAGTTCATGTTCCAAGTAATGAAAAATCCATTAGTTTTCCTTTAGGGACCCATTTGGAAAAGATGAAAAGTTAAGGGGTTGATGTTTTCCTTTAGGGACCCATTTGGAAAAGATGAAAAGTTAAGGGGTTGATGTTTTGAATGGATTTTTATGTTAGATATGATGAGAATATTATGTTTTATACCTTAGCATGTTTATTCAAGCTTAAAATGAGGAAGAATGATTGAATCCTAATAGTGACCAAAACGACACTTTAAGAAAAGTTTGGGAATTATATTTAAAGTTTGAATTTGAATATAAAATTACAATACAAGTTTAAATTTGTTGTTCGGATCTTGAAAACACATTGAAAGTGATGGATTATATTAGGGCATATGAGTTTCTTAAGGAAAAATTTATAGGAAAATTCAAGTGACTAATTATTTATGATATTTGTTATCTTTCAAGGATTAATTTGATGATTAAATTATTGGATTTAGATTTGAAATGTAAAATCTTTAAAGCCTAAAAGAGAAAAATAAGGGTTTAAGGTGGAATTGTTATTTTAAAGGTGAATTCAAGCAAGTTAAGGTGGAAATAAAGTGTAGGAAACATTGTAATTACAAGTTGTGTTGGAATGAATATTATGAATTGTTCCTACATGGGTTAGATGGATTCTAACATGTGATTTTGATTTTTTTGTGTTATACATCATTAGGAAGACTTGAGATGAGTCTACCTTATTTATATTGACATGATATTTATGTCATTAATCAAATATTTGACATGTTTTAAATATGTCAAAAGTTAATATAAAATGCATCATTCTTTAGTTTATTTATGATGTTATATCATGAATGTTATTTCGGGTATGAACTACCTAATGTTAAATTATGTTGATATACAATGCCATGAATGAAATAAATATAGACTATATGCCTAAGTAGGTCATTGAGGGACAGTGATATAATGACATGTCATAGAGTCTAGCACCAGGTTGCATATTGATTTAGCACTATAATGTATATAAAGGACACTTAGTGCATAAGGTGGGCTAGACCTTATGTGTATTATGGTGGGCACGATCTTACGTGTATTAGCACTTCGGTGCATATTTGACTTGTGTACCCAGGATTCTAGTAGGCTTATATTTGGGCTATGGTTTATTGGTTAATAATTTATAAACATGTGATTAAGCTTATAAGCTTATGGAATAAATGACAAGTATATTGGAAAGAAATTATATACATTGTTTATTTCATGTTAATATGTGTAACATGAAGGTAATACATGTAAAGTGATCATGATGCATTAAGTGTTGTTATTTCTTTATACATACAATGTATTGCACTGATTATTATTATTGTTCTACTAAGTGTATACTTAACGTGTGATGATTTCACGCGTAGGTAAAAGCAGAAAATTGGAGTAAGAAGTATCAAGCATCACACTCATCAAGAGGTATATCTACCGTATCATTAATTACATCAATATGATGTAGTTTAAATTTCTAGTTGTGATCATGTATATGATAATAATAGTTGGTTTCTACTAGTTTAGATATAACTGATAATAAACTATCAGTTAGTCATGTTAGTAATAATGGATAATGGTTAAAATAAACAATGAATAATTTATATTAGCGTTTGTAATTGTTAAATGAATTACAAGTTTAATAATCTGATAAACAATATAATTTTAGATTAATTTTGAATATATCTACCGCTAAGTTGCTACATGAAATTGAATTTAATTTTATTAATTAAAAACTAAAAATTGAATTTACTTGATAAATCGTATTTAGGAATTAATTATAGATAAGGATGTTACATGCACCGATTTTTTAAACCATTAAATGATTTTCGGGGTTATATGATTCAAACTCTTAAAAAAATGGGTTCCATCATCATCATCACTCAACATCAAGCATCTCCAGTGTCTAGAACTTGGCTTATATTTTACGACGTTAGTCATCAATTTGGTTCAAAAAAAAAATCTTTTTGGTCTTTTATTCCTCGGTATTGTACAAAATATCTTATTTTTGAGTGCTGGTTAGAATCTTTGAAGAAAATAAATTAAAAATATATATTAATTTTTATGTCAAACATTGATATTGAAATTAAAATATGGATCAGATACTATAATACAAAGCATCCTTTGATTATCTTGCTTTTTTTTTTCATTTTGACATGGTCGGCTTATCCTCTCCTCATTTCCAACACTCAATTTTAGGAATTGGTTTTATCACAAATGATTATAAAACAATTAATTAAAGTATTTATATAAATGTATTGAATATAAAATATTCGTATACGTATATTTTATGAAAAAAATCATAATTTCAAACGAAAAGGAATTATGGTAACCAAAAGCATCTTGTTAGAGGGCATAATGTAACTGTTATAATTCTCCCATGCCTTTGTTTCGACACGTTGAGCAACACTTAAAAGGTAAGGAGTGTTGAAGTTGATGTTTATGTCCCCAACAACAAAAATTAAAGAAGAAGATATTCGAGTTTTGTGGATGAAAAAAATATAAAAAAGATTTAATTTAGATTAATAATTTAACTTGACTCAAATTCAGATATAGTTAAATTTTGTTAGTACTAAGTACATATACGTAGATTGGTGATAGTAAGGATGGAGTTTGTATTCTTTTAGCTGAGCACAAGCTAAGAAAAAGTAAAAGCCCCAGGACGAAGATAAATACATTGAAAACGCTAGTGCCCCCACTTTGTTTTGTTTTCTTATCTTTTTTTCCTTTGTTTTCTGAGGTACGAAATAGTGAAAACCTAATGGCTTTGGTGTATTAGAGTTCCCTCATATAACATTATCATAAAGAACAGAACAGAGGGAACGGCTCCTTTACCCTAAAGAAGAAAGAGAGGAGGGAATTGGGTAGTTGAATAATAATAATATTATAGTACAATGGGGAGAGGGAAAGTGGTGTTGAAGAGGATCGAGAACAAGATAAACCGACAGGTGACGTTTGCAAAGAGGAGGAATGGGTTGCTGAAGAAGGCTTACGAGCTTTCGATTCTCTGTGATGCCGAGGTTGCTCTCATCATCTTCTCTAATCGTGGCAAGCTCTATGAGTTTTGCAGCACTTCTAGGTATATATATTACTGTCAATAGCTCCTTTTCTTTGCCTTCTGTCTTCGTTTTCATTTTCCTTTGTTGATTTCAAGGGATGGGTGTGATTCAGTTTCATGTTACATCTTCTTCTTGGATATGTTGGGTTTCTAGCTGTTCTTGTCTGATAATCTGAAGTTTCTGGAGATCTATATATATGTATAAACACACACACATATAGGAAAAGTTTTCCCTTATTTGCACGCAGTTTAATGATGATTTGGAAGGGGATAATCATGGTCTTGGGAAATGTAAAATGTTGTTGCTGCTACCATCTTTGTAGCAGTTAAATAGTTTATGACATGAGTAAATCATGATTTAACTGTTAAATTGAGAAAATCAAAGCCAGGAGCTGTTGAATCAAACGCATGAATTAGGTTGATTTCTCTTATTTGAGATTGTTTTTTACCAATTGTTTAATCGCATTATTCACTAATGACTATTACGATCAAGTGAAAAAGAATTTGATGTTTCTTAAGTAAAGTATTGAGTTTGAATTTCATATATGAAACTCTTTCCTTTTATTCTTTTTTAGAAATGTAATAAACCATTGCAGCTTTACGGTATCTTATCTTGTTTTATCATTCATACATGAACCCAACCTTTAACCAAAGGACATTCAACACATGTACACATTGATATGAAACATAAAGACAATATCTTTGACTGTTCTCGACACATATATTACATTGTCTTCTTATTGTTGTCACTGATTTTTTCACAAATCTTTGTCATGTTGCAATATATATGTATTATATACGTGCATTCAATTTGTGCTTTCTTCTAAAAGCTAATGACTGCAAGTTTTGTGCTTTCACTGAGGTAGTAGCCTCTTGGGGTCCCCTTTTAACTATCTCCCTTGCTAGCCCCATTCTTGTTTCATGCATATACATGACACTCCATTATTTTTCTCATGCATAGACATGATAAATAAGGAAGGAGACAAGATTTTATGCTAAGAGTCTAACTTATAAAATTTAAGAGTGAAAATAAATTTTCAATAAGAAATACAAAAGAAAAAAATCTAAATTATATTAGAATTTAAAATTTTTAAGAGGAGATTGTCCCCCGCTAACCCCTTCAGTTATTCGTGATGATAAAGATTACATAAGATAGCTGCTATTTCATACTTTTTCCTTTTTTTTTGCCTGTCATCCCCTATGTTTCATTAAAAAGAAAAACCCTTGCTTTATCCATAATCCATGTTATTCTCTTGAACAAACAAATATTGGGGGTTGGTTTTTCAAAATATAGTATAATTATGAGGTCTTTATGCATTTATTTTTCATTGAAAACTTGTAGAATTAATTATGACATTTCGTTATTGAACGAAATGGTAATAACATTGATGTTCTTTAAATAAGAGGTCTTATGAATGGAAAAAAACAACACCTAAAGGAGTTATATGCCCTATTTAAGGGTTCAACATGAATAAATCTATATGATATTAGAGAAGTTACACATCCTAAAATTTTTAAATTACCATACAATATAGTCGGGATAAGTGTGACTAGTAGACACTAGAAAATACGGTGATGTCTAGTTATTCCATAGATTCTTGTTAGATGAATTTCCTCATTCTTTACAGTCAAATAAACCATAACTTAAAAAAAATGGTAAAAGAAGTATTTTATCAAGGATAAAGTAGCAAAATATTGTCCAATAAAAGGTAACATAAAAGTGAAAGATAACAGACAAAAAACAGAAGGTAATTTCTTACAAGACAAAAGAATAAACCTATACTTTGTGCTTTTTGTCCCAGTAATTAGCCAAGAATATACCTACACTATGCAGGCGAGGAGTTGGCTTAATGGTAAGGAAGAGGTTCTGAGAACGTGGAGCTCTCTTATCTTCATGTGTGTTATATTCCGGTTTATTCCGATTTTGTTCGATATGTCATACACTAACCTCCATTATTGGGATGTTTTATGCAAGCAGCATAGCTAAGTTACTTGAGAAGTACAACAGTTGCACCTATGGAGCATTGGAATCTGGTCAATCAGAAATTGACACACTGGTACATTAATCTCTTGATCTCTTCCATTTCAGCCTTAGGTTCATGGGCTTCATAGTTCATTTTACAATCAAAATTTGCTGATACATTTTATGTCAAGCAGAGCAAGTACCAGGAATATTTGAAGCTCAAAGAAAACTTTGAGGTCCTGCAGCATTCACAGAGGTAAAACTAAACTGTTTCTCTTAGCCATATCTGTTCAAAAATAAGCTGCTTGATTAATGTGAAAAATATGTACTTTGGATGTTGTAGACATTTTCTTGGGGAAAATTTAGGTGACTTGGGCACCAAGGAACTGGAGCAGGTTGAGCACCAGTTGGATTTCTCATTGAAGGAAATCAGATATAGAAAGGTAATAAAAATTAAACTTCTCTTGTTTTCCCCCCATAGTTTTGATGCTTCTTTGTTTTTTCAATTACAAGTATCTTATTTTTCTCTTTAATGAATGCAGATGCAGATGATGATCGACCAACTTTCTGAGCTGCAAACAAAGGTGTTAATATATTTCAATCATTAATCATTAGTAGTATTATATATTATTTTACTAATGCTGTATTCTTTCTACAGGAAGAAGCCCTACTGGAAACCAACAGAAACCTGAGAAGGAAGGTAAAAATTACATTCAAAATCATTCATATTTTACTGTAATTGATCTTAATAATATTAGTTACGTTTACAATATTTTTCCAGTTGGAGGAAAATAGTTCGACAATACGATCGTCATGGGAGACTGGGGAGCAAAGCATTCCATACAACCATCCGCCGCCACCTCAGCAGGATGGATTTTTCGAGCCTTTACATTGCAGGTACAATCCTAGTAATATTCCAGATGAGGATGCTGCTACATGCTCTGCAGTTGCACCAGGTGGATTTATCCCTGGTTGGATGCTTTGATTGTTTGAGCTTTAATTAACAGAATTCCATATTTTCTCATATAAAGTGATTGGAAATTAAGAATAGACAATAATCAAGCAGATCCCAACTTTTATTTTGTTGTATCTCTTATGGAGGATGCCTGCATGCATAGTTGCGAAGCTCCAATACTGTAAACACGTTGGATGCCATTGTTGGACACTAAGAATGCCAAGTGTTTACTCCTAGAATGTGGTGTTATTACTGGGTTTTTTTATACATAACTCTTGTGCTCTCGAGAGTTAAAAGATCTGATCCAACTCGGTCTAGATTTATAAAAACTCTTATGATTATCAGACATGGAAAATCTCTACAGAGAAAGAGAACAACATGACATTTTATACCATTTCCCATTTCCCATTTCCCAAAACTCTTCCAAATGAATTTCTTTTCCCCCAAGGGCAAGAAAACCATTGATGAGCACCAAAAACAGTGACTACCATGTTCAAGCAAAAGTCTAGCTATTGGTTGCTTGCTGTGACCACCTGCCACATCCTCACGTGTGTGTAAAGTTAGTGTGACAAAGGCAATACATACATATATAAACAGGCTTTGAATTTGAACCCAAGAGGGTGAGATTCTCTTGGTTTCGCTTTATATGTTATCATACAGCCACTAATATGAAATCTGTGCACGGCAAAAGAAAAATGCATGCCACTATGAACATGCTGATAAGATTTGACATCTTTAGAGCAAGCCTGCCTTATTTTCGCTAGATTTATGCCTACATAGAGAATCTGTTTTCAAACACTGTTTTTTTTTTACTTTTATTTTTGTTTCTTCAATGAGAAATGTCACTTTCCTTATCATCCATTTGTATTATGAATAAGTTCGTATGAGGAATCTCAAATAATACTACTAATATGTCTTTATTTGGTAATAAGGAAAATAATTCTTAAATCATTTGTAAATTCTTCGACCTCTCAATAATTAAATTAAAAGATATTATACATTTAAATATAATAAAGTTATATATATTTTTAAAAATTATAATAATAACAGTATTATTAATTTGAGATCTGAGTAAATTAAATTTAAAGAGAAAATCCACGCCGTCAGCTGGGAAGTGTGGCAACGAGGGGTGTCCGTACAGGGTTCTGACTGCAACTAGAGGCCATAAGAAGAAAATATGTAAGCAAATAAATATGATATTATGGTTCCAAAACAAGACAGTAAACGACTTAACAGATGTATTCCAACCAATGAGAACTCGACAGCACATCCTTAAAAACCACTGGTTTTTAACTCCAAATCTTCTCTAACTTCCCCTAAAACCACTCTTACATTCATTTTTCCCCCTTTTCTTTTTATCTTCAGATTCCAATTCTATATATTTGTGCATGCTTTCTCAGATGCAAGGCTTCACCTTTAGCAAACAACAACAAGCACAAGCAGCAAGCTCATGGGGAGAGGTAGGGTTCAGTTAAAGAGGACTGAAAACAAAATCAACAGGCAAGTTACTTTCTCCAAGAGGAGAGCTGGGTTGTTGAAGAAAGCTCACGAGATCTCCATTTTGTGCGATGCCGTGGTCGCTTTGATCGTCTTCTCCCAAAACGGGAAGGTCTTTGAATACTCAAGTGATTCCAGGTGCCTTTTTTCTACAAAAATCTAAGCTTTTTTTCTTCTCTATTACCTGTTGAAATATCCATGTTCCCGTACAGGGTTTCCCAGTAATTTGAATGTATTGGTTTCAGCAATTTTCCAGGGTTCCATGCAAAAGTTTTAGCAGGTGAAATTAAGGGAATGTTAATAGTTTCAGGCTAAAAAGGAGACTTGAAAATGTGACTGTAACAAAATCAGTAGTAGAATTTAGAAGTGTTTTCAGGGATGTTGAAGTAGCAAAAGAATGGAAACCTTTGGGTGGTGGGCTGTGTCACATCTTGCTAAAAGAAAGCTATTGACCAATGGAACAAGAAGATTATATACATATATATATATATTCGTAACTATTTTGAAAATTTTTATATTTTAAAAATAATTATGACATTATTTTGGGAAAAAATTTAAATTAATTTGATTTATAATATACATCGACCTTTGGCCTAGGTAGGTCGAACACTTAAAACCATATTTTAAAAATAATTTAGAAAACAATCATTTAAAAAAACAAAAAACTGATATACATTTCCAATTTTTTTTAAGGATTCGGGAGTCGATTAGGTTTAGGGAAGGATAAACAATTACACAACGCCCAAAAATTGGTACTTAATCGCTTACATATTGTCGTAAATTGTGGTCATCATAAATTCACACCAATATTTAAAGTACAATACTTTTATTGGATATTGAATAAATTATTTCGAATTATTTATTAAGGAAACTTCTTTAATTTGAACAAGAAATCTCGAGATTTGCACATCATCCACCAGAAATTCTATCACATCTATTTCTTGTATGTAAAAGAATGTTTCCCCCTAAATCGTTTAAAAATATTGAATTGAACTAGGAATTAATATCAAAACTTACATAAAATAATTCGTTACTTTTTCCAAAAAGCATAAATTTTCAATATTTAAATTAAAATAAAATAAAAAAAACAATTTTAAAATATTACTATCATTTTAATAGATAAATACAAACATTCGATTTATTTCAAGTTCACCATTCTTTCGAATATTGTATTGAATCGTACTATCTCTATAAGGTGGCATTTTTCACACTCATTCTAAGAATAGTGTTCTTGAAAATGCTTGAATAACATATTAAAATATATTTATTAACTAACAAAGAAGTATAAAAATTTAAATTTCATAATAAATATATATATAAACATAATAAAGAACCGAAATATATCTTACCAACATACGTAATGTACAAAATATGTTTATAGTGTGAATGTAATCAAGTATATACCTTTAATATATATTTATTTATATATAAATGTGAAACTATAAATCGTAATATGGATTGTTAATAAAACAATATTACAACCTGGACTAAAGTGCATATATATACAAACAAGATAAACTAAAATATGAATAAAAGAACCTAATCATGCTTAGTAAATAAGGATTAAATAATAAGAACAACAAATTTAGAGGTATAATAATGAACATATCAAAAATCATAGCTAATGTACAAATATTATATAACAGGAGTACTAAAGCAACAATAAATCCAAAACATCGTAGGACTAAAGTGAAAAAAATATTAAAAGATCAGGTTTTCAAAAAAAAAATTAACCAAGAACACAACAACACAAAAAACAATGTCTAAAATGAGCTTAATAAAACATATATTACTTAAACCTAAACAAGTTAAAATGAAATGGTCTAGTCAGGAATATAAGCATAAATATATTTACTACGAAATAAGGATAAGAATAAAATATAAAACAAATAAAGAGTTCAAAATCAAAGAAATCAAAGTTTCATTAGTGACCAAAATGTAATTGTTACAAAATTAAGACATTCCTTGCGCGATTAGCCCATGCGCTAAATGCATGGCTTCCCTCCTCCAAACGACATCATGTTGACACTGGGATATAACCTATTTCAAGGGTTTCTTTAAAACCCTATTTTCATTTTATACCCATTATCAGTCATGTTCTCTCCTTTTTCTTCCCTCCTTTCTTCTTTCATCCATCGAAGAGAGAAACCCAAGACCCCGGCCACCGCAAATCGGTAGCCACGGGGCGGAGAACACTCAAAACCCTTTCCCAAAACCACCCCTTTTACAACCGACCTCCTAATAATAAACTCGAAAAGTAAACTCGAAAATAAAAATCAAATCCCTAAAGGTAAAGGATTTACCTTCGGTGACGGGGTAATGTTGCTCCGGTGAAGCAATCAGCGGCTGAGTCTCGCCTAAAGGTGGGTTTTTAGTTTGAATCGTGCAGGATTTACCTTTGGTTTGAATTTGTTTTCTTTGTTTGAATACCCCTCTATTTTTTTACTGGTTCAAAATCCCTCAGTCCGATTCAAAAAACCATCCCACCAAAATAATACTTGCCTCTTAATTTATGGGTATTTTTCGGGTATAAATTATGAGATCTATTGGGTATGGGGAATGATTTCCCCAAAAAATCAGGATTTAGGTAAATTTTTAATGGTTTTTTTAGATTTGGTGAATATTTGACTGATGTGGTTGTTTAGTTATTGTTTGGTCTGATTTTCTGACGACAGTGGCTGTAAGGTTCATCGGTGGCGGCTCATACGGCGAAGAAGTCAAAACGTTGGTGCATGCATCGTACGCGCGATCAGGTGGTCATTTTGGTCGACGGCAATGGCAACTTCACATATTAGGGTAAAACTCTAATTTTTAGACGATTCAAACCATTAGATCTACAATCAGATCCAACGGTCGTGAATTGGCAGTGCAAAAGAAACGGTCCAAAAACCCTAGCTATTGAGCTCTCAAGCGTGGGTTTGGTAACCTGAAAATAATGAAAAACAATATTAGTAGTAATAATAATAATAACAACTCAGACGAAAACATGTGTCAACAACTGCCCCTCTTTGATCATTCTTTGTGTTAACAAGAATATGACAAAGATGAAAAGACAACACGTTTTCACTCTATTTCATCTTCCATTTTGAAATTCGATGATGATACATATCTCAAGGGAGATATTTTCAACATTTTGTTTCAAGAGAAATAATCTCAAAGGATACAATTGTTATTTGTTGACAGCATTGTTCCTTCATAATGAGGACGGTTGACCCATTTAAATAGTTGGTTCTTCGATTGTAGAAGTCAAATTTGAAAAACCTATTGCTTTTATTCTTTTAAAGAACGCTAAATCTATTGACGATCTCACTCCTTTCGAATAACATTAAGTTGTATTTGAATAATTGTATCTGAACACAACACTACTTCTTTTTGTTGAGGAAATCTAATTGCCTTGATATAATTTAATGTTGAAAATGACACTTCTCATCCACATTGAAGAGATCTGGATGCTTTTGAGTAAATTGTTTATTGAAGATGATGTTGTTCCCTCTTATTGAGAAAGTCGGTCAGTCTGGAAATAATTTGGTGCTGAAGACGACACTGCTCATCCGTGTTGAAGAATTATAACTGATTTCATATGACGTTGTTCATTATCATTGAGAAAGTTGGGTAAATCTGGATAATTTAAAGATAACACGGTTTCTTCGCGTTAAGGAAATCTGATTGTTTGAGGATGACAATGCTCATTCGCATTGAGGACATCTATATGTATTTCAATAATTTGGAGATAACACGGTTCCTTCATGCTGAAGAAGTTTGATTGTCTAAGGATGACACTCCTCCTTTGTGTTGAGGAGATCTGGTTGGTGGATGACATTGTTCCTTCGTGTTGAGGACATCTAGTCGTACTTTGACGATTTGATTCAACATGGTTCTTCTTAGTAAGGAAAACTAGTCGTTCTTGAAGGATTGTGAATCAGAAGACAATGTTGTTTATTCTTGCTAAGGAAGTCTAATTGTCTAAAGATAATTTAACTTAGAAAACGACATTTCTCCTTCATATTAAGGAGGGCTAATCGTTGCTAGGTGTCAAATCTAATGATGACATTGCTCTTTTTCGTTAAGGATATCTAGTCATAGTTACCAATGATTGAATTGAAATGAACTATTCTTCAACATGGAATTGCGAAATAAAGTCTTTGCTAACTTTGAATTCCTGTCAAATATTCAATGTTTGAGTGAAAATAAATTAGTGGAAATAAATTTGTTTCAAGAGAAGCTATCTCAGGTTAGATAACATTTTGTTTTATGTGAAACAATTTCAAAATTTGTGTTTCAAGGGAAAACTATCTCAAGTGAGACGAAATTTATTTCAAGAGAAACAATCTTCAAGGTGACAAATAATTGCATGTTGAGGAGATCTAGTTGCCTTTAGAATATATGATCGTTCACTTCAAGATATCAAATTTGTGAACGATATTATTCCTTCATGTTGAGTACTTCTAGTCATCCCCAAACTTTTCTTTCTTAAAAGATCTATAAAAAATGATGCATTTATGAATAACTATTTTGGATGTTTTTATGCATGTCAAGAAGAAGTTTATTTCATGTATTTGATTTGATTTTTATTTTAATAAAAATGACTTTTTAAATTTTTCCTCATGAGAGAAGAAAATGATATTGAAAAAAGAAAATTAGACGATGTCCTCGTGAGAGGAGAAAAATGGTCTTTAATAAAATAAAATCGGTCTTAAAAAATACTAGATTGATGTCCTTAGACAAAAAATCTTGAGAAAGACAAAATTAGTTTCTCAAAAGAGATTATAAAGGCATCACCACGAGAGGGGAAACAAAGTTTTTTATTGTATGTGATTATGAATGTATGATGCAAAGGTTCAAATTCATATGGCGTGTATGTTTATGATGATGCATATTTTCTTGATCAATAGATGCACAAGCAGTTTTCATTCTCTTCCTGATTCGATTGTCTTCATTTTCTAACTGAGTGTACTCTTACAATTCTTAACTCGTGTCAATTACTTAATGCCCCAACAAATTTTTACCCCTGATACAATTGGGTTTCTTTGCCCGAACTTATGTAGAAATCCAATAGAGCTTTCATTCCACCATAAAAACTAGCAGAACATTCGCGTTCTTTGACAAGTTCTACGATACATTCATGCCAAGGATGGTAGTTGGAGCCATAGAGGCAATCGAAATCGAAATTGAAGGTGTTTGCTCAATATCTAGCATCGAATTCACTCTCTAAGCTTTGCATTGATTTTTTAAAAGTTTTATCGCCTATTTAGAGGAAAGAGAACTTCCTCGTTATCCACTTTTGATCTTGGTACAGATAGAACATGACCTCCAATTGGGATTTAGAAACCCCTTATGAACTCAATATTGGCTCAACTTCGTAACTACTTGTACAAGAAACATTCATCATTTATGGCTCAACAATTATGACTTTATTTTGGGAAAATTTTTTAAATTAATTTGATTTGTAGTCGCCATCGACCTTTGGGTTAGGTAGGTTAAACACCTAAAAACTTCTTTTAAAATCAATTTAGAAAAAATCATTTAAAAGACAAAAGACTGGTATACGTTTACTAAAAGATTATTTTTAAGGATTCGGGAGTCGATTACGCGTGGGGAAGAATAAGCACCCCACAGTGCCCAAAATTTGGTACTTAGTCGCTTACATATTGTCGTAAATGGTGGTCATCATGAATTCGTGTAACACCCCCAACCCGGATCCGAGTCCGAGGTGTCACATTGACTTTTCAAAGCGTTTTCCTTTACAAATTGGTTAAAATTTAATTTCATAATTCAAGAAAATGAATATTTTACATTAATTAAAATCTGTATACTACATGCCAAATACATTCTATGTAACAAAATACATGTATTCAAATACATTTCTGATCTGATCTTTGAGAAGGAGAATCTGACCTATCTTGATCTTTTTCGCTCCATAATCTCATTGAAACCTATGTGTGAAACATTCACACGCTAAGTCTATGACTTAGTAAGACATATAAAACATGTAATGTAAACTCTACCTCCTATCAATGTATAAACAATTAATACTATTATATCATATAAAAGCATATATTCTTTCATATAACAAATACACACATATACATATCTCATTATCTTTATTCTTAGTATTATCAGTGATTCCTTTTATCATATGATCTTATACTTATCATTTGTACACATTATATATCACACATATCACTTCACGATGAAACAAACAATTATCCTATCAAGTTTATTTATATTATCTCTTTATTAGCCCATGTACACATGTGAGAACTAAAGATATATGAGTACATAGAGGTTGTGCACATATGCTGTCACCACAGCTCGTATAATTCCCACTAGGGGCACGTAGAATTTGTCCCGAAGGATCACGTAGAAATGTCCCGAAGGACCACATATAACACATATGTCCTAAAGGACCACTCCTTAAGAACCATATACATATTCCAATGGACCAAATAAGTGTATCAAAGTACCGCATATATATTCCAAATGATACGTAGAACCCTCGACTCTTGGCATGCCAACTATACCTCTATATCTCATGATACATAACATGGGCATTTTCTTTTATGTCATTTCACATATTCGCATAGACACGTAGTTCACTTACACATAACATATTTCCATATAATTCCCATATCACATATCTCATTTCATATTCTCATATGATCACATAGCTCATGTCGCTTAATCTCTTATGTTCATATATCACATGTTCATATCATTCCTTATGTCAATATCATATAACTTATATAATCACTTAGATCACTTATATCGGTTCATATGTCTTATCACACTAGCATATATTCATACAAATTATGTAACACATGCAATAACACATACACTCACATCAAACATATGCTTACATTCATGAGTTCATGCACTCTGATATAGGAAATAGACTCGTCGCAAGTCTTATTTCCCTTAAACATCGTATACTAACTAATATGCACTCACCTGGCCTCACTAGTCAATACCGATCTCTTATCTCTTCCTCGAGGACTATTACTTGGTCAATTTGTCCAGACTTTGCTCATGATCGTTATCAACACGAATACACAATCCAATAAATATCAGGATTCGAATTACTTGCAAAGATTCTTACTATTTCAATCTAATCAAAGCACTAATTTCTCCTTTCCAACTCAAGTAGTATCTCTACTACTATCACAATATCGATATTTCTATGTTATGGTACCGATATCTCCCTCAGGTCTCGATACCAATATTAGATTCGATGTTGCCTGGTATCGTTACCCTTAACATGGTATTGATACTACTATACTATGGTATTGATACCTCCTCATTGATATCGATACTCTATGAACAATTATATGAGTTTTCGCCTTAGGGTATCGATACTTATTCAATCAGTATCTATACCCCTACCCCAATTACTATTTCTTTTCTCTTTGAAGTATCGGTACTGAATGAACAGTACTGATACCCCTAGCCCAAAATTTATTTGTTTCACCCGAAAATTTTTCATAACTTATTAAATTTCCACTCTATTAACTTCTTTTTCTTCATCAAACTCAAATATACCTATTCAAACCATCTTATCTTACTTTAACTCATCAAATCATCCAATATCTCATTATAACCCTTGAATTTAAAAATCTTACCAATTATTTAACATGTTCGTAATTCACTTCTATTGTTTCTAACTTCTTAATTATACCTTTGACAATTCAAATATGACTTCTAAATCTGTTAACAACATATTTTTCAACAATTCACTTAAAAACTCTTTATATTCAATCTTCCATAACTTATCATTCTTTAAGTTTCTTCATCCCTTTAAGTTTACATAGTCTTTCCTTATGCTCTATCAATCAAAACCAATCCTTAATTGAAAGAAAACCAGCTGAAAAAATCAAACTTACCTTAGCCATGGTAACTCACCGTTGGAGAAGAAGAATAAGAGCTCTCTAGAGAAATCTTTCCTTTTTCCTACCCATTTCCACGTAGTTTATATCCCATAAAAGAAAGATAAAAATATTTCTTGTGAAAAGACCAATTTACCTTTTACTTCATAACAATCCTTCACAAAATATTCCCAAATAAGTCCCTAAACTTTTAATCCTTTCTGAGTCTGGTCACTAAATTTTAAAAAATTCATTTTGGTCACTAACCCGACTTTTGAGATGTTACAATTCGCATCAATATTTAAAGTACGATCCTTTTATTGGATGTTGAATAAATTATTTCAAATTATTTATTAAGAAAACTTCTTTAATTTGAACAAGAAATCTCGAGATTCGCGCATCCTCCAACGATAATGCTATCACATCTATTTATTGTTTGTAAAAGAATTTTTCCACCCTAAATCGTTTAAAAATATTGAATTCAACAACGAATTAATATCAAAACTTGCATAAAATAATTCGTTACTTTTTCTAAAAAGCATAAATTTTTCAATACTTAAATTAAAATAAAAAACAATTTTAGAATATTACTATCATTTTAATATATAAATATAAATGTTAGATTTATTTCAAGTGTACCCTTCGTTCGAATATTGTATTAAATCGCACTACCTCTATAAGGTAATGCTTTTCACACTCATTCTAAGAAGAGTGTTCTTGAAAATGCTTGAATAACATATTAAAATATATTTATTAACTAACAAAGAAGTATAAAATTTTAAATTTCATAATAAATATATATCGAAACATAATAAAAAATCGAAATATATCATACCAACATACGTAATGTACAAAATATGTTTATAGTGTGAATTCAGTCAAGTATATGCCTTTAATATATAATTATTTATATATATGTATATGTGAAACTATAAATCGTAATATGGATTGTTAATAAAATAATATTACAATTTGGACTAAAGTGCATATATATATAAACATGATAAACTAAAATATGAATAATAGAATCCAATCATGCTTAGTAAATAAGGATTAAATAATAAGAACATCAACTTTAGAGGTATAATAATGAACATATCAAAAATCATAGCTAATGTGCAAATATTATATAACATGAGTACTAAAGCAATAATAAATCCAAAACATCGCAGGACTAAAGTGAAAAAAATTAAAAGATCATGTTTTCAATAGAAATTTAACCATGAACACAACACAAAAAAACTGTGACTAAAACGAGCTTAATAAAACATATATTACTTAAACCTAAACAAGCTAAAATTAAATGGTCTAGTCAAGAATATAAGCATAAATATATTTACTATAAAATAAGGATAAGAATAAAATATAAAACAAATAAATAGCTCAAAATCAAAGAAATCAAAGTTTCATTAGTGACCAAAACATAATTGTTACAAAATTGGGACCTTCCTTGCGTGATTAGCCCATGCGATAAACGCATGGCTTCCCTCTCCAAATGGCGTTGTGTTGACGCTGAGATATAAACCATTTCAAGGGTTTCTTTAAAACCCTATTTTCATTTTATACCCATTTCCATCCAAGCTCTCTCCCTATTTTCCCCATTTTTTCTTTTCGCCATCGAAGAGAGAAATCCAAGACTCCAACCATCGCAAATAGGTTAGCACAAGGTAGAGAACATTTGAAACCCTTTCCCAAAGCCACCCTTTTTACAGCTGATCTCCTACTAATAAACTCGAATAGTACCCACCCGAAAATGGAAACCAAACCCCTAAAGGTAAAGGATTTACCTCCAGTGATGAGGTAATGTTGCTCCGGTAAAGCAATCAACAGTCGGGTCTCGCCTAAAGGTGAGTTTCTAGTTTGATTCATGGTTCTTTTTTTTGGTTCGAAATCTTTTCTTTGTTCGAATGCCCCCTTTGTTTTTTTACTGGTTTGAAAATCCCTCCATCTTATTCGAAAAATCATCCCACCAAAATAATATATGTCTCTTGATTTATGGGTTTTTTCGGGTAGAAATCATGAGATCTATTGGGTAGGGGAATGATTTTCCCATAAAAATCGGGATTTAAGTAATTTTTAATGGATTTTATTTAGATTTGGTGAATATTTGACTGATATAGTTGTTTGGTTACTGTTTGTCCGGATTTGTTGACGACGGCGATTGTGGGGTTCATCGGTGGCGGCTCACGCGACGGGAAAGCCAAAACATTGGTGTGTGCATCGTACGCTCGATCTGGTGGTCACTTTGGTCGGTGGCGGCGGGTGCTTCACATATTAGGTTAAAAACCCTAATTTTTAGACAATCCAGACAGTTGGATCTACAATCAGATTCAACGGTTGTGAACTGGCAGTGCAAAAGAAAGGGTCCAGAAACCCTAGTTATTGTGCTCTCACGCGTGGGCTTGATCTCTATTGGGCCTGCTAACCTGATGGGCCACACACACGGGCTTGTTCTTTTTGGGCTTCAATGGTCAATTTCCTTTGTAATTAATGGTATTTGGGCCAATTTTGTAACATGAAAATAATAAAAAATAAAATTAATAATAATAATAATAAGAACTCGGACGAAAACGAGTATCAATATATATATATATATAAAAGCATCCGTTGTATGTACTAAATTATTAGGAAAAAATGAAAATAATGAAACTATGTAATTTTTGGTAGTTAGAAAATTAGGGATTTTTGCAATATTTTAGGAGGGAAGGGAAGTAGGGTTAGGGCACAAAGAGGGGTATCCGTTACACTTTAAATTCCAAGATTCCTTCATGGACAAGTGTTGCTTCATGAAGTCCTATCTCATGTTTGGATAAAGTTTTTGGTTTTGAGACTAGTTCAGTTAGTTGACTTCATTGATGGAGCTACGTGTTGACGAAGTTAAAATGATTCAATTTGCCCTGTGCATTTTATGTTTATATATATATATATATATATATATATATATATATGTGATGCAGGGGATCCGAGACAGATGATGATGAGCTGTCAGATTGTACCTTGATAGCGTTGAAATACCATGAGTTGGCAGATCAGCGCAAAGGCATGAATTGATTGTGATATGTTTTTCATTGGGGCCGTTTTGAGTGTGTTTCAGTCTTTTGGCCATAACTTTGGCTACGGGTGTCAGAATCGCGCATAAGATCCCAATCCGAAAAGTTCTTTTCGACGTGCACGCTGTCCACATCGAGTTACGCTTCATGTGGCCTTTTTTCGACCTCAAATTCTGTCGTTTTTCCCTCCAAATCACTAGATTTAGATATTTTTTTTACTATTTATGGTAATATTTCGATTGTCAATTAGGAAGTCATTTTAAATCCGATTTTGACCGGATTTTTTGCAAATTGCTTATTTTATTTTGAATTTCAATTTAGAGTGATTTTCGGGATTTTGCTATTTTTGGTAAAATTTCGATAAACAATATTTTTGGCTATAACAGTCTGGCTTGTGGACTGATTTTGGATGATTTTGATTTGATAATATTTTATTAAACCCTAGAGACTTTTTTTCTCTGGTTTTTGGGCAAATTTTCTCTTGTGAATTATTTGTTGGAACTAGCCTGCAGGATAATCGTTATTCTGTCTGGCTTCAGTATGTATATGTATATGTGTATTTATGTATGTATATATACTAGTTTTATTTGGGAAAGAAAATATTGTCCTTTGAGACTAATATATTTTTATCACTGTCTGCAACAGCCTGGATAAGATCATCGAACTCTATGAAAGGTATTCGTATGCTGAGAGACAGCTTGTTGCTACTGAGTCTGATCCTCAGGTACAATGATGTCTTTCATGCCGTTAATTTTTCCCACTTTTCATAAATTTGGTCTGAAATTTGTGTTGGAATTTGAAACTTGTTTGTGACAGGGCAACTGGTCCATGGATTATAATAGGCTTAAGGCTAAAGTTGAGCTCTTGCAGATAAATCATAGGTACTATATATATATATATATATATATCAGATACTAATGTTTTTGAAACTAATATTAATATCTGAATACGTGTCAAATACGACTATAATATAAAAAATTCGGAGCAACATAGTTTAAAACCAAAATTTTCATCAGTTACATAGCCTTTGTTTGCTCTCCAGGCATTACATGGGAGAAGAGTTGGACTCATTGAGTCTCAAGGAGCCGCAGAATTTGGAGCAGCAGCTTGATACTGCTCTTAAGCTTATCCGTTCAAAAAAAGTATGTTTTTTTTCCCATTATAGTCTCACAGTCGGAACTGTTTCTTATTGTTTTAGTGATGAAATTTGTGACCTTTTTTTCATTTTTGCAGAACCAACTCATGTACGAGTCAATCTCCGAACTTCAAAGAAAAGTGAAGGACACATAGAACATATATGATACATTATATGAAAATGAATAATAAATGAGGTCCATATTGATGAATGATAAGGATGTGGTGTGCCTACATGACAGGAGAAGGCAATACAGGTGCAAAACACCATGCTAGCAAAGCAGGTGACTTAGAGGCGCCAATTGCCATGTTTTAGTCATCGCATCAATTCTAAGAGTTTAGATATGGACATGTGCAATCCTTTTCCATGTATAGATCAAGAAGAGGGAGAAGATGGTTGCGCGGCGGTAGCAGCAGCAGCAGCAGTCGCAGTGGGGGCAGCAGGGCCATGGCCTCAACTCATCATCCTTTCTGCTGCTGCCACAGTCTTCACCTTGTTTGAATATCGGATAAAACCCTAAACGTAGGCCAGAGAAGTTGATCCAAAAACATTTCTAGTGTCGATAATGAAATGGCAATAACTCGGATAAAGATTTGATTGATGCAGTGGCACATACCAGGACGAACCAACAGAAATGAGGAGGAATGAACTTGACCTGATTCTGGGACCTATTTATTCATGACATATTTAAGTATCAATTAAATTAAGGAAAAGGCCATGTATTCAAACCTTGGTTTCTAATATTCAAAATTTTGATTCTTCGTAATTATTTATATATTTCAAACTTCATCAAATAACATCATGTGCAAAATCCGAAGAATAACATGTTAAATGAATGTTGTGCAAATGGAACAACTGCAGGAGCTTGTAAGAAACAGATTAGCTTGTCACAGATTGGACAGTTTGCTGATCTCTCCATCCACTCATATATGCAACCGAGGTGGTAACCGTGGGAACATCGAAGAACTATTTGCGGATTTTCAGGATTGTACGCTGCGACGGAGAACCGATCGGCGAAGTCAGTCTATTAAACAATGTACATTAAAGCCCCATTTAATAATTACTTGATCATATATATATATATACACCTTCAAGACATGTGGAACAAACATCCTCGTCTTCTGATGATGCATTGGCACAAGCAACTTCGGTTTCAAGTTTCTTGTATGAGAACTTCGATCCGGACTCAATTGCTAGTTTCCATTTAAACCGGTAAACTGCGGATGAAGAATTAATAAGACTGGATGAAGCTAGAAACAAATAATTTGAAATTATACCTTGTCCCACAAGGCACGGATACAGTTCCGAGTCCGACGAGGGGAAACAAATTCGGGTTCCCGGATACAGAAACAAGAACAACAAGCTCCCATGATTCAATCTTTAGTTTACTTCTCAACCTGAAACAATTTAGATAGAATCATCTTCATCGATGAAAATCAAAGGGACCTTGACAGTGAAAAGAGAAAAATAAAAGGGATTTCATTACCTTGATGAAGACAGTGATGGAATTACTGATGTTTTTGAAAGTAAAGACTTTAATAAGCACCCAAGAATTTAGTGCCTTCATTCAAATTAAAAAACAAGTTTGAATTTAATGGTAGTATTTGGTGGAAAATAAAATATTCTAAAGTTGAGAGATTTTCGGTTTAACATTTATAGTTTAAACCTAAGCTGCCTAGGATTTTATATTTTAAAAGCTAAATTGTTATATTTATAATAAAAGTATTAATTTACTTTTTAATTTTTTTTAAATAAAATTAAGTTTTCATTAAACATAAAAGTAATATAAAATAAAAATAATATATATTCTAATATAAAAGCTCAAAAGACGTGAAGAACATAAAGTTAAAACCTTCATTCAAAACTAGACCCAATATTAATATTGTAGACACTCATTTTCGTCTGAAGTTATTTTGTTTTATATATATTTTTATTATATATATATATATATATATATATATATATAACTTGTAAAAATGTTTTTGATAAAATATAATATATAATTTTCAGAAAACGATTTTCGAAAATTTATATATTGTATAGTTTTGAAAATATTTTTTAAGTATATATAATATAGTTTTGAAAACATTTTGAAAAATTATATAATATATACTTTTAAAAATATTTTTGGAAAAATTATATAATATATAGTTTTTAAAAACATTTTTGAAAAATTATATAACATATACTTTTAAAAACATTTTTGGAAGAATTATATAATATATAGATTTTAAAAACATTTTTGAAAAATTATATGATATATAGTTTTAAAAATATTTTTTGAAAACTTATATAATATTTTTAAATCATTTTCAAAACTATATAATATATAGTTTTGAAAACTTTTTAAAAATATATTATATAGTTTAAAAATAGTTTTTGAAATATATGTTATATAGTTTTAAAAACAAATTTTTTAAAATATATATATATTGTATAGTATAGTATATCATATATATATATATATATATATATATATATATATTCATTTTATTATGTTATTTATTTTTATTATTTATTTATTATTTACTCATTTTTTTTGTTAGGTCTAATAATAAATCACGATCAGGGTTCAAAATATAGTCCAATACGTATGGGCTCGATCCAGCCCGATTAAGTTTAGGGTTGTCACAACCCTAACATTAGCCATGTCACAGCGCCGCATAGGAGGTTCCAGAAGCATAGAGCCAAGCAATCAACGCCCAGCGCCCATTTCGACCGCACCAACGAGACTGACCCATCCCGAGGCGGCCGGTACCACGAACGAGAAGATCGGAACAAGCAACAACCCACACCCCGTTATTATCGGGAGCCAAACAACCAACACCGGGGCTATAAAAAGCCCCCGGTGAGGGCAATGAGAAGGGGGGGCCATCATTTGACCATCATACAAGATAACCACCAACAGAGAGCAAATTGAAACCAACAGTGGAACGAGAACAAGCCAACATCGAAACCACACAACAATAGTACCACCAAAAAAAAAAGCCAAAATACCAACAAAAATCAACCAAGGAGAAACTCGAAGCCATTCGAACAAAAGCAAAAGAAAAAAAAATGAAAAGTTATTCGTAGATCTACGGACTTTGGGTAATTTCCAGGCGAAACAAACCCCGGATCTGCAACGAGGGTGGAAAGACGAGTCAGATAGTGCCCCTCTCTACATTTTTCGACATCGACATACGACGGCGGCCAAAGCGGCGAAGAACCCACCGGTGGCAAAGCGGTTGTTCAAGCCTTTGAGAGAATTTCTTCTCTCCCCCTCTCTTCTCTCGGCTGAGAAATAGAACAAATGAGGGATTATGTGATTTATGGCCTAATTTTGGCCTTTTATATCGCGTGCAAAACGGCGTCGTTTTGAGGAGGATTGTGTCTGTAACTTCACGTAAGGTTAAATTTCACTTAGGATCCCTAATGCTTTGTGATTTAATTTTATAGCCACTTGATGAACCTTTGCCTTATTATATTTTGAGCGTTAAACTTTCAGTACTTATATTTTAGTCCCATTTTTTATGTTTTATGTTTTTGTGCTAATATTTGAATTTGACCCTTCTATTTGTGTATCTTCCGTTTTGGTAACTAATTTGGCATGAAGTTTTAGGGTTAATCACTGTTTGGTCCTTCATATTCTTACTCATTTTATTTTATTATATTTTCCTTTGCTTTTTATATATTATTTATTTTTAACATCTTTTATATATATATACTTACTTTATTATTATTTTTTACATTCTTCCATTTCTTTCGATTTATTTAATATATATTTTCTTCCCTTTTGATTTTCTGTTGTTTATTTATTTATTATTTTTATTATTTTTTTCGCTATGTCTTTTCTTTAATTTATTTAAATTTCTATTTATTCTTTTTTATTTCCTAACATTTTTGGACTCTTTTTAAGAATTTCAATCGATCAAAGTTAAGTTTTTTCAAATCGAATACTTTAAATTTCAATTTAAATTTTTAATTTTTGCAATTAAAGACAACCGACAAATTAATTGGTACCGAAAGGGCGGTTCAAGGGTGCTAATCCTTCCTTGACCATAACCGACACGTTTCTAGTACAACGTAGATCAGGTAAGATGGTGTCCGACCAACCTAAATTCGTTTTAAAGTGGTCGGTAACGACTCTAATTCATTTAATCTAAGTCGGAGCCCCAATTCCGGGGCCCAACCGAAAGATAGTTCCGACAGCTTGGCGACTCCACTGGGGAGAGGTAAGTGAGTCAGGCCAGAGTTAATTTTCGATTGTCTTTTTATGCAAAAATAGTGAATTTAAATTTTAATTTATTTATTCGATTCAAATTATTTACCTTTGATTATTTTTCAAGTAAATAGTTGTACTGATATTTTTTTCAATGATTTCAGATTTTTTTTAAATAAAAAGTTTCATCTCAGGCTCTATACCCGAGCTCCAAACCCTATTTAAGTGGGGTGAAAGCGATGCCTTCGTGTGAATTTATTCACCGTGCAGGCCTAGCAAGTAACCTTTGGGATTTATATACCTTATGTCTTCGTGTGAATTTATTCACCGTGCGGACATAAGGGAATGTTTCCTCTCGAGTTTAACTTAGTCCACACAAGCTTGTAATGGGCTTAGGACTAAGGGTCTGGCAAGCCCAAGGGGGCACCGGAAAGGAGAACTCGAGTACCTTTTTAGAACATAAACCGGGAGAGTACAGGGAATTAGAGCCCACCCCAAAGCCTCATTCTAAACTCTTGGATGCCTGAATTATTTTTTGCTTTACTTTCTGTTCAAAACATGCGAACTAGACAAATATGCGGTTTATGATTTGTTTGAAATTAGCATGCGGAATAGAGATCATGTCTGAGTAGGAATTAAAGCATGTGGGGTAGATATCATATGGGGTATGATTTTTTATTTTTATTATTTTTATTTTTATTTACATCACTAACTCTTTTTATTTTTTGTTATCTTTCATTTTGTTTTCATTATTCGCATCATTTAAAAGATGTATTGATCCACTAAAAATGTGTTTGTTAAACATGAATAATCTGTATTAATGGACAAAGGGGTCGTAATACAAGAGATGAAAATGCAGAGGACAGTCAAGGCGACTATGTGTCACATTCAATCTAGAAGATGTGGTGCCCACAATTGAAGAGTATATCACTCTGTTGTATTATAAAGGACTCAGAATGAACAGGGTCTACATCAAGCACAATGAAAGTCTATCTTTGAAGAACTGACTGGTAAAGGTTGCAGAGCAAAACGAGGAAAAAGTTACAGACCTGGACGCTCCTTTCGAAACTACGAGAACAAGATGGTGAAACCCTAGCTGAGCTGAATGCCATTACTGACGAATCCAAGAAGCAAACTTCGGATAGTTTCTATCGATGGAGGGCTCCAATGGTGTTGTCGTTAGGGAACAGACTCAGCAGAGAGATGAAACCGGAGGTGCAGTCCTTCGAGACTTTCTTTTGGGGCAAACAATTTTTCATTTGCATGGTTCATCCAGAGAAGCCAGAGCGGTTCGACATGTTATTCAACCGGTGACAGACAAAGGCATAAAACTAGTCAACATATCAGAAGCTGTCAGGATATTTTTCTCTTAAAAGATAAAACATTTTTGTCCCCAATAAGGATTATTCCTAATAACAGACACATTTTTTGGATCAATGCCTCAAACATTGCATGCATCATGCATTTCTGTGATGAAAAGTTGCAATTCTTTGAATATCAACTGAATTAAGAAGCTCTGTAAATGGTTCAAAGTTATGAATCCCTGACAAAGTAACATGATTTAAAACAATGACTTTGACATTACCCAGAATATACACTCAAACACCGTACCATGCTCTTGCAATTAACCAATGTGACATTTTCCTTTCATAAGGTGCGGACAATATGAGGCATCCTTTTACATATGACATTACTATACTTTTTATTTAAGGCGTTCAGTGATGATAATAATCTTCACAGATGGAATAGTCGAGTAAGCAAATCTAGTTTAGGCCAGTTGCTTGAAAATTGAACTCTAAAGATGAGATTCCTTGACTTTTAACAACACTTAGGCTATAACAGGTTCTTCTTGACAATCTTAAGAAATTAAATCTGTAAAAACTGAGTTATTCCGCTAAGGCAATTGGTTATAGAGGAAACTCGAAAGCCCTGGCCTTATGAGTAGATTATGTTCAAACCATGACATTGCTCGGACACTTGGCAATTCGGTGTTTACTCCACTGCTCTTATCAGGCTGAAGACTCTGTGATGAAATGAACCCTTCAGTTAACTTGATAAGAGTGATTATAATATTAAGCTGTCCCTCTAAAGCAATTGGTTAAAAGTCTCGGCTTTATGGATTCAGTTAGCCAGTTAACGACAAGTTAAATCAAATTTATCAAAGCAAGAAATTTTCGGTAATGATGGACTAAGGGAGTTAAGGAACACATGTTATAGTCAAATTCACACGAGCACTCAAGAATTTCATTTTTAGACCGATATTTCTGCACTACCTTAGTTAGAGAAGCTTACAAGCTTGAACAAATGGAAGATTTCAGAGGACCGAAATAGAAGGTCTAGTAATTGATCAGGCTAGTTGCGTCATTTTATCAGCACCCAATTGAAATGCCAAAGCATATTGCGATATTTAAAAAAATGGCATTTTGGGTTACCGAAACCTTAGAAAGGAGGCCAACCTAAAGCCAATTCATCCATTTGAACATTTGTCAAAGAGCTGTAACTCTGAAAGCGTTAAAAGAGCTATTGTTTCCTTTGATATTCTTTGAACTCAAGTTTATAATTTGATTCAATTACGAACAATATTTTATAGAATTTTTATCTTTTTCCCTCCTAAAACAAGAAAAATGAGGAAAACATTTTCAAACAGGACAGTCTCAAATATGAAAGGTCTGTAAAGCCAAAGCTCGAGAAGCAAATGGGGCACGATCGATTCCATGGACCAGATTGGCAGACAAAGCACGAGACTCCAATCCAAGAGATAACACATAATTCATTCATGTTACATGCATCTTAGACATTATTAGGTGCATCGCATTCATCATTTTAGCATACATGATTTTTACAGCTTTTAGAGTCAAGTTTTGACTTCAGGATGAAGGATACTCGATTCGCAAGCGCCTTTAAAGAACGATGGTAGTTGTTTAACTCAGCAGTGAGAAGCTACACCTCAACCGACATGACATATCTACAGATCTCAAAATGAATTTCAGATAGGTTCGAGAACCAATTCAGATCAAATCCAATTCAGCTCAACTCAACAATGAACAACATGTTTCCAGTTAATGTCTTCAAGCCAGATTTCAATTCCACGACAGAAGATATCTGACTGACGAAATTTATCAGCGGACTTTCCTGTGAAGGGAAGCCATCCAAAAATCATATTACTTGGTTCAGACCCGCTCAAAGGAACCACCTGAAGAGCTACGACCGGCTTAGACCTGTGAAGAGAAGCCATTTTTTAAGGCAACATTTGTAATATAGCTCAAGACAAGAAGGAATATTTACCAAACAAAGACCTTCGAGTTCGACTACGCTCAGCTCCAAGACACATCATTTGCAGCATAGCTTAAGTCGATAAGGGCTATATGCCAAAGACCTCCGAGTTCGATTACACTCAGCTTCGAGGGCATATTATTTACAGCATAACTCAAGGCTATAAGGGTTATCTGTCACCAAAGACCTTCGAGTTCGACTACTCTCAGCTCCAAGGCACATCATTTGCAGCATAGCTTAAGTCGAGAAGGGTTATCTGCCAAAGACCCTCGAGTTCGATTACACTCAGCTCCGAGGGCATATCATTTGCAGTATAACTTAAGTCAAGAAGGGTCATCTGCCAACAGAAAACCTTTGAGTTCGACTACGCTCAACTCTAAGGCACATCATTTGTAGTATAACTTAAGTCGAGAAGGGCTATCTGCCAAAGACCCCCGAGTTCGATTACACTCAGCTCCAAGGGCATATCATTTGCAGTATAACTTAAGTCAAGAAGGGTTATCTGCCAACAGAAGACCTTTGAGTTCGACTATGCTCAGCTCCAAAGCACATCATTTGCAGCATAGCTTAAGTCGAGAAGGGCTATCTGCCAAAGATCCCCGAGTTTGATTACACTCAACTTCGAGGGCATATCATTTGCAGTATAACTTAAGTCGAGAAGGGTTATCTGCCAACCAAGGACCTTCGAGTTCGACTACGCTCAGCTCCAAGGCACATCATTTGCAGCATAGCTTAAGTCGAGAAGGGCTATTTGCCAAAGACCCTCAAGTTCGATTACACTCAACTTCGAGGGCACATCATTTACAGTATAACTCAAGGCTAGAAGGGTTATCTGTCACCAGAGACCTTCGAGTTCGACTACGCTCGGCTCCAAGGCACATCATTTACAGTATAACTTAAGTCGAGAAGGGCTATCTACCAACCGAAGACCTCCGAGTTCGATTACATTCAACTCAGAGGCAAACCAAATTTACAGCATAGCTCAAGGTAAGAAGGGCTATCTGTCAATAAATTGTCGAGTTCGATTCCATTAAGCTCGATGACACCTCAATCACACTATTGTTCGATTACAGTCGGGGTTTTCAAGTCGAGAAGAAGACCTTGGTTAACCGTGCCATAGTGGAAAAAAAAATTTGGTTTTCCGACAGCATAGCTTAATTCGAGAAAAGCTATATGTCAACGAGGACCTTTCGAGTTCGATTTCATTCAGCTCAAGGGTCTATCAACCACATGGCGGTGTCAAAGAATTACTTTCTAGTCAAATTTTTAACTGAGGTCTTTAAACCGAGAAGAAGATCGAAGTTGACTACAATTTGGCAACGAGAAGCCACATCCCGATTCAAATCCCGAATTGCGGCTTCAATTCTATATCATTTCAAGATGGACTCAACTTCGCGACGGATGAGCCATTCAGAACTCAATTCGACATGGAGTTATTCTTTAACTCCACCGAACAAAAATTTGTGTTTTTTTGTCTTTGTCCTATTTTTCGTTCCACGAAAAAGGACAAAGAGGGGCAGCTCTAGACACTCATTTTCGCCTGGAGTTATTTTGTTTTATATATATATTTATTATATGTATATATATAGTAATATAACTTGTGAAAATGTTTTTGACAAAATATAATATATAATTTTCAGAAAACGATTTTCGAAAATTTATATATTGTATAGTTTTGAAAATATTTTTAAAGTATATATAATATAGTTTTGAAAACATTTTGAAAAATTATATAATATACTTTTAAAAATATTTTTGGAAAAATATATAATATATAGTTTTTAAAAACATTTTTGAAAAATTATAACATATACTTTAAAAACATTTTGGAAGAATTATATAATATATAGTTTTTAAAAACATTTTTGAAAAATTATATAATATATAGTTTTAAAAATATTTTTTGAAAACTTATATAATATTTTTAAATCATTTTCAAAACTATATAATATATAGTTTTGAAAACTTTTTTAAAATATATTATATAGTTTAAAAATAGTTTTTGAAATATATGTTATATAGTTTTAAAAACAATTTTTTTAAATATATTGTATAGTATCATATATATCTATATATATATATATATATCATTTTATTATGTTATTTATTTTTATTATGTTATTTATTATTTACTCGTTTTTTTTTGTTAGGTCCAATAACAAGTCACGGTCAGGGTCCAAAATGTAGTCTAATATGTATGGGTCTGATCCAGCCCGGTTAGGTTTAGGGTTGTCATAACCCTAACATTAGCCATGTCACAACGTCGCATAGGAGGTTCCAGAAGCATGGAGCCAAGCAATCAACACCCAGCGCCCATTCCGGCTGCACCAACTAGACTGAACCATCCTGAGGCGACCGGTACCACGAACGGGAAGATCAGAACAAGCAACAACCCACACCCCGTTATTTTCGGGAGCCAAACAACCAACATCGGGGCTATAAAAAGCCCCCGGTTAGGGCAACGAGAAGGGGGGCCATCATTTGACCATCATACAAGATAACTACCAACAGAGAGCAAATCGAAACCAACAGTGGAACGAGAACAAGCCAACATCGAAACCACACAACAACAGTACCACCAAAAAAGCCAAAATACCAACACAAATCAACCAAGGAGAAACTCGAAGCCATTCGAACAAAAGCAAAAGAAAAACAAAAAAAATACGAAAAGTTATTCGTAGATCTACGGACTTTGGGTAATTTCCAGGCGAAACAAACCCCGGATCTGCAACGAGGGTGGAAAGACGCGTCAAATAGTGTCCCTCTCTCTATTTTTCGACACCGATATACGGCAGCGACCACCGGTCTGCGGTGGCCAAAGCGACGGAGAACCCACCGGTGGCAAGGCGGTTGTTCAAGCCTTTGAGAGAATTTCTTCTCTCCCCCTCTCTTCTCTCGGCTGAGAAATAGAAAAAATGAGGGATTGTGTGATTTCTGGCCTAATTTTGGCCTTTTATATCGCGTGTAAAACGGCGTCGTTTTGAGGAGGATTTTGTCTGTAATTTCACGTAAGGTTAAATTTCACTTAGGGTCCCTAATGCTTTGTGATTTAATTTTATAGCCACTTGATGAACCTTTGCCTTATTATATTTTGAGTGTTAAACTTTCAGTACTTATATTTTAGTCCCATTTTTTATGTTTTATGTTTTTGTGCTAATATTTGAATTTGACCCTTCTATTTGTGTATCTTCTGTTTTGGTAACTAATTTGGCATGAAGTTTTAGGGTTAATCACTGTTTGGTCCTTCATGTTCTTACTCATTTTATTTTGTTATATTTTCCTTTGCTTTTTATATATTATTTATTTTTAACATCTTTTATATATATATATATACTTACTTTATTATTATTTTTTACATTCTTCCTTTTCTTTCTATTTATTTAATATATATTTTCTTCCCTTTTGATTTTCTGTTGTTTATTTATTTATTTATTATTTTTATTATTTTTTCGCTATGTCTTTTCTTTAATTTATTTAAATTTCTATTTATTCTTTTTATTTCCTAACATTTTTGGACTCTTTTTAAGAATTTCAATTTAAATTTTTTAATTTTTGCAATTAAAGACAACCGACAAATTAATTGGTACCGAAAGGGCGGTTCAAGGGTGCTAATCCTTCCTTGACCGTAACCGACTCTCGAACCCGACACGTTTCTAGTACAACGTAGATCAGGGTAAGATGGTGTCCGACCCACCTAAATTCGTTTTAAAGTGGTCGGTGGTGACTCTAATTCATTTAATCCAAGTCGAAGCCCCAATTCCAAGGCCCAACCGAAAGATGGTTCCGACAAATATAAATGTGAAAATTGAGAAAATTAATTTGATAAATTATTTCGTGAACAATTCTAAATATATAGATAAAGTATTATAAAAAATATCTAATTATACAAAATTGTAGACTTTTTCTAATCAAGAGATATACCATAACAAAAATAACACGTAATACCAAATTATCATAACGATAAATAAAATTATACATTTTTATACTTTTTATGATAATTCATAGTTAAGTTTCAAGTTCGTAATTGCTTTTTTTTTTTATATATATGTAGTGGACCGTTTGCAACGTTGCCTTATTCTTAGAAATCTAGAAGGGGAGAAATATAGTAGTCTTTGTCACATCATGATTAATTCTTTGTTTTTCAAGGATTGATATTTAGTCACTGAAATTGAAAAGTAAAAATTTGAGAAAAAGTAAAGAGTAGATTCTATCATTAGTCATTAATTTTATTGTCAATTTTTTAGTTTAACTACTGAATTAATTTTCAATAAAAATAATATTAATATTATTTATGTGTTTTAATTATCAATCATTAAAAATTTAATGACTTAAAAAATGAGAATATTTTTACTATAACTTTTTTATAGTAATTAAAAAATATTCAAAATTACAAAGAAGTTCGAAAACTAAATACATAATTAGAATATTTTCTTATAACCATTGACACAACAGTCACTCGAGAACATTTAAGGATCATACAAGAAAAAAGTTAAAACTCATCAAAGAAACTCGAAAAAAAGACAGATAAAGACCACTGATAAACGCAAATCAAAATCAAGCGTTGTGGGAAGCTATCTATGAATGCCAAACCATGTATCTAAGTTCAATCCGAGGTCCAAAGTAGGAAAAATCAACGGAATAAAAAATAAGCATTGTCTTGATAAGTTGAGGCAATATTAAATCCAATCTTTAAAAAAATTATAAAACAATTAAAACGTGTCATAAATATATATGAAAAAAATACCATAAACGTAGAATTATTAAAAATAAAAAAAATAAAAATATAATATGCATATAAAAAATAAATAAGAAATAAAGAATACAAATGACCGACTACCGATATTAAAATTGATGACACTATGTGTAAAATAAAATAAAAGGAAAAAAAGCGGAAAAGATTTAGGGTTGAAAGAAATTCATATAGTAGGATAATAAATAACTATAACTTATATATAAGTCCAATTTATCATAGAAAATTGATATAAAATAAAATATTTTTCGTAAATAATAGAAAGTGGACAAAATGTCAGTGTGAAAGCCCTCAAGAAAAACCTATGGCCAGAACTAATTATATAAATATAAGTCGTAGATTGTACGGCGATGTAACACCGTTGAACAAGTTTAAGTTTTTCAAATGTTGGATTCCGTTCAGTTTGATTAAAGAATTTCATTTTCTCCAATTACTAGTTAGTTGAACGAGGCCGCAGCTTGTGGATGACTGATCGCAGTCAAACCTAATATTTTGACCTTCACAATTCTCGTTTATTTCTATGGATGATCAAGTAGACGTCTTTCGCTGTAATCATTTACAAAATTTTAAATTTTCATATAATTTAATTTAGATAAATTATATATATTTCATCAAAATTAAGTGTACTATATGAGTCAATTTAAATTAGTAAAAATAAAATCTTAGAAAATAGAAATATAATTAAAAAAATGAATTTTATATGTTATATCCTAACATAAAATTTATGTATATTTATATCAATGGCTTTAGTCATAGGGTGTAAGATCATCGTAGCTTGAAATCATATTAAACACTGCAAAAATCTATTCGATTCACCCGTTAAAGAAAACAGACACCATGGGAATGCTTCTTCTCCTTTTCACAGCTTCTTTGTGCATTTACCTCCTCATTGCTCTCCTGTCTGTCGTCTACAAGTACTGGTGGATACCTCATCGTATACAGTTCATCATGAATTCCCAAGGAATATATGGACCTCCTTATGAATTCATCCATGGAAACAACAAACAAGTTGTTCAGATGCAAAGGGAAGCATTAACCAAACCCATGGGTTGACACATGATTTTCCCCAGAGTAATGCCTCATTATAATTCTGGATCGACAAATACGGTGAGCGTTTATATTTCCTAGTTAGCTTCCATGAAGAAAATTTTAATTAATTTCTTTTCCAGGGAAGAACTACTTAGTTGGAATGGAGTTCAAGCTCAACTCGTGATTACAGAACCAGAACTGGTGAAGAGGTGCTCAGAAACAGTGAAAAAGCTTTTACGAAGAGAAAACCTACGTATATCTTCGAGAAGATATTGGGCGACGGGATTGGCACAACCGAAGGAGACAAATGGTAAGACAAGGAAGTTGGCTAATTACGCCTTTCATGGGGAGATATGAAAGTAAACTTTTGTTTTAAAGATATATTCTTGTCATTATCATCGTCTATCACTAATAATATATGTATAATTCGATTATTAGAATATGTTTCCGGTCGTAATTTCTAGCGTCGAATCGATGCTCGAGAAATGGAAAGGTCAACAAGGCAAAGAGGTGGAAGTGTTCCAAGAGTTTAAATTATTAGCTTCAGAAGTGATATCAAGAGTAGTTTTTGGTAGCAATCACTTGGAGTGGGAGATGATTTTCGAAATGTTGATGAAGTTATCAGTATTGGCAGGCAAAAACTTTTTTAAATCAAGGATTCCCATCATCAGGTAAGTTCGTCTAAGCTTTTGCTTATAGAATACTCATGGGTTTATTCGTGTCTGGTTTGCTTTTGCAGCAACTTTTGGAAATCTGCTGACGAAATTGAATCAGATAAACTGGCAAAAAACATACATGATTCTGTGATGAAGATAGTTAAGTAAAGAGAAAAGAGAGTATGATCGGAGAAGCAGACATCTTCGGCAGTGATTTCATGGGGTTGCTTGTAAATGCCTGTCATGATTCAGATGAGAAAAACAGGCTTTCAGTACAAGATGCTTCTTTTAGCAATCCACACAGATTGGCAAGACAAAGCAAGAACAGAGGTGATGGAGGTATTTGGTAATCAAAACCCAGATTATGAAGGGATCACCAAACTAAAAACCGTAAGCAATTCTAACCAATTCATTAGCTCGGTTGATTTTCCATCTGATCAATCTGAATTAGATCAAATATGGACCATATTCATTTCATTTAGGATTCAGGTCTTTCTCCATTTTGAATATAGTAAGTTCATGTTTGATTCCTTTTCTCTTACAGATTACCATGATTATCAATGAAACTCTACGATTGTATCCTCCGGTAAACAGCACGCCGAGAAAAGTGGAAAGACAAGTCCGAGTAGGAAAACTAATGGTGCCTACTTATTTAGAGCTCGACATACGATTCCTAGCACTTCACCATGACCCTGACTTGTGGGGAGATGATGTTCATCTTTTTAAACCGGAGAGATTCGCCCAACGGATCGCCAAAACTACCAACTACAACACGGCTGCATTTGTTCCTTTCGGATTCGGACCTCGATCCTGTGTTGGAATGAGCTTCGCAATGACCGGAATAAAGATTGTTCTCTCCATGATTCTGCAACGCTATAGTTTCACCCTCTCCCCTGCCTTTGTCCACTCACCATTACCGAGTCTTGTACTCAAGCCACAACATGGGATTCCCTTGTTGTTTCGTTCCCTACGTACTGATGCTTAAAATTCTCGGCTGTTAATCTCCAGAAATGATAACAGTCTTTTTTTAATTAATCTTTCCTTCTTTTATGAAAATAGACTAAATAATAAATGGTTTGTTCTACTTATAAAATATGTTTTCTGTTTTTGTAACATATATTTTTCTTCTTCTCAATATTATGATTGACATCGTCTCTACACACGTCATTTACTTGATTATTCTTTTTATCTATGTCTACTTTAGACACTCGGATTGAATATTGATAGACACTCGTAATCACCGAAGATAGGTTATTATTGAGTTACAGTGATGTTAGTTTGTCAATAAACCATTACTGTTATATGTACTTGTATGTTGGTGTTTATCTTTCACGGTCTACAATTCGTTTATTTTGCATTTATCATTTATTTGAGTACTTTGGTTTACCTTTTATTTTTCCTTCTATAATACTTTTTTATTCTTAAATGGTTAATTTGTATATTCGATAATTTTTGAGAAAACACTCATTTTTGTAATATCTTTCTTGTAATTGAACCAGCAGAACCAAACATAAGTTTGGGCCTTTAAGCTACTGGAGTTCGTATGATCTTAAACCAACCCAACCACAGTACATTGGGCCGAAACAAAACGATTGGAAATTATAAAGGGACCATATGCAACGTTGCCTTATTTTTAAATAACTCTATAAATTTTCTAAGAGATAAAAAGATAGCGAGCATATATAAGGTCCAATTTATTTTCTATATAATTATTGGTATTCGGATTATTAATTAATTAATCAGATATAATATTATAAATAAACATTTCAGTTTATTTTTTATTCACAATATTAGAATTTAAAGATACATAATTATTGATGATGTTGTCACGTTTGAAGAGCACGAATGAATATCGTTAATGATGAACATCATTAATGATCAACACTATTAAATTAATTTATAAAACGTTTAAACATATAATTATAAATTAGTTAAAAATCTAAATGTAATTTAATTAAAATATAATTTATAAAACATTAGTTTTTAGGGTAAACTATACCATTGATCACCTAACTATTTACCCATTTTACTTTAACCACCGATTTCTCAATTTTTGTCAATCGAGTCACCTAGCTATTTAAATATTGTTAGTTAAGCCACTTGTCGTTAAATATTAATAGAGGAGATGACGTGGCAGTTAATAAAATTTGTATAATTATACGTTTAGTCTTTATTACTTACACATTCTATTAATTTAGTCCTAACTTTTATTTAATTCAATAAATTTAATCTTCAATCCGATGGTGACATGTGTCACTATGTGATTGAATATTTTTAATATTTTTTATTTAATAAATTTTCCATCCAATCAAATGGTGTCACGTGTCACCAATTGAATGAATGAAAAAAAATTAAATCAATAACTGTTGCTAGTGGGATTTAAACTTGGGACACAAGAATAAAATTTGAGCATCCTAACCACTAATCTAGACCATCAAATTTGTCTAGTATTCAGAACATAATCTATATAATTTATAATATAGTTAATGGTACTAAATGACCTTATAAGGACTGAAATATGAAATAATTGAATAGTATGAAAAAATAAAATAAATATATACATAATCTATATATTTTAAATGACATTTAATGCAAAAATTAAAATAAAATTGAATTTAATATGCTATAATTGAAATGTATCATTTTACATATTTTAAATTACTAAATTGTCTTCATTATTCTAATTTCATTGAGCTGAAATGTATCACATCTTCTATTTTAAAATATTATAGCGTCAATTGAATTTTAATCTTATTTAACAACTCTTTATTAAAATAGATTAATTCAATAAAATCAAATTTCCCCTAAAATTTTACTCAAATATATAATGAATAAATAATAAAATATAAATTCTTACTCTAATCGGGATATAAACAAGTCAATGTCTAAGTTAAAATGCTTACTACAATAAGCTTTAAACTATCAAGAAACTCTAAGTCAATATATATTATGTCGTGATAGGTTTTTTATTTGATGGTGCATCCTAGTGGTTTGGGAGTTTACTTCCCTCTCCTCACTATTAGTTCAAACCCCATCAGTACTGTTATTGATTCAATTTATTTTCAATTTATCCAATTGATGACACGTGACATCATTTGATTGGATGAAAACTTTATTAAATTAAATAAAAAATTTAAGAAAGAATCCAATCCATGTGAATTGTGGATTAAATTTATTGAATTAATTAAATGTTAGGACCAAATTAATAGATGTGTAATTAATGAGGACTAAATGTGTAATTATATAAATTTTATTAACTTCCACATCATCTCTTTCGTTAATATTTACATCAGGTGGCTTGATTGACAATATTTAAATAGTTAAGTGTCATGTATAGTTTACCCTAAAAACTATATTTTTTAAATATTGTATTTTTGTTAATTACATTTAAATTTTTAACTAATTTATAATTAACGTTTAGTACTTTATAATTTATGTTTTATAAATTAATTTAATAGTCCATCGTTAACGTTGCTCATCCACGCTCGACGAGCGTTGTAGAATTTTTCTATAATTATTAATATTCGATTTAATATTTTAATTTTAATATTGTATTAAAAAGATATATTTTAGAATGATCATTTTAACCTCGTTTTTTTTTCATTTACAACATTAAATTTAAATCTTTAATCTTATTTGAAAGAACGTAATGAACTAATAATTGATCAAAGTTAACTTTACGTAGTAATTAAGTAAACTTTGAAAATCTAGAAGGGGACAAAGATAATTTTATTATTGTAATTGGGACCAAACTTTAATGTCCTTTAATTTTAAAATGATACTTAAATTGTAAAATAAATGTCGTGAGCAAATATGGTTCTTTGCATTCATTGATTGAGAAAAAACATCTTGAATTTTGTACACTACGGCCAATACTTGTATGATATGAGAAAGAGAGAATAAGCTAACAAAAAATGTCATGTCCATGACGTAACACTTTGACTGTTTTTGCCAAATCCTTTTCTTCATCACGTCATTGATTTTGTCACTTAAATTGAATAGTAAAGATTTGAAATAATTGTATTGAATTAAATATTTATTTACATTTAAATATTTATTTAAATACAATCATTTATAATAATGTAATATTGATTAGATTGTTTTTAATTATATATGATTGTATATTCATTTTTTCATTTGTGTAAGTAGATTTATAATAATTTTTTATTGTTATATTGCAATCAGATGATCAAATTGAATAATATAACAAGATTAAGGTTTTAAATTTTAAAAAAGAAAAATTTATTATCAAAAAAAATTGAAGTTATATATGTATTCTACCATGGTAGAAAAGTATTTGATTAAATTTGATCAAAATAAATTAAAACGAAATAAGAAGAAATTCATAAAATTAAATGTTTAATATAAGAATAAGAACTCAAACTATATCGTTTATCTCAAATTGGTGTCTTAACTTTTTTTTTTTCCAGGTCAATCCAAGTGTCTAACGTTACAAAACGTTACACTTTAGTGCCTCGATTGAATAGTAGTTTAAAAAAGTTTTAAGTGACACGTCACATTTATAAAATTATGAAAATTTTAATTAAAATAAAAACTTATATATATATATCTATATATATATATATAATATATATAATATATTTAAAAAACAAATTTTCTCAAATCTTAAAGAATTAAAGATTTTAATTCCAAACTCAAACACCAGCTATCACCATCGTCGCACCAACCATCGCCTTCGTTAATGTGGTCTTGGTCGCCGCCATCGACGAACAACCACCTAGTGACCAATCATCGTCTCAATCTCCTGAAATCCTAAACTTAAATCACTAAAAGTTGAAACATTCAAATCTCTTGAATCTCTAAGGGAAGGATTTAGTTTCTTTAAAAAAATTAAATATATTTTTATTTTAAAAAAAATTTAAAATTATATAATATGACATGTGTCCTTAACAGACCTTTTTAACGGCAGTTATGGACAAGACACTAAAGTGATAACGTTGTAATGTTAAACACTTGAATTAACCGAAAAAAAATTAGACATCACTTTAGGAAAAAAGATATGTTTAAACACTTTTTTTATACTAAGTCGAGATTAAACTAAAAATAAAAATATTGTCGCAAATGAGAAATTCAAGCTACATAAATATTTTTATGGTGATTCTAGAGCATAGGTTTAAATTTGGTCAAAACTTAAGTTAATACAATAAAAAATTAAATAATAAAATAACTTAATTAAAAATTAAAGTGAAAATAATTTTAATTATTTTAATTTAACCAGTAGTATTTGATCTATTGATTTATCAATTTCGATCGCATTTGACATAAGCTCATTATAGAGTAACCTCCTAACTCAATTTGATACATTTATAAATTTAATATTTAATCCTTGATCTTACTTCAAATTTAAATTAAATTAAATTTTTAATTTTTAAATTATATAAATTTAACTTAACTCGAATTAAAAATTAGAAAAATAAAATCCTCCCTTTTCACATTGTTTTCGCAATGTCGTGTAAAGTAGCGATTGCGTCCCTTGCCACTGTCCATTCCTAGAGTTGAATCTCTGACGCATCTGATTTTTGTCTGGTTTCTAAAAAATGGATATAATTACCTAAACAATAAAAGTTGACAAAATGGCAATGCGTAGAGTACCTCAAGAGAAACCCAAAAATCATAATAAACACTACAAAACCCAATGGATTCATCATCTGTTAAGTTCTAGAAAGAAAATGGACACCACGGGAAAGCTTCTACTCTTTTTCCCAGCTTCTTTCTGCCTCTACCTCGTCGTCGCTTTCTTCTACATCGTCTACAAATGGTGGATCCCTCTTCGTACACAGTTCATACTGAATTCACAGGGAATCAAGGGCCTCCTTATGATCATCTATGGAAACACAAACAAGTTGTCCAGCTGCAAAGGGAAGCATCAAGCAAACCTCTGGGATTGACACATGATATATTCCCCAGAGTTATGCCTCATTTCATTACTGGATCAACAAATACGGAAAGATTCATCTCAGCTGGAATTTCGAGCTCAACTCGAAATCGCAGAACCAGAACTGGTGAAGAGGTGCTGAGAAACAGTGAAAAAGCTTTTCCAAAGAGGGAGCCTACGTATTTCTTTGAGAAGATGTTAGGCGACGGGCTTGCTTCAAACCGAGAGAAATGGTCGAGGCAAAGCTAGCCAATTCCTTTCATGGGGAGCTTAAAGGTAAATTTGACCATGTCCAGTCGTTATCTGATTCATTGACGATATATGATTCTATCGAATGTTGCAGAGATGACTCCGGCGATCATTGCTGGTGTCGAAACGATGCTAGAGAAATGGAAAGGTAAAGAAGGAGAAGAGAGATCGAAGTGTACCAGGAGTTCAGATTATTTGCTTCAGAGTAATATCCAGAACAGCTTTTGGTAGCAGCTATTTGGAAGGGGAGAAGATTTTTGACATACTGATGAAGCTATCAGCGATTGCAGGAAGAAATATTTATAAAACAAGGATTCCTATCATCAGGCAAGTTCATCGAATTAAAGTTTAGTAATTGTATTTCAATAACATCGAATTAAAAAATCAATGTTTTGGTTTGCCGTTGCAGCAATATTTGGAAATCGGCTGATGAAATTGAATCAGAAAACTTGCGAAAACAATACATGACACTGTGATGAAATCGTTAGAAAAAGGGAAGAAAAAGTAGTGACCGGAGAGGCAGAAAACTACTTTCTGGGATTACTTGTAAATGCCTATCATGAATCGGACGAGAAAACAGGCTTTCGGAACAAGATTTGGTAGATGAATGTAAAACTTTCTATTTCGCCGGGCATGAAACAACTAATTCCTTGCTTGCATGGACATTCCTCCTCCTAGCAACCCACACAGATGGCAAGACAAAGCACGAAAAGAGGTGTTGGAGGTATTCGGTAATCGAAACCGGATTCGGAAGGGATCGCCAAACTAAAAACTGTAAGCCATCTACAAGATTCTGACCATTTCATTAGCTTGAACTACACTATGAATTATATTCCTTTTCTCTGAAACAGATTACCATGATTATCAATGAAACTAAGACTTTACCCTTCTGTAAACGGAACTACGAAAAGTCGGAAGAGAAGTCCGATTGGGAAAACTTGCCCTACCTACTCCTTTAGAGCTCGACATCCGTATCATAGCACTTCACCATGACCCTGACTTATGGGGAAACGATGTTCATCTTTTCAAACCGGAGAGATTCGCCGAAGGGATTGCCAAGCTACAACTTCAATGCAGCAGCTTTTCTTCCCTTCGGGTTGGGACCTCGATCTTGCGTTGGAATGAGCTTTGCAATTACTGAAACAAAATCGCTCTCTCCATGATTCTGCACGCTACAGTTTCACATCTCCCTGCATATGTTCACTCACCAGTGCCCGTCTTGTACTCAAGCCAGAACATGGACTTCAGTTGTTGTTTCATTCACTACATGGTGATGCGTGAAACAATCGGCTGCTGATCTCCCAAAGAATTAGCATGTAATATAATTATCAATAAACAAAATGGTGTAGGAACCGTTCCTTGTATTAAGCTTGTGAATTACTTCAACGATGCGGAGAAGAGCATGAAGCAATCCCTAGTATAATTACTTAGACAAAGGGATTGATTCATTTATCTTGTGTTTCTTCAAACATCAATATTTGAAGCCTACTTATCTAATTCTAGTAGAATATCGTCTAAAGTATTTGTGTGGAACTGATTATATCTTCACTTGCCCTAACGTGAATACAGTGTTGTCATCCAATAAATGAATTCATATTTTAAAAACGTCACCCTTTTGGATAATCCATAGGCCGCTTCTAATGGCCTCCTCTTGTTCGAGCCATCGACAAGCTCCGTAGTAGAACTTGGGCAACCTTCATTGTTTGGACTCCATCAACTCCTTAGCCAAGGCTGCTGTCAATCACAACATCCACTGCCGTTTTGAGGAAGTTCCCCGGGATCTTTTACAGCTTTTAATAAGGATAGAATAAGCATGAGTTTGATGTAAAGCCTCTCCATGATTGGATATCTCTTTAATTAAAAAAGAAAGATCATTTTGATAAATAATCATTGATGAATGCGTTTTGGATTTTTTTATGTGTATATGGATAATAACCAAGCATTGATGCTTGAAAATACATCTCCACATATTTTTCTTCACTTTAAGCCCGTCTCTCATTGGGATTCATATGTATCCACACTGACCTCCACTTCTTTCAATGGCACTATGAACCCACAAACTAAGATTGATCTACCTCCAATCCAAAATAGCTGGCTGCTAATAAGTGGTCATCAGTGGACCAAAGCTTAGGAAGAAAAAAAAACAAATAAGGTGGGGTTACAACAAGCTAAACCCATATCTAAAATACTTTTGGATACATGAAAACTGATGTTAAAAATTCGCATCCAATCTTTGTAGGACCTGGAAAATTCAAGAAATTATCATTACAAAACATAAAAACCATAGCCGCCGTACTCTTTTGCGTGTATAATGCCTGATTGGGTGGCTTGAATTGATCAGCATTCAAAGTAAGTAGTCACCCACCAATTAAAAAACTTCAATGGCCTCATTTTCTTCAAAATAGTATACTAATTTATTAATGTTTGATTAGTGTGTTTATCAATGAAGCAATCTGTCTAATCTGTGAACATCAGTCCAACTTCTTGTCAAAACGCAATTTAATCTTATCATCTGCATTCTCTTTTATATAACCAGATATGGTTGAACACATGATATTTTGTATCCAACTTTCGATGAACACACATGTGAGTAGAAATTTACTCATTCGATCGATGGCCTTCGTTACCGGAAGAGATAAATGATTCCTAAATGGGATGTTGTTTTAATTTACCGTGGAAGGAGTGAATATATTCCTTAAGAATAGGACCTAACCAAGCTGAAATTGACCAAAAGATTTGACTTGAAGAGACCACCGAAAAGGACCTGTTGGAGATTCCTGAGGAGCTAATTTTAGGTCTTCAAGGCAGCCTTTAACTTTAATATAGTCGGCCAATCACATGGCGGATCGAGTCGATTGTTTTAGCATCAACCGGAATAAAGATTGTTCCCTCCATGATTCTGCAAGCTATAGTTTCACCCTCTCCCCTGCCTATGTCCACTCACCTTACGAGTCTTGTACTCAAGCCACAACCATGGGATTCCCTTGTTGTTTCGTTCCTACGTACTGATGCTTAAAATTCTCGGTTGTTGATCTCCAGAAATGATAACAGTCTTTTTTAATTAATCTTTCCTTCTTTTATGAAAATAGACTAAATAATAAATGGTTATTGTTCTTCTTCTCAATATTATGATTGACATGTCTACATACGTCATTTACTTGATTATTCTTTTTATCTATGTCTACTTTAGACACTCGGATGAATATTGATAGACACTCGTAATCACCGAAGATAGGTTATTATTGAGTTACAGTGATGTTAGTTTGTCAATAAACCATTACTGTTATATGTACTTGTATGTTGGTGTTTATCTTCACGGTCTACAATTCGTTTATTTTGCATTTATCATTTATTTGAGTACTTTGGTTTTACCTTTTATTTTCCTTCTATAATATTTTTTATTCTTAAGTGGTTAATTTGTATATTCGATAATTTTTGAGAAAACACTCTTTTGTAATATCTTTCTTGTAATTGAACCAGCAGAACCAAACATAAGTTTGGGCCTTTAAGCTACTGGGTTCGTATGATCTTAAACCAACCCAACCAAAGTACATTGGGCCGAACAAAACGATTGGAATTATAAAGGGACCATATGCAACGTTGCCTTATTTTTAAATAACTCTATAAATTTCTAAGAGAAAAAGATAGTGAAGCATATATAAAGTCCAATTTATTTTCTATATAATTATTGATATTCGGATTATTAATTAATTAATTAATCATATATAATGTTATAGAGGTCTATTTTAAAATAACCATTTCAGTTTATTTTTTATTCACAATATTAGAATTTAAAGATATATAATTATGGATGATATTGTCACGTTTAACGAGCACGAATGAGCACCGTTAATGATAAAAATCATTAATGATGAGTATTATTAAATTAAATTATAAAACGTTAAATTATAAAGTACTAAACGTATAATTATAAATTAGTTAAAATTTTAAATGTAATTTAATTAAAATACAATATTTATAAAACATTATTTTTTAGGGTAAACTATACCATTGACCACCTAACTATTTACCCATTTTACTTTAACCACCGATTTCTCAATTTTATCAATTGGGTCACCTAGCTATTTAAATCTTGATTTAATTCAATAAATTTAATTTTCAATCCGATGGTGACATGTGTCGTGTGTGATGAATATTTTATATTTTTTATTAATAAAATTTTCATCCAATCAAATAATGTCATGTGTCGCCAATTGAAAGAATAAAAAATAAATTAAATCAATTCGTTACTAGTGGGTTTTGAACTTGGGACACTAGCAAAAAGTCTAAGCACCTAACCACTAAGTGAACCATTAATTTGTCTAGTAACAGAACATAATCTATATAATTTATAATATAGTTAATGGTAATAAATGACCAACATGAAATAATTGAATAGTATGAAACTATAAAATATGTATAAAAAATATTATAATTGATTAATAAATGATTATTATTTTTTATTTTAAATGACATTTAATGTAAAATTTAAAATAAAAGTGAATTTAATATGTTATAATTGAAATGTATCATTTTACATATTTTAAATTAATAAATTGTCTTCATTATTATAATTTTATTGAGCTGAAGATCACATCTTCTATTTTAAAAATATTATAGTGTCCATTGAATTTAATTTATTGAGCTGATTTATATGTATAATTGAAATGTCATGTCCATGATTCACGTAACACTTTGACTGTTTTTGCCAAATCCTTTTCTTCATCACGTCATTGTTTTGTCACTTAAATTGAATAGTAAAGATTGAAATAATTGTATTGAATTAAATATATTTATTTACATTTAAATTTTTATTTAAATACAATTATTTATAATAATGTATTGATTAGATGTTTTAATTATACATGATCTATATATATCATTTTTTTTTATTTGTGCAAGTAAGATTTATAATAATTTGTTATTTGTTATAAGATCTAGAATGTTATTAATAAATCATTTATCATCTAAATTTATCATATATTATAATGTTATTTTTAAAATGATTTTAGAAAAAATGTCGACGAGAGTATAAAAGAGTTCAAAAATTGATGGAAAAGAATTTATAAGAGTTGCAATCTGATGATCAAATTGAATAAAATAACAGATTAAGGTTTTAAATTTTTTTTAAAAAATTATTATCAAAAGACAAATTGAAGTTATATATGTATTCTACGATGGTAGAAAGTATCTTGATTAAATTTAATCAAAATAAATTTTAAACGAAATAAGAAAGAAATTCATAAAAAATTGAGAGATTAATTATTTAATATAAAATAAGAACTCAAACTATATTGTTTTTCTTAATGGGTGTCTTAACTTTTTTTTTTCCAGGTCAATCCCAGATGTCTAAAGTTACAAACGTTATCATTTTATGTGTCTCGATCGTAATAGTCGTTAAAAAGTTTTAAGTGGCACGTGTCACATTTATAATTATGAATTTTTTATTAAAATAAAAAACTTTTATATATTATATATATATATATATAGATATTAAAAAAACAATCAAATTTTCTCAAATCTTAAAAACATTAAAGATTTCAATTCCAAAACCGAGACACCAGCTATCACCGTTGTCACACCAACCATCGCCTTCGTCATGTAGTCCTGGTCCCCGCCTTCGTCAATGTAGTCCTGGTCCCCGCCTTCGTCAATGTAGTCCTGATCCCCACCTTCGTCAATGTAGTCCTGGTCCCCGCCTTCGACGAAAACCACCTAATGACCAATCATCAACCAACTCCTGAATCCTAAACTTAAATCATTAAATGTTGAAACATTCAAATCTCTTGAATCTCTAGGGAGATTTAGTTTTTTTAAATAATAATATTTTTATTTTTAAAAAATATTTTAAAATTATATAAATATACATGTGTCATTTAATGGGTCTTTTTAACGGCAGTTATGGACAAAACACCTAAAGTGAAACGTTTATAACGTTAGACACTTGAATTAACTGAAATTTTTAGACATCATTTTAAGAAAATGATATATATATAAATATGGTGGTCTAAGAAAGTCTATAGGACCCATAAGGGCAATATCTTTTCACTTTCCAGAATCCATCAAGCGGTCTCAGTGATAAAAGGAAATATTGTTCTCCCTAAGATAATGAATTCGAGTAACTGTATCCGTAGAGTAACTAGCCCAAACTATTAAACAAAAAAAATTCCCATACCAAAATTGATTTAATTAGAAAAGTAGTAATAATTAATACAATTAATGCACGTAACCATCTGTGAAAAGAAGAGACAGAGTGATAAACTTTTTTATAAGTTAGGGTTGTAGATATCCACTAAAACAAAAGTATTAGGTTTTATTTCTTCTCTTTGAAGCTCCACATTATTCCTCCAAACCTAAATGTAATGCCCCAAACATCAGTCAGACTAGAATGTAGGATTTCAAATTTGGAGGTTTAATTTGATAATTGAAAAGTTCAAAGATTGATTTTGGAATTTTTTGTCTAGGACTTATTATCAAAGATTGAAGATTGGAAGGGCATTATGCATGAAATGAATTTAAAATTCATTTTAAAGGATATTAAAGCATGTGGAAATAAGGAAGAAAAGCCTAGACCTTTGGATATTTTCTTCTTCTCTCACCCCATAAACCCCATTGCAAAGGTGAGTTCTTTTAAAGTTGATTATTCCTTTTATTTTTGGGTTGGTTTTGAATCTTTGGTTGGTATAGAAGATTAAGGAAGCTTAAAGATGAAAGTGATTAAGGATTTAATGGTGAATTAATAAAATGGGTTTTTTAAGTGAAAGGGTGAAATTGGTTTGTAATTAGATTCTAAAGGTATATTTCACTTGTCAAAGGTCTAATTAAGGTGTTTGAAGTATTAGAAATGATTGAGAACATGTTTGAATATTGGTATGATTTTTAGTTTTAAGTGTTCCATAGAGAAATCTGGATGTTAAGGTATTAATGGATAAAATTTGGTTGTGATAATGTTAGTAAATTTAAGGGTTTGATTGGCTAAAGAATGAGATTTAGAAGTGTGGGTAAAATTTGAAGTGAATGTTGAATTATGGACAAGGGTATCGGTACTGGAAGAATAATACCAATACTATAAGGTTAAACTAAAGGAAATAATATGCATAGGATTAATATCGATATTGATTGAAGCAGTCGATACTGATGTGGAGGTATCGAAACCAAGGGTGAGGTATCGATACTATAATTGAAGATGAAGTTCCAAAATGCCAAAATGATTGATACTGAAATGGGTATCGGTACCATAGAAGAAAAATATGGTATTGTAGGAGGGGTACCAGTACTATTTAGTCTGAAATTTAAATTATGAGTTTTCGTTCCGTTTATGTAAGTGCTAATTGGTTACTCGTTAATGGAAATTCGGTATTGATATTGGACATGTCTATGTGTAGATTTGGATCGAAACGTACCGATGGAATCAGCATAGTAAGAGATTGAATGAAAGAAAGGATTTTGTTTAGGACTTACGTGAGGCAAGTGCAATTTATTTATTTATATTAAATATGAGGACAGATAAGCCCAACCTCAAAGGTTTTCGATCGAAAATAGTTTTATTTATTTTATGCATATTTTTATAATGTTTATATAAATTGTCTTTTTAAAATATTGTTTTAAATGTATTAGTATGTGAATATGTTATATGTGAATGGGTTCTACGCGGAAAGTTTCTATGCGAATGTGTGCTATGTGAATAAAAGATACTTTGAATAAGGAAATGAAAATAATTATATGGTTAAAGCCCAAGTATATGTATGAGAAATAGAGGTATAGTTGGCATGCCAAGAGTCGATGGTTCTACGCGATCCTTTGGGACAAATTTCTACGTGGTCCTTCGAGACATTCTATGTGGTCTTTCGGGACAAATCTATGTGGTACTTCGGTGCATATTCTACGTGGCACTTCGGTGCAAATTTTATAAGATGTGGTGACTACAATTATAATGCACAACCTCAATGTACTCACATACATTGATTCTCAATAATATGTTTTGGGCTCTTTAAACAAATTAATATGGATTGAATAGTATAAGATTATCAATATGTGTATGAATGGTATATTGGTTTCCATATATAATGTTTCTTGAAAATGTTAATAATTGTTTATTGTTTTATATTCATTTATGTCAACTAAGTCACGACTTAGCGTGTGAGTGTTTCATACGTAGGTTCAAAGAGATCAGAGGAGTAAAGCTAGGAAAGGACAACATACACTTGAAGAAGATCATATAAAAACAATTTGAACTGTTTATCATTTTGTAATTTTGTTGACATGTATCATAAAAGTTTTAAATTGAAATGCTCTGATCAGTTTTGTAATCTTACTATTCTAATTTATGTAAGTTATCAAGCATTTATTTTCATTTTGAATATGAATTTTTCAATATTACTTTTGTATAATGGTTGATCACTAAAAGAATACTAAAAGAATAATAAAAGGTTTAAATTACAATAAATTTTTAGAGTGTCAAAGTTTTGAAAAGTCAAAGGAACACCTCGAATTCGTATTCGGGTACGGATTAGGGGTGTTACACTAAAACTTTCAAAACATTACAAATTATGTAGTTATTATTATTATCGGTATTCCTCAATGTAATCCAACTTTGCGGTTTATAGTCTTACATTCCATCAGCAATTTTTGTCATTTGTTACCTATTGGATTACTTTATGTATAATTTATTGTTCAAAGATGTCATACATTTCTCACATTAGGGTTTAGGGTGTGACATAATTGATCATCATCCAATATTTATGACTTAACCTTGAATTTTAATGAATTCTACATCATTTCAATCCATGCATATTGCCTAAAGACATGTTTAAGGTCAAACTGTTTAATTTTAAAATTGACGAGGACTCGAGGAGTATTTAAATAAAAATAGATTAAAATTCAAAAAAAAAATCAAAATGATTGAGACTGAAGAAGTATTTAAGTTTAAGAGGGGATAAAGTTAATTCGAACATTTTCAAAATTAATAAGACCTAAAACATAATTCAACAATTTGAGAAGACTTAATGGCCAACAAGGAGTTTGATATTGTAGCATTAATAAGATAAATTGATGCATACTGTGGAAGACAACCAATTTAATTAAAAATTGAACAATGGTCTATCTTGTATGTATCCGTTCATTTGGTTTCTTCTTATGAACAAGTTAGCTCAACATAAATATGTATTTCAACATGAAAAACCAAAGTTTAATTATGTAATCTGAGGCACATATGTCCAAGAAAATCATCTGTTTGATCATTAACCTTATTCCATAAACAAAGTTGATGAGCAGCTAAAGATCAGAAGAAAGAAAAATGGTGTCCTTTACATGAGTTCAGGACAAACAGTTTCCACTTTTTATCGGATGACAACAACAAAAATCAAACATCCCCGAAGCCGTTAAAACCTGCCGCATTTAAATCAGGTAACATAAGCATAACTTGCAGAGAATGATATAAAAACCATGAAAGTAACCAGCAATGAAAAAATAATACTAGTTGAAGCAATAGATCTTAGGACAGGATATACATAATACAACTGCAATTCAACCTTAGTCCCCCGAGTCGCCAATGTATAAATATTGCATGCTAGAGTCGGCTTATGTCCTAAAAAGAGAAACACTTATTCTAATGAGTAATGATATTACTGATAGTAAGCAGACTACGGTATAACAACAGGGTATCGTTCAAATGAACCACTGAAATAGCACTGAGTTATTCTGATAACAGTGAATATACCATGGAGCCACAAGGCCTCCCATATTTTCACTTAATATTAGCATGAACGTTGTGACATTTATGAGTTTCACGAATCTCTAGTAATCAAGCTTCTAATCTAAGAATTGTTGTGAGATTCAAGTCCACACAACGCACCACAAAATGATACCTAAGTCTGAGCTATTTATCATGTTTCTTTTCAAACTCAAAACAGAATGCAGCAATGTAATCTGCAAATGGGACTTAAAACAATGTCATTTTGATTCGCAAACTCAGACATTCTGAGATATTTCACTTGCATCAGTCCAAACTTGAGGGAAACAACCGATAACAATCAAACTAATCAAAACTCATCTCAAGTAGATAATCGGGATATTCCACTTTTCTACATGTGCATCTAAAGCCTCGGTGTTCACCAGTTGAACTTCTATTTCCTTGTTACTTCATAACCACACTATCTGATATTGATCATAATCAACATAGTTGCATTGGCTAAGCCTACTATTAATTCACTTAAATAAAAGAAAATAAGTTAAATAGGAAAGCTATCTATTGTTAGCAAAACAGAATATGCAATCTCATGATCCAAGATCCAGAAAGAACTTGCAAACATTAGCCATCACTTGGCCGTTCATGATCTTAACCAAACCCATTTTTTAGAGGTGGTACATCAGCGTGAAGTACAGAACGCGTCTGTTTATAATCTCCCTATAAGAATCCCTATATTGTGGATAGCCCCATTCTGCAATATTCTAAACCATTAGGCAAGAACAACCTAATACCATTTCCAAAATATTCAAAGTGAACATGATTCTGTGGACTAAAGGACCCCAAATCAAAAAACATTGAGGCACATACCAGAATTCCCCTTTTTTCCAATAAAAAAACGAAAGGAGTCCGATATCAGGAGACAGGAAACCAGGTTCCTTGAAAGTATTGATAACGGGATGACAGAAATTCATTAATATCACAATCAACATGGAAAACTAAAAAGAAACACCTAATCGCTTCAATTGAATGCTAAGACCAAACAGGAAATTGCTATTGAACATTTAACAATAAACACCTGATTTAAGACAAAGCCCAGCTAAGAAAAATCCCGATCATACAATAACCTATCTAATCAATTCAACAAAACCCATAAAGTTTCTAACTTTAAAAGCCTAATAAATTCAAAGAACCCATCGTCAATAATGCGAAATATGAATGACTGACATCTGGGTAGCTCAAGTATTAGCAGTTTTGGGGATGAGAGGGATCGATCCGCCTTGTTTCCGGCCTGTTTCAACTTGGCCCTCTTCACGGATCTGCATCTGCAGCATCCTCTCCATGACGAGCTCGTACTCACACTTCTCGTACGGGTGGCGTTCGTTCTCGCATTTCCAGGGCAAGTAAAACTCGGCTTGCCGGCACTTGTTGAGGGGATCAAGGTGGGCGCATTGGTCCCTATGGGATGGCACTTTGTTCGCCACCATCTCTTCCTGCGTTGCTATCATCTTCTTCGATGAACCCTTCACTTCCATTCTCTCTCTCCTCTGAACCTACAAAATGCCTACTTCGTGAGATTTACCTTTGCAAATGCTTTTGTATCGTTATTGAATTTATTTACCTCGGTTAATTTAGATTTAACCTAGTAAAACAGTAATACTACTGTGGTAACTTCTTTTTTGTGCATTTTTAGATAACGTTATTATTTTGTTTAATTATGGTTTTAGTACTTTTAGATATATTAAAATTTTAAATTTATTCACTTTTTAATTTCGCATAATTTATTTTTCAACTTTAAATATAAAGAATCAAGCTGATAACATCTTTAATTGTTTTTATCAAAATAGTAATGTCTTTTATAAAAAAAAGTTTAAAAATTCAGTTGACATGTTAGGTTATTATTAATTGAATATATTGATTGAATTCTTGTATGGTACTATGTATATTTAAGAGGTTGAACTTGGTTGATATATTTTTAATATTTAAGTGAACCATAAGATTATATCTATTCAAAAAATTTCTTAACCACGTATTGACAACGTACGCACACCCTATAAATGTAACTACTCGAACCCAGAACCTCTAAAGAAAACAACACTCCCTTTTTATCAGCTGAAAACACAGTTGAATGGTTACAACCTGCAACTTTTATAATACATTAGTAAACAAGAATGAATGCCAACACCATTAATCAAACCAGAATAGTTTAGTCCAAATATGGAAGGATGACATATGATTGAAAAGCATGCAGTATTTTATGTACAATAAGCTAGAAACAGACGCAAACTAAAATCAATACAATAAGATACAAGACAGTTACTTTTCAATATTGAGAAGCATGCAGGTTTTATCTTATAAGTTATAATAAAATTACAGCTGAATTCCTCTCCATATCAGAAGCAACTTTAAGAAGCCTTCTTCTTCTTGTACCTGGAAGCGCAGACGGTGTACACCGACAAGTTCAATAAGCTGAGGGCAGCCAAGAACCAGAAGAAATAGTCAAGATGACCCTCGTTAAGGTTGTCCGGGATCCAGCCAACTTGGCCACCTTTTGTTGTGAAGTAAGTTACAACAGTCAGAATAAAAGAACTCAGGTAATTGCCCAAAGCTGTAGTTAGGAGTGAAAGCGCACTGCATAAACTCCGCATGGCATCAGGGGACTGATCATAGAAGAACTCGAGTTGTCCGATAAATGTGCACACCTCTGCAGCACCCAACAAGAAATATTGAGGTATTTGCCAAAGAATACTAAGGGGTACTGCGACCTGTTTATCAACCAAATCTAGCTCTTCTGCGAGCTGCAATCTCCTGATCTCCACCACAGCAGCTGCTGACATGCATAGGAATGAAATAAAGAGACCAATTCCCATACGTTGCAACTCTGAGAAGCCCCGTTCCTTGCCTGTGAACTTTCTTGCTATTGGGACAATTATCCTATCATAGACGGGAACCCAAAAAATAACACTGACAACATCAAAAGTTGAGAGGGAGGCGGGAGGAATAGTGAAAGAACCAATCTTTGTATCCATCATCATGCCTTGTTCCACAAACATAGTTGACATTTGGGCATAAACAGCAGAGAATACAATTCCAGTAGCCCATACAGGAAACATGCGGATCAAAATTTTCAATTCTTCTACTTGTGTTACAGTGCAAAGCCTCCAGGAGTTTGAGAAGTCCCCACTTTTAGTTTCAGCATCACTGACTATGGCAGCTTTATCTAGGCACCTGCAACAAGATGGGATTAACAAAACTAACAAAGAAAGAAGCAGTATAGCTGTTGAGACTTAAAGAAACTTGTTTGTTAAAAAAGGAAACTTCACGAGGAATAGAAAATTGAGATCAATCATTCAGAACTCGAAAAATAAATTAAGAAACTTTACTTCAACTCATCACTGTGCTCCAGTTTCCGACTTCCTTCAATGGTAGATTGCTTGTCACTTGTTTCATACAGGAGGGTACTATCTTCAGGTACCTCAAGATGCCGTTTATGAAATGCTGCAACCACGACCTGGCACATTCTTGTAATAGGGCTTCCTCCAGGTCTCTGAAATCTGTAGAGAGCTGTGCCTGAGAAGAAACTGCCAATAGCAAGGCCCATAAACAATGCTGGAATGCCAAATCCAAGACCCCATCCAGCATTGTCCTGAATCCACACCAGAAAACTGCTTGATATCAGAGCGCCGATGTTGATTGAAAAATAGAACCAGTTGAAAAAGGACCCCTTCTTCACCCTTTCTTTGGGATCAGTATCATCAAACTGATCTGCCCCAAAGGATGAGACACACGGTTTGATTCCACCTGTCCCTAATGCAATCAGATAGAGCCCAAAGAAAATACAGCATACTGAGCTGGAGTAGCCGAGGGACAAATAGAACCCACACATTCAGCAGGCTTCAGTGCAGGAATTGATGCTGAGAGAGTCAATGTACACATTCCCTGAATCAGATAGTAAATGTGTTATCGAATGCATCAGAAAGCAAAATCAAAACATATAAATAACTTGCCCATTTTAATTAAATATAAGAACCAGAATCCAGTAATCAATGACATGAAATGATGGCAATTTGATGTCCTCACATAGCCAAAAGTCAAATTCTTTACCATATAAAGTGTTGGAAGATATTATAAGAAAAAAGTTATAAATTCCCGGGTTTACATTCGAAAAGGGGTCAAAAAGTTTCTTCTATGAGTTAAACACAGAAGATACTCAGCAAAACAACTAGCTATGAAAACCGAGAACCATGCATTAATTTAAATAGCATGTGAAGGACTATGTAAAAAAATCAGGGTTAATGACATGATAAAAATTGCAGAAAACACAATGTCAAAAAAGAAAAGTAACCAAATACTATGCACCTAGGTGGTAGCTCAACTTCATGAAAAGTACTTCAGCATAATGAAGCAATAATTACACATCATATCTGATATATAACTAATTCGAGCGTAAAACTGAAAAACATCTAAAACGGATAAGACATAATTAGTGTGAATTATATTACAATGAAGTAGATGGTGGAGAAGGCAGCAATTGTCCAATATCTTCCCCAATATGCATCGGCTAAGACAGCCCCGATCAGAGGTGTAAGGTAGCAAGTTCCTTGCCAAGTAGTCACATTTCTTGCAGCCGATACATTTCCTTCATGCAGTTTCTTGGTCAGGTAGCTCACAAGATTAGTCGCTATCCCATAATAAGCCAACCTCTCACAGCATTCATTACCTACAATTATATGAAACCTGACAAGATCAGCTTCCTCAAACAAAACCCATTCAAAAGAAAGAGAAAAGAGAAGAAGATAAATTTATAATTCACCCAAAATGAAAGGGCATGCTCTCCAATTTCCAGTATTATGCTTCAAAACAGGATTCCCATTGAAGTCAACGGAGCCGTCCCCGGTGTAAAGCGCGCTGCTTTCAGCCTGGAAACACAAGAAATTGAACCATAAGTTCCAAGATAAAGAATTTCAACAACAAAAAACAACAAACCCAGAATTTTAACCATTGTCAAAGGTGTCTGGAGCAAAATCAATGGGCAGGCAAAGAAATCTCAGAGAAGATTAAATAAGAAAAACCTGATCAACATGTCCAGCTTCCAAAAGCAATCTCTCTTCATCGACAGATCCCATGATTGCTTTCGCAACGGAACCAATCAAAAAATCTAAAAGATTCAAAATCCTCAAAACAATCAGGGAAGACTAGGGACAAAACATAAGATATTTTGTCTAATTAAATTGTTATAGTAATTGCAGATAAAAAAACATTGGGTGTACATAAAGATACGTATACGGGTTTACCTTCTTACACGGGTACCGTAATTTCGAACACTTTTGGAATCTAAGGAACTGGATGGAATCCTTAAGCTCTCATTGATTCGACAAAGGTGGAGCAGTGGAATATTAGGAATAGGATTGGAGCCGGGCACGCTTCCCTATCTCAGGGCTAAGGGCTTTTATTTCACTTACCCAATAGAGATATGTGTTGGGATGTACAAGGTACCGCAGTTTTATTTCACTTACCCTATAGAGATACGTGTTGGGATGTACAAGGTACCGCATTATTAATATATGGTTAAGTATTTTATTTAAAATGTTAAATATTTTAGATAACGTATAATATTAATATTTTTGGTAAAAAATAATAATTTATATAGTATTTTATTTAAAATATTAAAAAAATATTAATATTTTTAATAAGATTTTTTTTAACTGTATATTAAGATTGTCACAAAACAGAACTGTCCCTAAGGTTGGACCATGGGTTTGAGTTTGGATTCAGTTGAGGTTAAAGTTTGGGTAAACTACTCGTATAACCACTACTAAAATATTTCTCTATTTTCACTTTGACAATATATGTTTTGATTTTATTAATCGTATCATTTAATTATTTAAATGTTTCAATCAGACTGCTTATCATTAATATTTTAAAAAAGAGATGGTGTGGTTGTTAAAATATCTGTGATCCAAGTAAAAAGGGTAAAATAATTTAGTGGTCATACAAGTAGTTTACCCTGAAGGTTTTAACTTTTAAGCCAAGAAGATACTTTTTAATTGCTTAGAGTAGGATTGTTAGAATTGAAATAGGGTGACACGTTGGATTATGGATGACAACAAGCGGATGATCAGTATTAACTATTTTTTTCTTAAAAAAAATAGTTAAAGTGATTATAAATTAATATCTTTAAGAATTTGTTTTAGACATTGATAATGTATGCACGTCTTACAGACGTAGTTGCTCGAACATAATTTTCTAAAGATAACAAAATTATCTTTTATCGTGGAAGTCATTCAATGAGTTCTTGGTATTAAAAGTTTAAATATATTTTGTTAATATTTTTATATGTTATTTTAACAATAATATCAACCAAATTATCATTTAGATACATATTTTGTTCTTTTTTTTATTATTTTAACCCTTAACATATATTATTGAGATAATATTTTAACATATGCTAAATTGATGGTGTGGTATGTATTATGTTATCTTATATGACTATATGACATTTGTTAATCATCTAAAATGATAAAATAGTAAATGTTAAATTATTCAATATGATGACGAGATATGTCGATAATTAAACATATGTGGTTGGCACGTCAAAAATATATTTCAATTGTTATTCAACCAACAATTTGTATCTAATATAAATTATTTTAATAAAAATTAAAATATCAAAAACAAAAAAATTGGAATATAAAAAATATAGTTAAAACGATTTTTCGAATAAATATTAAAAAGGTTAATTTCTACATTATGTTAATAATAAAGACCAAACCAAAGCTTGAGGATTTGGGCTTGTGGAAATTGTATGATTTTGCTAAGGCAGAAATGTCAAATCATTGCTTGCTTCAATGGACCTCTAAACCTAATTTTGAACCATTTATTCATCATAATGTAAGTACGTTATTTTAAACCCAACTTTTCCTTGCGTAGTCCTCCTCGTCTCTTAATTTTATTATTAATTAGTTTATATATATATATATATATATACTTTACAAAATACAATATGCTTTTATAAATTTAAAGGTTTTCTTGTTTTTATATGTGAATTAGTGGGCTTTTTTTTCAATATTGTAAATGTATGAACACGAGTTACACGAGATGTATATTTTATAATTGAATAATGACTGTTTTAATATTTTTTAAAATATCTTTAAATGAACATATGTCATGTGATTAATAATTGAAAATATGTTTTGTCAAATCAAACTAAAAATATTGGCAATGTATTATGTAATACTTAATTTTAAAAAGTATAATCAAGTCAAAAGTAAAACTTGTTAATGGTTGATTACCACATAAATATTCGTTATTATGATTTATGACCGACTGAAAACGAAATATAAATCAAATAATTAATGTTAAGCAATCTAAGGTTAGGCATTATGATGGTTAGATAGTCGGTTTATTAGCCGATTAAAAAGATTTTTAATATTGAAATCAATATTAAAAATTTTCAATCAATTAAAATAGTAAAAAATAATTTTTTTTTGGAAAAATAATTTAATAAATAATTTATAGCTAGTGACAAAGATATGATTTATTATGTTAGGGACGTAAATTTTAAAAATAATACATTAAAAATTTAGAAGAGATCGATTAAAAAATTCAAAACTAAATCATTAATAAAAATACAAAAAAATACATAAATTAAAAATACCATTATTCTTCATAAATTCGTAACAACTTTTGCTTTTCTTGAAAACCAAAGAATTAATTATGTTAATCAGATGCCAATAAAGAACTTAAAAGAATCTTCAAAACGCGTGATAGTAGCATTCCTAACCTACTAGAAAACTAATACATTAGAAACCTTGATTTATTAAGCATTTAGTTAACCTATATTACGATTTATTTTTCCTCTTTGTATAAAATTTTAAATATATATTTTTTCAGATAAATATAAAAAATTTATACACAAATTTTCATGCAATTTTATACATAAAATTTTACTTTGTGTAATTATACATTTAAAATTTTAATTTTTATTCAATTATACATATAAATTTTAATTTTAATTTAAGTATATACATTTTTTTAAAAACAATCTATTTATCTATTTATTTTCATGTTAAATTCATATATTTTTGTATACAATATGTAGCATGTCAATAATTTATAATCATTAAATTAAACTATATACATATATATAATTAAACAAAATTATAGTATATATATAATATTTGACATTTGATTAAAATTGATATATAATTTTAATATTTCTTAGTCAAACTATCATTGAATTTGTTTTTTTATTTTCATTATTTAGAAAAAAAATGAAAAAAAGCAGCAACCATACGACATTGCCGGATGTGGTCCAAAAATAAGATAAGATCAAAGAAACTGAACGGACCAGATTCGTCGGTCGGAACTCTCAATGTCAACACAAGACTCGGTCCTTTTGACAAACAGCTGCCGTCGGTTTCTATTTTCACTTCTCTCGTAAATTAAACATTCATAATATTATGTAAATAATTTTTATTTCTTTTCAATCTTATTATCATTAGAATACAATTTAATATTTTCTCTTAAAAAGTGATTACTTTAATAAATGTATCATAACAAAATAGATTGACATAATGATAAAATTATTCTCTAACACTTGTATAAATAGTCATTTTATTATTATATATATATATATATTTAAGTATTTTGTCTATAATATTTTAATTTTTAATCAAAATAGTTATTATTGGATGGAAATCATTGATTGATTAACCATCAGCATATGTTGTTGACGTAATATTTTTACATGTGTTTAATTGATAATGTGTTATGTGTTATATCACCTAAAGTAATGATAGGACAAGTGTCACATCACCAATTTAAGTATATATGAAAATATCACATCATTAACATGTGTTGATTGTTAGTCAACTAATAATTTTCATTTAACAAAAATTATTTTAATAAAAAAATGAAATTTTACTGACTAAAATTTTCGAACAAAATATGAGATGAAATGATCATTTATTCAAACATTGAAAGACTAATTTTATTATTATACTAAATATATCTTACTTAAATCTTAACTTAATTCTACTAAAAAATTTCAATAAAAATTTGATTATTGTCATCTTAAAATTGAAAATTTCTACAACACTCATCGAGCGTGGATGAGTACCGTTAACGATGAGCACCATTAAATTAATTTATAAAACATTAAATTATAAAGTACTAAACATATAATTACAAATTAGTTAAAAATCTAAATGTAATTTAATTAAAATATAATATTTATAAAACATTAATTTTTAGGGTAAACTATAACATTGAACATCTGACTATTTACCCCTTTTACTTTAACCACTGATTTTTTAATTTTGTCAATCGGGTCACCTAACTATTTAAATCTTGTCAATCAAGCCACTTGTCGTTAAATATTAACAGAGGAGATGACATGACAGTTAATAAAATTTGTATAATTACACATTTTGTCCTCATTGCTTACACATTCCATTAATTTGATCCTAACTTTTAATTAATTCAATAAAGTTAATCCTCAATCAGATTGTGACATGTGTCACTGTGTGATTGGATTTTTTCTTAATACTTTTATTTAATTTAATAAATTTTCCATCTAATCAAATGGTACCACGCATCACCAATTGAATGAACAGAAAATAAATTGAATCAATAATCGTTGCTGGTGGGGTTTGAATCCAAGACATGAGGAGAGGAAGCAAACGCTCTAGCCACTGCATCATTCAAATGACAAACCTATCACAACATAATATATATAGTTAATGACAAAAAAATGGAAAATGACCTAGCAAGAACTTCAATATGGAATAATTAAATAGTACGATAATATGATATATATATATATGCACAAATATTATAATTGATTAATATGTGAATGTATTTTATTTATATTTTAAATTATTTTAATGAAAAAAATAATATATTATAATTTAAATATAACGAAGAGCTTCGTTGACTTAGAATTTCCTGATAGTTGAGAACTTATCGTAGTAAACATTTTAACTTATGCATTGACTTGTTTATATCCCGGTTAGAGTAAGAATTTTATATTTATTTATTTATTTATTTATTATATATTTAAAGAAAATATTAAGGAAAACTTGATTTTATTAAATTAGTCTATTTTAATATAGAGTTGTTAAATAAGATTAGAATCCGATCGACGTTATAATATTTTAAAATAAATGATATGATACATTTTAGTTCAATAAAATTAGAATAATGAAGATAATTTATTAATTTAAAATATGTAAAATGATACATTTCAATTATAACATATTAAATTCACTTTTATTTTAATTTTGGCATTAAATGTGATTTAAAATATAAATAAAATATTCATTTATTAATCAATTATAATATTTGTTTATACATATGTATATATATTATTTTATACTATTCAATTATTTCATGTTTGAATCCTTATAATGTCATTTATTACCATTAACTATATTATAAATTATATAGATTATGTTCTATTTACTAAACAAATTTAATAACCTAGTTTAGTGGTTAAGGTTCTTAGTTTTTTAGCTTGCGTCCCAGGTTCAAACCCCACCAGTAGCAGTTATTGATTTAATTTATTTTCCATTTATTCAATTGATGACACATAACACCATTTGCTTGGATGAAAATTTTATTAAATAAAAATATTAAAAAACATTCAATCACACAGTAACACATGTCACCATTGGATTGAGGATTAGATTTATTGAATTAAATAAATGTTATGACCAAATTAATAGAATGACATTAATATTTAATGACAAAATTTAATAAGCTACTTGTCAATCACACAATAACATTCTATTAATGGAGGAGATGATGTAGCGTTAATGAAATTTCATTAACCGCTACATCATCTCCTCCATTAATATTTAATGACAAGTAGCTTGATTGACAAGATTTAAATAGTTAGGTGACCCGATTGACAAAATTGAGAAATTAGTTGTTAAAGTAAACAGGGTAAATATTTAGGTGGTCAATGATATAGTTTACCCTAAAAACTAATGCTTTATGAATATTGTATTTTAATTAAATTACATTTTAAATTTTAACTAGTTATAATGATACGTTTAGTACTTTATAATTTAACGTTTTATAAATTAATTTAATGATGCTCATCATTAACGATGCTCATTCGTGCTCGTCGAGCGTGGCAGCACCCTTCCTTAAAATTTTATTGATTTTTTTTATAAAATTATAGAGACGAGTTTTACTTAAATTTGATCTGATGTAACCTTAACAACTTAGAATAAAAAACCATATTCAAATACGATTGTTCAAAAGAATAAAGAAGAATATCGATATAGATTAGCGTGGGATTGGAACTCAAGGAATTAAACCTATGAAACCGCGTTTTTCACTTCTTTGACATTGTTTCTGTATATTCCCCCCCCCCCCCCCACGAATACAAGGGGCTCCTAGAATGCTTCAATTAGCATCGGATTCCTTGCTTTCTTTTACCATACCATTGCTTTCTCATTCTTTCTTTATTTCATTCCACATGCCTTGGTTTTAACAATATTTAGGGTTTCCATAATCTATTTCCCACCACAAACAATATTCATTATTCATGCTTGTTTTGCAAGAATTCCCCCACGCATCACTATTTATAATAATACGAGCTTGATGCAATGTTTGTAAGCTTAGGATTGTTGGGGTTCTAAATTCGAGTTTTATCGTGCATAAACATCACTATTTATTTATTAATTAGGGAAGAGGGAATGAATTATTCTTAATTGAATTCATGATTTAATATCAATTAAAAATTATTACATTAGTGTATATGAAATGATACATATTTTGTATTTTTTTTATAAAGACACATAAAATATCTTAAATAAATTTATGGTTTTCTAAATTTTACTGAGAATGTTTATAATAGTTACCCTAATAACAAATAGTAAGTGGAGAAGAGAAAGTTCGTTGATAACACAAAACAATTCAATTTAAAAATTATTAAATCATCAAAACTAATATTAAAAAAAATAAAATATCTTAATTACGCACATGCAACTGCTACAAAAAAACAAACAAAAAGTAGGAAAACTCAAAAATCATAATACAGAGCTGGAAGATAATATAATATATATACAGGTCCATAATTAGAGACAACGTGAATAATACGTGAATACAATAATTTTATTTTATCTTCATATAATATAATAGTATATCAGGAAGAAAATAAAGGAGATATTATATAAAAAATAATGTTTTTGTCTTTTTATATTAAAATATATCTATATTTACTATAATGTGAATAATTAGTACGAGTTAACTCAACAATCATTTAATTCAAAATAATTAAAATAATCTCCTCTATAAACAATTATTTTATCTGAAGGTTTGAAATAAATTTAAATATAGAAATTGATTATTGGATCACATGGACGGGGTAAAGAAATTTGATATCAAATCTTTAGTTTGTATACAATAAATTAACAACAACTAATAGTTTAAATTCATATGTTTCTGAATAATTAAACTATTTTTTAAATAAAATATAATAAATAAATTCTAACAAATTAAAATGGGAAATTATTTATCAAAAATTGGTGGGTTTCAATTTACCAGTTGAATTGACTTGTAAACATAAATGTTTATAAATATTTTTCTAAGCTTTAGACCAATTGACATATGAAGATAAATGTTCAAAGCCCTACGGGGGGCTATTGTTTGACCAGCTTCACATCCACTAGTTCTACTTTATTCTAAAATCAGACACGACATAACCACTAGGCCTTGTTTGGAGTGTCAGGTATTTTTTTAATTACATCTCTTAATCTTATTCTCACCCCACTAATCTTTGGAGGTATTAAGTGTGATAATACTATTATTTTCTTTACAATAATTTCTTTCATATTTTAAAATAAAATCCTTAATTTTCCAACCTACTATTTAAATTTCTCAAAATCAAATGGTTTAGAATTATTTTTGATAAATATTACACAATTTATCTATTATCGTCAAATTAATCATCATCGTTCAAATTTTATATAAATAGCCCCTAATAATGAATCATCCCTTGTCATTGCATGAAATATCTAAATCCCTTTAAACAGTTGAATGTTCAAACGATGTATTAATTCGATTCAGGCAGTGATGCAAGTTCACCAACTAAAACGGATCAATGGACGACGATTGAATGAATGATAAAGTATGGTTTAAGGGATTTATGGATTTATGCATTTCGTGCAACAAAAAAGGGGGATCGATCAATCAGTCAGGGTTCAACAACGGGAGGGACAGTTCAACGACGGAAGGTATAAGCAGTGATGGTTAATTGATGACGATGAGTTAGTGAGTGATTTGATGGTCAATTTTTTTTTATTAATGTTAACGATTAAATTTTAAAATAATAAAACATTATTTTAAATAAAATTTAACAGTTATTTTCAGTTAAACCTTAAAGTAAAGATGTTAAAATACGTTTGTCCATTAATTAAGATGAGAAAGAATCAATCATTAAATGGACCAAACGATGCTTTGAAGGTGGCATCATGGGCACGAAAGTTCCCTTTCATCCGTGGGTATTGGGAAGCTATTAACTATGGCTGCGATGGCTTTCTTTGACCTCTGGGTTTTCTCATTCCTAAAATAAAATTCCAATCTTTTTTGTTTTTCTCATCTTTTTCATCATTAATTGCAATAGTTAAACAGGGTCAAATGTATTTTCTTTAGAATTGTCAAATGGAGCAATTCCTCTTCCATTGAATCCCTATAAATACCCAATTGTCCCCATTGCTTCCTTCACCAAGCAAACAACAGTTCTAGCTTTACCCAAAAAAAAAAAAAGAGGAACCCTTCTTTTCTCTCTTTCGGTTCATTCATTGATTTAGTGTTTTTAGACATCAACAATGGTGCTTTCTAAGACAGCTTCTCAAACTGATGTCTCTGTTCATTCGACTTTTGCCTCTCGTTATGTCCGAAACTCACTTCCAAGGTAACCCCTTGATTAGTCTCCGGTTTTCAATCCATGTAAAAGGGTATGTTTTAATGGTGAAAAGAAGGTGGCTGATTTGTTTGTGTTGGGAAATATTTGCAGGTTCAAGTTGCCGGAAGAGTCGATACCGAAAGAAGCCGCGTATCAGATCATCAACGATGAACTGATGCTCGATTGTAACCCGAGGCTGAACCTTGCCTCTTTCGTCACCACCTGGATGGAGCCTGAATGCGATAAGCTTATCATGGATGCCGTTAACAAGAACTACGTCGACATGGACGAATACCCCGTCACCACCGAGCTTCAGGTAACAAACAATGTCGTCGAAACTCGAAAGCTCAAAATCTAATGGTGTCACTTGTGGAATGTAACATAATCCATGTACCTTTTCTTTTGATGCAGAACCGTTGTGTGAACATTATAGCACATTTGTTCAATGCGCCACTAGGGGACTCCGAAACTGCGGTCGGAGTGGGAACGGTCGGGTCATCGGAAGCAATCATGTTGGCCGGCCTTGCCTTCAAGAGAAAATGGCAAAACAAGCGTAAAGCCGAAGGGAAACCGTATGACAAGCCCAACATCGTGACCGGAGCCAATGTTCAAGTGTGCTGGGAGAAATTCGCTCGGTACTTCGAAGTCGAGTTGAAGGAAGTGAAGCTGAGGGAAGGTTACTATGTGATGGACCCTGCCAAAGCTGTGGAAATGGTCGATGAAAACACCATTTGTGTTGCAGCAATCCTGGGATCAACCCTTAATGGAGAATTTGAAGATGTCAAGCTTTTGAATGATCTGTTGGTTGCAAAGAACAAGGAAACTGGGTAAAGATAATAAATAAATAAAAAACTGTTCACTTTATGAATTTGAATGACTCGAAACGATGACAAGTACTGAATTTGATCTTTTCTGATGCAGATGGGATACCCCAATTCATGTTGATGCTGCTAGTGGTGGATTCATTGCACCATTTTTGTACCCAGAGCTTGAATGGGACTTCAGGCTTCCACTTGTGAAGAGCATTAATGTCAGTGGCCATAAATATGGTCTGGTTTATGCTGGTATTGGTTGGGTTATCTGGAGAAGCAAGGAAGATTTGCCTGAAGAACTTATTTTCCATATCAATTACCTTGGAGCTGATCAACCCACTTTCACTCTCAATTTCTCCAAAGGTTCGAGCCAAGTCATTGCTCAGTATTACCAGCTAATCCGATTGGGTTACGAGGTACGAACTCGAGAAATGATTCTACAAAACGGTTATTGACTGATCGTCGTGTCGTTCGACTTATGATTCGATGGTGTTTGTTACAGGGATACAGGAATGTGATGGAGAACTGTCATGAAAACGCCATGGTTCTAAAACGAGGATTGGAGAAAACAGGGCGGTTCAACATTGTGTCAAAGGACGAAGGGGTCCCGTTGGTGGCGTTTTCTCTCAAGGACAACAAGTGCCATGACGAGTTCGAGATAGCCGAGATGCTACGTCGGTTCGGGTGGATCGTTCCAGCCTACACCATGCCGGCCGACGCGCAGCACATCACCGTGCTGCGCGTCGTCATAAGGGAAGACTTCTCCTGCACATTGGCAGAGCGTCTCGTGATGGACATCGGGAAGGTGATGCACGAACTCGATACGCTCCCTGCTAAGGTTAGTGCCAAGCTGGCTATAGCCGAGGAAGAGCATGGCAAGAATGGCAGCGTGAAGAAGACTGCCATTGAAACCCAGAGGGAAATCACTGCTTACTGGAAGAAATTTGTCAGCGAGAGGAAGACTAACAAGAACAAGATATGTTAGAAATTTATTCTAACACCAAATTTTTACTTTAAATTTATCACTATATTTCCACCAAATATTAAGAAAAATGAGTTGTTTTCTTCCTGAGTTAAACCAGTAATGAAAGGAATTATTTCATTTTGTGATTCTGAAAACTGATTTTGATTCAATAGATTTTGTTTTGTTAATACGGAAGAGACCATAAGATTGGATCAAATACAAGTTTTATATATTTAAAATTATAAAATGAATTTAACACAACCGAAAATACCGACACAAATTCTTCCACTCTCGTCACTTAAATGTGTATAAATATGCATTGTTTTGGGTCAACAAAATGCAAGTGTCAAAAAGAGCGTGAATATAGCAACACAGTGTAAACAGAGACCAGGGTATGGCTTTCAGCTCGAAACCTTATTGCCTCGCTGTTTTGTTTGTGTTATTGGTAAGTTTCAATGCATTAGTTCGGGATGTTGGTGTGACTGGTGCGTGTGGCAGGACCCCGATCAGGTCCGCTGCAACGAGTTTAAGCCCGTGCTTGGGCGTGGCACGGAATTCAAGGGCTAAAGTCCCGTCTGCTTGCTGCGCAAGGATTGGTGCCTTAATCAGGGCTTCCCTAAGGTGCCTTAATCAAGGCTTCCCTAAGGTGCCTTTATGTTATCTTGTTATTGCCATTAGCAAAACAAATCAGGATCACGTATGAAGAAATCCTGATTAAGACACCAACCCTAAAATTCTAATATATTTCTTAAAAATTCATATTCTGACATAAATTTATATACAAGTAATTAAGTATGTGATTAAACGTTACCCAAAAGAAGAAGCAACAATATAAAAGAGACATTTCATACTGATGAAAATCTCAATATATGTAAAAATGAATATTGATTCTTGATGAATACAAGCTACATAGCAGTTCTTTATATACACAAAATAGTAACCGTTTAACAGTTATAACAGCTGTAACAGAAAGCAGTTATACTGCAAACTAACATCAACTGATAAGAAATGCTAAGTTGAACTACGCTGCACGCTCGTGCATGCTATACTCTATCCAATATGCTCCTGCTTCTTCCATCTTCAACTTCTTTTAATGAAATGACACCCAACCTCTGTCTAAATGTATGAAAATAGTCTTTTGACAGTGCCTTGGTGAAGCCATCAGCTATTTGATTCGAGGAAGGGATATAGTTTACCTTCAATCTGTTCACTGCCACCTTTTCCCTTACGAAATGCACATTCAACTCCACATGTTTAGTTTTAGAGTGATAAATTGGATTTGCACTCATCGAAATTGCACTTGAATTGTCACTCCAGATTACAGGTGTGCCTTGCAGCTTAATTCCCATGCTGTCAAGTAATGCGACTACCCATGTAGCATCAGAGGATGCATCAGCCAAGCTTCTATACTCAGCTTCAGTTGTAGATCTGGACACTGTCTTTCGCTTCTTGGAACTCCATGTGATTAGATTACCAGCAAGATACACACAATTGCCTGAGATTGACCTTCGATCATCCACACTGCTTGCCCAGTCAACATCTGCAAATGCAACAAGCTGAAAAGACAACTCATTCTTAGATAGAGCAAGTCCATAGTCTAGGGTGCCATTTAAATATATGAGTACACGTTTCACAACAGACAAATGTTGCTCACATGGTGCATGCATAAACTGCGCCAGCTTATTGACACTATATGTTATGTATGGCCTTGTGTGACATGCATATAACAACGACCCTACAAGACTCCTATACTCCTTTGGATCATTGAGTGGACTGCCAGCTTCTCTGGTCAGCTTGAGCGAGGAGACCATTGGTGTGGGCATTGGTGAAGCACTGCTCATTTGTGCTTTATCCAACAATTCCATCACATACTTCCTTTGGCTCAAGAATATGATGTCACCTATATATTTAACTTCAATTCCAAGAAAGAAACTAAGCTGCCCCAAGTTTTTTAGAGAAAATTTCTCTTCAAGCAGGTTAACAACCTCTTCAACTTTGCAACTCATACTGTCAGTAACAATTATGGCATCCACATATACTAGAACATAGACTACATATTCTTCTTTTTTCATTACAAACAATGAGCAATCAGCAAGTGATGCTTCAAAGCCAATATGCACCAAGTATTCCTTCAGCTTAACATACCAGTTTCGAGGGGCTTGCCTTAGTCCATATAAAGCTTTATTTAACTTGCACACTAAGGGAGTTCCATCTAAATCAACCTCTTCAAACCCTTCAGACTGTTGCATATATACTTCTTCCTGCAAATCTCCATTTAAAAATGCATTGTTTATATTTACCTGCCTCAAGCACCACTTCTTTTGAACAGCTACAACAAGTATTACATTGATCGTGGAGGATTTAGCTACTGGACTAAACGTATCCTGAAAATCTTGGCCATGGATTTGAGAAAAACCCCTAGCCACTAATCTAGCTTTGTACCTTTGTAGTGTGCCATCAGCATTTCTCTTTATTTTAAACAGCCATTTGCATCCAACTGGGAATCTGCCCTTTGGTAGTCTTACCAGTGTCCATGTGTTGTTTCTGACCAAGGCATCATATTCTTCTTGAACAACAGTCCTCCATTTAACAGACTTAAGTGCAGCATGAATCGAACAAGGTTCTTCTTCATCATCATCTTGCACACTCAGATACACTTTGGGTTTGAAGATCCCTCTCTTGCTTCTAGTTATCATATGATGCCCTTGTACTCTACTAGATCTTGGTACAGCTTCTAAGTCTGGCTGTGTATAATGTTCAATATTTACATGTTGCTCAGTTTCAGTCCCTTCAACATCATTGTTAGTTATGTTATGCTGAACAAAACTAGTGTCTTCAGTTCCAACAGGCTGGTTCATTAAACTACTATGAACATTGAACTGAACTGCCTTCAGGTAGTTGGGCATTAACCTGTGAATTCTGTGAGTTTGTGCAATCATCTGCTCGGGCACACACTCTATGTGCACCATTGATTACATCTAGCTTTTGAGGGAACATCTGACTCGTGTTGGATGACTTTTCACTATTTCCTGCAAAGGGAAAACAAGATTCATCAAAAACCACATGCCTCGAGATGTAAATTTTTCCACTTGGTGCCAAACATTGATATCCTTTGTGATGTGCACTGTAGCCAAGGAATGTGCACGGTTGAGACCTAAAGTCCAACTTATGTTGCTGAAACATTCAAAGATATGGGAAGCACCTGCACCCAAAAACACGTATATTACTGTAATCTGGTTGCTTGTTGTAAAGTGCTTCAAATGGTGACTTGCCATGTAGAACCTTAGTGGGTAACCGGTTTATAAGATACATAGTTGTACTCACAACATATGACCAGAACTTTAAAGGTAATGAGGCTTGTGCTATTAAGACCAATGCAGATTCAATCACATGTCTATGCTTTCGCTCCACCACACCATTTTGCTCCGAGGTATGAGGGCATGTCAAACGATGGTGGATTCCCATATTGGCTAGCATTGTTGTTAACGACCTGTACTCTCCACCCCAGTCAGTTTGCAGCTCACTTATCTCATTTTCAAATTGAGTTTTCACAAAGGCATGAAACAACTGAAATGCCTGCATGGTTTGGTCCTTGTTCTTGAGTAAATATATCCAGCAATGCCTTGTACACGCATCCACAAAGGACACATAATACCTGAAACCATTCGAGATTATGTGCGAAGGTCCCCATAAGTCAGAAAATACTAACTGAAAAGGTTTGTCATACACAGTGGTTGACTCATGAAACGTAATATTTTATGGCTTTTCCCCATTCGATAGGCTACACAAACATTTGTACATTCTTTATTAAATGGTGAGGCAATATTGACTCCAATTTGTTTACAAACTTGTATCAATGATGCATGAGCAGAATGCCCAAGCCTTTGATTCCACAAGTCATACACGTTTATGCTAGTGGCTACATTTACTATTATTGAATTCGACTTCTTGTTACAGGACGCATGATCAGTAGCAAACTGATATAAACCAGCAGTCTCCCATCCTTGCAGCAACACATCTCTAGTCTTTTCATCCTTCACTAGGCAATGACTTGCATGAAACTCAAAAAATACTCCATTCTCTCTAGCAAACTTAAAGACATATAAAAGATTATTAGTTACATCAGGAACATGCAGGAGATTATTAATGTAAAGTGCTCGAGACCTGGTTTGAATAAGAGATGAACCAGTCTTATATATATTTAGATTCTAGCCATTTCCCACAACCAACTTATCTGGTCCAGAATAATCAGATCCATTGTTAAGTTTGGAGCTGTCTGGGGTGATATGATAAGTACCACCTGAGTCTATAATCCATTTATCCGAGCTAGCAGGTGCTGAAGATGTGTTCTGTACTGGGGTACATGTATTATTATTACAGGTGTAGCAATCAATTTCAAAGTTAGTTACTTGTGTATTGTAAGACTCATGCTTATTAGCCAAGACTCCAGAAAATGACTGATCAAATCAATGCCAAATTGGATAAATTGAAAAGTTCAAAGAATTAATTAAAATGTTTTGTGTAGGAATAATTAACAAAGAGGGAGGAACTAAAGGGGTAAATGAGTCTTTTAATAGGGGAAATAATTAAAATATTAGATGTGGATATTTAAATCCACGTGGAAGGCAATTGGAGAGAAACAAAAAGTTTCCAGATTTCTCTTCTTCTTCACTTCTTCTTCTCCATCGTGAGACCAAGCTAAAGGTAAGTTTTCTTGTTGATCAAATTCTTAATGAATTTAAGGTTGCTTATTGATCCTTAGATGATAACTAAGCTTAAGGAAAGCTTAGATTATCTTAAAATCATAAGATGATGAGTACATGAAGAATTAAAGAAAGGAAGTAGAAAAGTGAAATCTTGGATTAGAGTTCATAATAAGAATTAGAAGTGGGATTTGACTTGTCATAAAGCTAACTAAGAAGTATGAGGTGTTAGAATTAAAATTAGAACATGTTGGAATTTGGGTTAGATTCTTAAATTCTAGATGAAGAATTGGATCTTAAGTTTTAGAAGTATGAAATAGATAATAATTAGTTTAAGTAAGAGTATTCAAGTTAGGGATATAAAAAGAGGGGATATATATAAAGTGTTAAGAAGATTAAGAAGAGATTTTTGTGCTTAAATGACATTTCTGGGCTATATGTATCGATGTACATTCAATGTGCACCGATGCATCAATGATAAATCCCAGAAATTGTTCAAGGTGTATCGATGCACATGAAGTGCATCGATGCACTCTTTTAAAATACAAACATCGAATGCCATCAATGTATCGATGCATAAGAAGTGCATCGATTCACCCCCTTAAATATAAACATCGAATAGAATTTATGCATCGATGCATGGTGTGGTGCATCGATGCATACCTTTATTAAAAGATGAAAATGACTTTTCTTTTAGCACAAGAAATGATAGTTTAGAATACATTAATTAGTATACTGATTAGCATCAATGAATTACTCTGTAGATACCGAGCCTAAACAAGTTTGAGAACAATTGCCTCGTAAGATCGATCGAGGAAAAAGCAAGGAAATATAGGTGAGTGCATATGCATAGCATGAATATGTATTCTATTAAGTTCTAGACTTGTGATAAGTCTAGATTCAATATTTTAATACATGATCGCATTTCATATTATGATACATGGCATGAATTCATACTATATGCATTCAGTGACATGAATATGCAGGAAATGTTATATAAGCTATCTGATAAAGTGATGGAACATGATATGTCTATGTGATAAAGATATGAAAATTATATGTCTATACAATATAAATTATGGGAATAGTGGAAGCCCATGTTATGTAGATGAGAACTATAGGTATAGTTGGCATGCCAAGAGTAGAGGGTCTATGTCCTTCGGGATATATATGTATTCTTTGGAACATGTGTGAGGTCTTTTAAGACACATGCTTGATCCTTGGCATATGTATATGATTCTTAAGGAAATTTTCTATGTGGTCCTTAGGGACAATCTTATATGGCACTACGATGCAATTCTACGCGGCACTACGGTGCAATTCTACGTGGCATTTCGGTGCATTTATACGAGCTGTGGTGACAGCATAGTGCACAACCTCACAGTACTCACATACCTTAGGTTCTCAGTATGGTATCATGGGCCAATAATCTTACTAATATGAATTCATGAATGTTAATATATTATGCTTACATGTAAAGAACATGGTGATATAAACTGCATGGTTAAGCATTTGATTTCATCTCATTCCATTTAATTATGACATTTTCATTACATTTCTTTGTTATCATTATTATTATATTACCTCACTAAGTCGATGACTTAGCGTGTGAGTGTTTCACACGTAGGATCGATAAAGTAGACGATCGAGGTTAAGCAGCTGGACAATATTACTCCTGTAACTATCAGATCAGAACCAACTTAATAGTATGCCATTTTGTTATGTAAATCAGTGTTGGCATGTAATAGAATGTTAAGTTGTGTATGCTCTGAGTATTTTGTAAACCTTGTATAAACCTCTCTCTCTCTATATATATATTTGTATTTTCTTAATAGAAGTTCAAATGTTTGTTATTTTGTAATAAAGGTATTTTAAAAAGGTAATGTGACACCTCGAACTAGTATCTGGGTCGGATACGAGTTGGAGGTGTTACATTTAATGGTATCAGAGCTATGGTTTAGCCGATTCTAGGCATAAACCAGAGTCTATAGAGTCTTTAAATGAATATATGCCAACAAATAGTGAGAACTTCTGATCTGGTATAGTATGAGTATGTTGTTTTGCTAATAGAATAATGTGTTTATTCTTATTAGATGTACGGACATAGTAGCTCCCGAAGTGAAGCGGGAGAAGATAGGCCTGCTGAAAGCAGTAATTCACCTGTCTTGGCCAGGCAAGGTGAAGAACATGCATCTCAAAGAGTGCATGTGCAAGATCAGAATACGTTCTTCAGAACGTTAGACGCTATTCTGACGCGTCTTCAACCTCCTGGTCCACCAACTCAATGAATGAATGAGCAAAGGAGTTGAGAGGTTTAGGAGCTCCCAAATTTAAGGGAGAAGCTGAGGAAGGTCCGGTTGTGGCGGATCTTTGGTTAATTGATTTGAAAATCATATTGGATGGTCTCTACTGTTCTGAAGTGGAGAAGTTAGATGGAGCTGTCTCCCAATTTGTTAAATGGTAAGGCAATATTGACCCCAATTTGTTTACAAACTTGCATCAATGATGCATGAGCAGAATGCCCAATCCTTTGATTCCACAAGTCATACATGTTTATGCTAGTGGCTACATTTACTATTATTGAATTCGACTTCTTGTTACAAGACGCATGATCAGTAGCAAACTGATACAAACCAGCAGTCTCCCATCCTTGCAGCAGCACATCTCTAGTCTTTTCATCCTTCACTAGGCAGTGACTTGCATGAAACTCAAAAAATACTCCATTCTCTCTAGCAAACTTAGAGACAGATAAACGATTATTAGTTACATCAGGAACATGCAGGAGATTATTAATGTAAAGTGCTCGAGACCTGGTTTGAATAAGAGATGAACCAGTCTTATATATATCTAGATTCTAGCCATTTCCCACAACCAACTTATCTGGTCCAGAATAGTCAGATCCATTGTTAAGTTTGGAGCTGTCTGGGGTGATATGATAAGTACCACCTGAGTCTATAATCCATTTATCCGAGCTAGCAGGTGCTGAAGATGTGTTCTGTACTGGGGTACATGCATTATTATTACAGGTGTAGCAATCAATTTCAAAGTTAGTTACTTGTGTATTGTAAGACTCATGCTTATTAGCCAAGACTCCAGAAAATGACTGATCAAATGGATGCCAGCATCGATCCACAGTGTGTCTTATCTTTCCACACAATTGACACTGCACTCCAGCTCTGCCATGGCCTCGTGTACCTGTTCGACCATGGGAGTACTACTGTGACATTCTCTCATTTCCAGTGCACTGCTGATCAGCAGATTGATTAGAGAATTTCCTTTGATTGTTGTTCTGCATATGTGCAATATTGGCACTAAGAAGTGGTTGAGACTGAACTTGAAAGCTTTTAATCTGAGCTTCTGCATCAATTAGTATAGACTGTACTCCATCCACCGTGAGAGCATCCTTGCTTGTTGTAATAACAATAACAAAAGGTTGATATTCAAATGGAAGTCTATTCAGAATTGTGGCTACCTGATCAATATCAGATATAACACTGCCACATACTGCTAAAGAGTCACATACTTCTTTGATTGAAGTGAGAAATGATCGCTTGTTCTCATCTCCTTTCTTGATTGATCGTAACTTACAATCCAAGCTCATTATGCTGGTAGTTGACCGATTTGAAAAGAATTTAAGGACTGTAGCCCATACCTCAGCAGCAGTTTCTGCCCCAACGAACTGTGGAAGTAGATGATCATCGATGGTGGATAATAGCCATGGCGCCAAGGAACTATCTTGTGCCACGAACACATCATACTCCTCATTGAGTACAAGGTTGCCATTTGCATCAAGTGTTCTCGCAGGCGGGGAGCTAAGATCACCGGTGAGCAATCTCTCAAGTCGATGACTTCGAACTGTTAAGAGGACTTGCTGCTTCCATCGAAGAAAATTCATTTCATCAAGCATGATGTTTACGCGTTTATTAGTAAACACCTTGCTAGGCCTTAATACTTCTGAGCCTCCAAGAATATTTCTAGAACCGCCAGATGCCATGACACCTGCTCTCGCAAGACAAAACCAGAATTCTTGCAAGACGAATTATGCAGCAAAAATGGAAATGAAGCTCATCCCAGAAACAACTGAGCGATTGATACCATGATGAAAATCTCTATATATGTAAAAATGAATATTGATTCTTGATGAATACAAGCTACATATGTTACATCCCAAACTACGAGTTAATGACTAAATTGTAAAATTTTAGAATATGGTGATTAAAGTAGAATAGTTAAATAGTTTAATGATTTATGTGGAGATATTTCCTGAAAGTTGTTAGTAAATATTAAATGAGTCAAAGGGCATGTAACATCCTCCATACCGGGTTAGTGATTAAATTGTGAGATTTAAAAATTTAGTGACCAAATTGGATAAATTAAAAGTTCAAAGAATTAATTAAAATGTTTTGTGTAGGATCAATTAACAAAGAGGGAGGAACTAAAGGGGTAAATGAGTCTTTTAATAGGGGAAATAATTAAATATTAGATGTGGATATTTAAATCCACGTGGAAGGCAATTGGAGAGAAACAAAAAGTTTCCAGATTTCTCTTCTTCTTCACTTCTTCTTCTCCATCGTGAGACCAAGCTAAAGGTAAGTTTTCTTGTTGATCAAATTCTTAATGAATTTAAGGTTGCTTATTGATCCTTAGATGATAACTAAGCTTAAGGAAAGCTTAGATTTTCTTAAAATCATAAGATGATGAGTACATAAAGAATTAAAGAAATGAAGTAGAAAAGTGAAATCTTAGATTAGAGTTCATAATAAGAATTAGAAGTGAAATTTGACTTGTCATAAAGCTAACTAAGAAGTATGAGGTGTTAGAATTAAAATTAGAACATGTTGGAATTTGGGTTAGATTCTTAAATTCTACATGAAAAATTGGATCTCTAAGTTTTAGAAGTATGGAATAGATAATAATTAGTTTAAGTAAGAGTATGCAAGTTAGGGATATAAAAAGAGGGGATATATATAAAGTGTTAAGAAGATTAAGAAGAGATTTTCGTGCTTAAATGACATTTCTGGGCTATGTGCATCGATGTACATTCAATGTGCACCGATGCATCAAGGATAAATACCAGAAATTGTTCAAGGTGCATCGATGCACATGAAGTGCATCGATGCACTCTTTTAAAATACAAACATCGAATTCCATCAATGCATTGATGCATAATAAGTGCATCGATGCACCCCCTTAAATATAAACATCGAATAGGATTTATGCATCGATGCATGGTGTGGTGCATCGATGCATACCTTCATTAAAAGATGAAAATGACTTTTCTTTTAGCACAAGAAATGATAGTTTAGAATACATTAATTAGTATACTGATTAGCATCAAGGAATTACTCTGTAGATACCGAGCCTAAACAAGTTTCAGAATAATTACCTCGTAAGATCGATCGAGGAAAAAACATGGAAATATAGGTGAGTGCATATGCATAGCATGAATATGTATTCTATTAAGTTCTAGACTTGTGATAAGTCTAGATTCAATATTTTGATACATGATCGCATTTCATATTATGATACATGACATGAATTCGTACTATATACATTAAGTGACATGAATATGCAGGAAATGTTATATAAGTTATGTTATAAAGTGATGGAACATGATATGTCTATGTGATAAAGGTATGGAAATTATATGTCTATACAATATAAATTATGGGAATGGTGGAAGCCCATGTTATGTAGATGAGAACTATAGGTATAGTTGGCATGCCAAGAGTAGAGGGTCTACGCTGTCCTTCGGGATATATATGTATTCTTTGGAACATATATGAGGTCTTTTAAGACACATGCTTGATCCTTGGCATATGTATATGATTCTTAAGGAAATTTTCTACGTGGTCCTTAGGGACAATCTTATATGGCACTACGGTGCAATTCTACGCGGCACTACGGTGCAATTCTACGTGGCACTTCGGTGCATTTATACGAGCTGTGGTGACAGCATAGTGCACAACCTCAAAGTACTCACATACCTTAGGTTCTCAGTATGGTATCATGGGCCAATAATCTTACTAATATGAATTCATGAATGTTAATATATTATGCTTACATGTAAAGAACATGGTGATATAAACTGCATGGTTAAGCATTTGATTTCGTCTCATTCCATTTAATTATGTCATTTTCATTACATTTCTTTGTTATCATTATTATTATATTGCCTCACTAAGTCGATGACTTAGCGTGTGAGTGTTTCACACGTAGGATCCAATAAAGTAGACGATCGAGGTTAAGCAACTGGACAACATTACTCCTACAACTATCAGATCAGAAGCAACTTAATAGTATGCCATTTTGTTATATAAATCAGTGTTGGCATGTAATAGAATGTTAAGTTGTGTATGCTCTGAGTATTTTATAAACCTTGTATAAACCTCTCTCTCTCTCTCTATATATATATTTGTATTTTCTTAATAGAAGTTCAAATGTTTGTTATTTTGTAATAAAGGTATTTAAAAAGGTAATGTGACACCTCGGACTAGTATCTGGGTCGAATACGAGTTGAGGTGTTACATTTAATGGTATCAGAGCTATGGTTTAGCCGATTCTAGGCATAAACCAGAGTCTATAGAGTCTTTAAATAGAATATATGCCAACAAATAGTGAGAACTTCTGATCTGGTATAGTATGAGTATGTTGTTTTGCTAATAAAATAATGTGTTTATTCTTTTTAGATGTACGAATATAGTAGCTCCCGAAGTGAAGCGGGAGAAGATAGGCCTGCTGAAAGCAGTAATTCACCTGCCTTGGCCAGGCAAGGTGAAGAACAGGCATCTCAAAGAGTGCATATGCAAGATCATAATACGTTCTTCAGAACGTTAGATGATATTCTAGCGCGTCTTCAACCTCTTACTCCACCAACTCAAAGAATGAATGTAGCAAAGGAGTTGAGAGGTTTAGGAGCTCCCGAATTTAAGGGAGAAGCTGAGCAAGGTCCGGTTGTGGCGGATCTTTGGTTAAATGATTTGAAAATCATGTTGGATGGTCTCCACTGTTCTGAAGTGGAGAAGTTAGATGGGTTGTCTCATTGCTAAGGGGTCAGGCGAGGATATGGTGGACGAACGTCACCATGAGGATGTCTAGTGACCAGTTGAATTGATCTTTGTTCTTAGAGAAATTTAAAAACAAGTACATTGGAGATCAATTTATTCGGCAGATGAAGCAGGAGTTTATGTATTTGAAACAGATGAACCGCTCTGTATATGAGTATGAATGCAAGTTTCACAAGCTGAGTAGGTTTGCATCTGAGCTTGTGCCTACTGAAAAAGAGGCTTGTGAATGGTTTGTGGAGGGCTTACACCCTAGATTGAAAGAGATGCTGATAGTATTGAATTTATCCTCGTTCCAAGATGTGATCAATCGTGTCAAGGCTCTTGAAAGAGCTCAGAATGAGAGATTTGGGGACTCAAGAGTTCAGACATAAAAAAGGACGGGTGCTTCTTCTAGCTCAGCACCACCAAAAAAGGAAGAGACTCCGGATTTCGATCACAAGTTAGATCAGAATCAGTTGCATCATCTTCTAGGGGAGCAAGTCAGGCAAGACCTAGACAGACACAGTCAGTGGGATCTAGTACTGGGAGATATAATCAGGGTCAAGTAAGATTGTTTCAGTATTGTGGGAAAAACCATTTCGGGGCTTGTCGGATGGCTGTTGGGACTTGTTTTCGAAGCGGAGATGTCAGACATTTTATCCAGGATTGTCCGTTGATGGTTGGTGAGCCTGCACCATCTGAAAGAGTTGGTTCTGGCTCACAGAGAGTACGAGGAAGAGGTAGAGGAATGAACCAGTCTAAATCCTTTGTTCAACCTAAAGTTCGGTCAACCGCACGAGTGTACAATCTAAATACAAGTGAAAACTGTGATGACCCTGATATTATAGCCGGTACTTTTCAACTGTACGATAAATTAGATTTGGTACTGATTGATCCGGGCTCTAATTATTCTTACATTACAAGTAAGTTAGTAACAGAATTGAGGAATCCCTTAGAAGCTATGAGTAATGAGATTATAGTAACTAATCCTTTAGGCCATAGTGCTCGGGTGAACAAAGTCTGTAAGGGGTGTCCCATAAAGATTCAGGGAATTGAATTCCCTGCTAATCTGATGGAACTACCTTTTGATGAATTCAAGTAATACTGGGAATGGATTGGTTGTTCCATTACTATGGAGATGTTAATTGCAGATCAAAAAAGGTAACCCTGAAGAGTATAGGAGGAACATAGATAAGTGTGAGTAGTGAAAAGTTTAATCCTTTAGTAAATATAATATCAGTAACGTCAGCTAAGAAGCTGTTGCTATAAGGATGTCAAGGATTTCTTGCAAATGTGATAGATTCAAGAGCTAAAGAAAAAGGGCTAGAGGAGATTCCAATAGTTCAAGAATTCCCTTATGTTTTCCCTACTGAGTTGCCAGGATTACCTCCAGATAGAGAGGTAGAATTTCAAATTAAAGAAATGTTAGGAACCGCTCCAATTGCAATGGCACCTTATCGGATGGCTCCGAAATAATTGCAAGAGTTAAAGAATCAATTGCAAGAGCTGTTAGAGAAGGAATTTATTCGACCAAGTGTGTCACTTTGGGGAGCTCCGGTGTTATTTGTTAAGAAGAAAAATGGGTCAATGCGTGATGCAGGGGGATCCGAGAAAGATGATGCTGAGCTGTCAGATTGCACCTTGATGGCGCTGAGATACCATGAATTGGCAGATCAGCGCAAAGGCGGGAATTGATTGTGACATGTTCCTCATTGGGGTCGTTTTGAATATGTTTCAGTCTTTTGGCCATAACTTTGGCTACAGGTGTCAGAATCGCGCATAAGACCCCAATCCGAAAAGCTCTTTTCGACGCGCACGCTCTCCACATCGAGATATGCTCCATGTGGCCTTTTTTTCAACCTCAAATTCTATCGTTTTCCCCTCTGAATCACTAGAATTAGATATTTTTTACTATTTATGGTAATATTTCGATTGTCAATTAGGAAGTCAATTTAAATCAGATTTAGGCCGGATTTTTTGGAGATTGCTTATTTTATTTCGAATTTCAATTTAGAGTGATTTTTGGGATTTTGCTATTTTTGGCAAAATTCGAATAAAGACAATTTTTGGCTATAACAGTCCGGCTTGTGGACTGATTTTGGGATTGTTTGATTTGATAATATTTTATTAAACCCTAGAGACTTTTTTCTCTAGATTTTTTTGGGCGAATTTTCTCTTGTGAATCATCTGTTGGAGCGCTTGCAGGATAATCACTATTCTGTCTGGCGTCAATGCGTCTCTGCATTGATTATCGACAACTAAATAAGGTGACAATAAAAAATAAGTATCCCCTCCCGCGCATTGATGACTTGCTTGATCATTTAAAAGGAGCTTCGGTATTTCCGAAGATCGATCTACGTTCGGGTTATCACCAATTAAAGATTCAGGAGAAGGACATTTCAAATGCTGCTTTTAGAACCAGATATAGTCATTATGAATTCATCGTAATGCCATTCGGAGTAACGAATGCACCTGTTGCTTTCATGGATCTAATGAACAGGATTTTTCAGCCCTATTTGGACCAGTTTGTTGTTGTCTTTATTGATGACATATTGGTTTACTCGAAGTCCATGGAAGAGCATAGCGCACATTTACAAACAGTTTTACAAATTCTTAGAGATAAGAAGCTTTATGTCAAACTATCCAAATGTGAATTATGGCTAAGGGAAGTAATTTTCTTAGGGCATGAGATCTCTATTGATGGGATTCGGGTAGACCCTCAAAAGATAAAAGCTATAATGGACTGGGAAGTTCCAAAGAATGTATCAGAAGTTCGGAGTTTCCTTGGACTTGCCGATTATTATCGAAGATTCGTTAAGATTTTTTCGATGATAGTGCTGCCCTTAACGAAGTTGATGAGAAAGAACGTATCATTGGTTTGGACTCTTAAATGTCAGGATACCTTTGAAGCTTTAAAGAAAATTTTGACAGAAGCTCTTGTATTGGTTCAACCAGAATCTGTCAAGAATTTTGTAGTATTCAGTGACACATCTCATAATGGTTTGGGTTGTGTATTAATGCAATAAGGGAAGGTGGTAGCGTATGCATCGAGACAGTTGAAACTACATGAAAAGAATTACCCCACCCATGATTTAGAAATGGCTGTCGTGGTGTTCGATCTCAAGATTTGGCATCATTATATTTATGGAGAGCGTTGTTACTTGTATACAGATCATAAGAGTTTGAAGTATCTGATGACTCACAAAGAGCTGAATTTGAGGCAACGTAGATGGGTAGAATTCTTAAAAGATTATGATGTGATAATTGACTATCATTCCGTAAAGACTAACGTGGTAGCAGATGCCTTAAGCAGGAAAATGTTTGCACCCTTACGAGCTATGGATGGAATATTATCTTTAACTGGAGACAGTGGTCTTTGTGCAGAGTTAAAACTTAAACCAGCATGGTTGAAACAAATAGGAGAATTGCAAGGTAAAGATGAAACTTGTTTGAAAAGAATTAAGCAAGTAAAGAGCAAAGAGATTAAAGACTTTGAGGTTAAGTTAGATGTAAATCTGTATTATAAAGAAAGAATTGTGATACCCGAAAATGAAGATTTGAAGAAAGAAATATTGACAGAGGCTCATTGTAGTCCATTAACGATACACCCAGGTGGAACCAAGATATATATGGATTTGAAGGATCGATTTTGGTGGTCAGGGATGAAATGAAGCATCACTGAATTTGTGTTTAAGTGTTTAATATCAACAAGTCAAAGCTGAGCATCAAGTTCCGTCTGGATTATTGCAACCACTTTTCATTCCACAATGGAAGTGGGAAAATATAACAATGGATTTGTTTCGGGGTTACCCTTGACTCCAAACAAAAGCGATTTAATTTGGGTAATTGTTGACCGATTGACCAAGTCAGCACATTTTCTTACTGTCAGAATATATTTCTCTATGGAAAAGTACTCGGAGCTGTATATTAGAGAAATTATTAGATTGTATGGAGTACCTGTTTCTGTAGTTTCTGATCGAGATCCTCGATTCACCTCGAGATTCTGGAAATCCTTACATGGAGCGTTGGGGACTCGTTTAAATTTTAGCACAGCTTTTCACCCTCAGACAGACGGACAATCAGAAAGAACAATTCAAATATTGGAAGATATGTTACGAGCATGTGTCATTGAGTTTAAAGGGTCGTGGGAGAAATACTTACCACTGACGGAGTTCGCTTACAACAATAGTTATCAGTCCAGTATTAAAATGGAACCCTATGAGGTGTTATATGGAAGGAAGTATCGTACGTCATTAAACTGGTATGAGCTCAAAGATCGAAGTGTACTTGGTCCAGATTTGATTCAAGATATAGAAGAGAAAGTTCGGGAAATTTAGCATAACCTAAAAGTGGCATTTGATCGGTAAAAGTCCTATTCGGACCTTAAAAGGAATGAGATTGAATTTGAAGTTGGGGATAAAGTATTTCTGAAGGTAGCTCCATGGAAAAAGGTATTACGATTTGGTCAGAAAGAAAAGCTAAGTCCTAGATTCATCGGCCATATGAAGTTGTTAAAAGAATAGGACCAGTAGCATATCAGTTATCTTTGCCACCAGAAATGGAGAAAATCCATAATGTTTTCCATGTATCCATGTTACGAAGATACAGGTCCGATCCTCTCATGTTGTTGCACCAGAACAAGTAGAAGTTCAACCTGATTTGACCTATGAAGAGGAACCAATACAAATTTTGGCTCACGAAGTTAAAAAATTGAGAAATAAATCAGTTCCGTTGGTCAAAGTTCTTTGGAGGAATCACAAGGTAGAAGAAGCCACGTGGGAACGTGAAGAAGATATGCGACTTCAATATCCCCATATGTTCGTACAATAAAAATTCGAGGATGAATTTTCTTAAGGGAGGGAGATTTGTAACATCCTCCATATCGGGTTAGTGATTAAATTGTGAGATTTAAAAATTCAGTGACCAAATTAGATAAATTGAAAAGTTCAAAGAATTAATTGAAATGTTTTGTGTAGGATCAATTAACAAAGAGGGAGGAACTAAAGGGGTAAATGAGTCTTTTAATAGGGGAAATAATTAAATATTAGATGAGGATATTTAAATCCACGTGGAAGGCAATTGGAGAGAAATAAAAAGTTTCCAGATTTCTCTGCTTCTTCTTCTCCATCGTGAGACCAAGCTAAAGGTAAGTTTTCTTGTTGATCAAATTCTTAATGAATTTAAGGTTGCTTATTGATCCTTAGATGATAACTAAGCTTAAGGAAAGCTTAGATTATCTTAAAATCATAAAATGAGGAGTACATGGAGAATTAAATAAAGGAATTAGAAAAGTGAAATCTTGGATTAGAGTTCATAATAAGAATTAGAAGTGGTATTTGACTTGTCATAAAGCTAACTAAGAAGTATGAGGTGTTAGAATTAAAATTAGAACATGTTGGAATTTGGGTTAGATTCTTAAATTCTACATGAAGAATTGGATCTCTAAGTTTTAGAAGTATGGAATGGATAATAATTAGTTTAAGTAAGAGTATGCAAGTTAGGGATATAAAAAGAGGGGATATATATAAAGTGTTAAGAAGATTAAGAAGAGATATTTGTGCTTAAATGACATTTCTGGGCTATGTGCATCGATGCACATTCAATGTGCACCGATGCATCAAGGATAAATCCCAGAAATTGTTCAAGGTGTATAGATGCACATGATGTGCATCGATGCACTCTTTTAAAATACAAACATCGAATGCCATCAATGCGTCGATGCATAAGGAGTGCATCGATGCACCCCCTTAAATATAAACATCGAATAGGATTTATGCATCGATGCATGGTGTGATGCATCGATGCATACCTTTATTAAAAGATGAAAATGGCTTTTCTTTTAGCCCAAGAAATGATAGTTTAGAATACATTAATTAGTATACTGATTAGCATCAATGAATTACTCTGTAGATACCGAGCCTAAATAAGTTTCAGAACAATTACCTCGTAAGATCGATCGAGGAAAAAGCAAGGAAATATAAGTGACTGCGTATACATAGCATGAATATGTATTGTATTTAGTTATAGACTTGTGATAAGTCTAGATTCAATATTTTGATACATGATCGCATTTCATATTATGATACATGACATGAATTCATACTATATGCAATAAGTGACATGAATATGCAGGAAATGTTATATAAGCTATATGATAAAGTGATGGAACATGATATGTCTATATGATAAAGGTATGGAAATTATATGTCTATACAATATAAATTATGGGAATGGTGGAAGCCCATGTTATGTAGATGAGAACTATAGGTATAGTTGGCATGCCAAGAGTAGAGGTCTACGCGGTCATTCGGGATATATATGTATTCTTTGGAACATGTGTGAGGTCTTTTAAGACACATGCTTGATCATTGGCATATGTATATAATTCTTAAGGAAATTTTCTACGTGGTCCTTAGAGACAATCTTATATGGCACTACGGTGTAATTCTACGCGGCACTACGGTGCAATTCTACGTGGCACTTTGGTGCATTTATACGAGCTGTGGTGACAGCATAGTGCACAACCTCACAGTACTCACATACCTTAGGTTATCAGTATGGTATCATGGGCCAATAATCTTACTAATATGAATTCATGAATGTTAATATATTATGCTTACAATTAAAGAACATGGTGATATAAACTGCATGGTTAAGCATTTGATTTCGTCTCATTCCATTTAATTATGGCATTTCCATTACATTTCTTTGTTATCATTATTATTATATTACCTCACTAAGTCGATGACTTAGCGTGTGAGTGTTTCACACGTAGGATCTGATAAATTAGACGATCGAGGTTAAGCAGCTGGACAACATTACTCCTGCAACTATCAGATCAGAAGCAACTTAATAGTATGTCATTTTGTTATGTAAATCAGTGTTGGCATGTAATAGAATGTTAAGTTGTGTATGCTCTGAGTATTTTGTGAACCTTGTATAAAATCTATATATATATATATATATTTGTATTTTCTTAATAGAAGTTCAAATGTTTGTTATTTTGTAATAAAGGTGTTTTAAAAAGGTAATGTGACACCTCGAACTAGTATATGGGTCAGATACGGGTTGGGGTATTACAGGGCAAATGAGTAATTGAACAAGGAAAATAATTAAATAATAATTAATGGGTATTATAATTCCCATGTAGAGAATGATTGAAGAGATAAGCTTCCAAGCAATTCTCTTCTTCATCTTCTTCTCTTCTCCACGTGAAAGCTCAAAGCAAAGGTGAATTATCTGATTTCTTGATTGTTTGTTGATTTTAAGCATGGGTTTTGATCCTTAGATGATAACTAAGCTTAAGGAAAGCTTAAGTTATCTTAAAATCAAAAGATAAATGAGTTATGATAGATTAAAGAAAATGGGTTTTTAAGTGAAATTTTGAATAAGAAGGTTTAAATGAATTTGGAGGATAAATTTGACTTGTCATCTATGAGAATAAGAAGTTAGAAGTGTTAGAATTAAGTTTGGATAACATGGAAAATTTGGTATGATTATTGATTTCTATATGGAGAATAGAATTTTGAGGTTTAAGATGAAATAAATGGATATAAATGAGTTTAAGCATGTATATTTGAGTCAAGAATATGAAAGGGAATGAAAGTTGAAGAATTGAAGTTGAAAGAGTGAATTTTCGTGCAATGAACAGTGATTTCTGGGTATGTGCATCGATGCATTAAGGGGTACATCGATGCATGGATATTTCGATGTTATTTTGTGTACCGATGCACCCATAGTGCATCGATACACTCCTAAAGGAAAAGTTAAAATTTGGTTTATTAAACTAGCTTGAGTTATTAACATCAAGTTATAAGGTTTAGGCTTTTGATAATCATCTTGGAAATTATATTTATGTAGATATCGAGCCTAAACGAGTTACGGAGCAATCAAAGAGTTAGGATTGAATCAAAGCAAGCAAGGCTAAGGTGAGTGCAATTTAATTTGTGCTTATGTTATAGAAGAACATTGGCTTGCGATGAGCCAGTGACGGAGTTACTATGGTAAGAAGTAACTCTTAAAATGTTATTGTATGTGAATGATCTACATGATTATATTATGTAATATGAATGACATGAAATGTATGTATGCTTGATTATATGAGTGTATATGTTAAATGACAGGTGCGAGTACATGTTAGTGTGATTGTGAATAGGTAGAAAGGAAATATATGTGAACAAAAATGATATATATGTTTATGTGAAACCATGCAAAGTGATACGATCTATGTAACATATGAATGAGAAATAAGTTATGTGATAAGGAAATAGAGAATGAAATGAATATGTGATAATGGAATATGAGAATATACGAGAAAGTCATGTGATATAAGATATATGGTTACACATACTATGGTATGTGACAGAAGAAAAGCAATATATGATTATAAGATCAATGATTACACGTACATGTGATACGTGACAGAAAAGAAGAGATATGTGTTTATAAAAGAAATGATATGAATAAGTGATGCTAATATGTGAACTGTATAAATGATAATGCCCATGTTATGTGATATGAGAGCTAGGGATATAGTTGGCATGCCAAAGGTCGAGGGTTTACCTATGTTCTTCGGGACATATGGACTGTTTACCTATGTTCTTCGGGACATATGGACTGTTTACCTAGGTTATTCAGAATCTATGGACTGGTCCTTCGGGACATTTATACGAGCTGTGGTGACAGCATAATTGTGCACAACCTCAATGTACTCACATACCTTAAGTTCTCACTGGTGTACATGGGCTAATAAAGAGTTTAAACAAATATATTGAATGTGATATGTATATGTAATTGGTTATATGAAAGAATATATGTTTTTAGTTATATGAATTGTATTATATGAATTATATGATGTTAATTGTATTTCTTTATAAAATGAAATATGATGGTATATGTGTATGTAGGCATTTTGATACATGAAATGTTTTATGATTTTATTATATGCTTATATGTCTCACTAAGTCAACGACTTAGCGTGTGATTGTTTCACGCGTAGGTTCCGAGAAGAAGAAGATTGGTAAAATTTTTGCAAGACATGTCAGTTTCTCCTTTCCAAGGATCAGATCAGAAAAGAAATGTATAGTATGTATTTTTTAATAAGGATATTGGTTGGCATGTAAATAAAGGTTTGAATACGATATGTTTTAATCAGTTTTGTTAAAATCATATGATAGAGTTTCGTAATATTTTAAACATGTTTATGTAAATGACAATTGTATAGTAATGAACGGTTAAATTTTACGAGTTTCATGAACGTTTTACGAAAGTCATTGTAGTAGTGCATCGATGCACAATTTTGCTTCGAATTTTTAGTGCATCGATGCACTGTAGCACTGTTCATTACTGTTCACGGTACTGTTCATACCGTATTTCACTGTTCATAAATACGTTTTTATCTCAAAATTTTATACCAAACACAATTGAACAATATATGATTGTATTTTCTTAATATAAGTTCAAATGTTTAGTTATTTTACAAGAATAAAGGTTTTGAAATGTTAATGTGACATCTCGGACTCGTATCCGGGTCGGGTACGGGTTGAGGTGTTACAACATAGCAGTTCTTTATATACATGAAATAGTAACCGTTTAACAGCTATAACAACTATAACAGAAAGCAATTATACTGCAAACTAACATCAACTGATAAGCAATGCTAAGCTGAACTACGCTGCACGCTCGTGCATGCTATACTCTATCCAATACATACACAAAATACAATGTGGGTAACACACATATTCAACAAAGTTTTTGGACCATGGAAACTCCATGGAGTGAAAAAGGTTTGGTCCCACTTCTCCACATCAATGGGTCATCATGTGCTTCTCCTCCTTGTACTTATGTTGCTGAAATGTTGCACATTTTTCATGGACCCCACAAGCATGCCTATATGTGGACCTCTATCCCCACCTATCAGACAAAAGTCAATAAACGAAGAAGAAAATCCCACCTACATGGATTCAATAAGAGGGTCAAAGATGATAAAAGAAGCCTCTAACCAACCGGGTTTGATGCATTTTCACAATGTGAACTAAACTTAGATGTTCTTAATTGAATGTGTTTTGAAATACTTTTTGATATTTAAGCTAATTCGAAATGTGTAATGGGGATGAGAAAAAAAAACACAATGTGAAATGAATGATACATCATATACGTGTTTTGTCTCTCGATCAGAAGTTATTCAATAATGTGATAAGTTGAACATATTATATTTAATGAATAAAATTATTATTTTCGTATAATACGAATGTTTAACGTCGGTCATTAGATATCATTTGTGTTTGTTCATTTCATTTTTCAAGCATGTAATCAGAATCTAATCTTTGTTTTTAAAATAAAACACATTTTATGATTAGTTATTTATCTTTTTAAAGAATATTATATAATAAATACAATATAAATATAGAGTTGTAATAAGATTTTATAAAGAGAGAAAAGAAAGACCCCCACAATGGAGAGAATGTGCAAAGGCAAAACCAAATGGAAAAGCTGCCTATAGGAGAAACGGTTGGTAATCATTTCAGAAGGAATGGAAAAAGAAAAGAAAATAAAAAAGCTGGAATTTGAATTATGTCTATCCATGTTTTCTTTTGTCCTTGTTTTTCCAATTTTTACTTTGGGTAAATTTTATTAGAGGTCATCAAACTATGTCAGAATGATCATTAAATTTATTAAATTATTATAAATAATCCTTAAATTTATTAGTATCTATAACATTGTAAGGACTATTTTATAATAATTTGATAAGTTTAATAAATATTTTGTAACATTTAAAAAATTATTGAAACAAATTACTTTGACATAGTTCAGGGACCTATGATGTACTTTACCCTCTTAATTTTCAATCTTCAAACAATGCCTTTGCTTTTACATGAAAAACAACACCAAATATGATATCATAACTTTTGCAATTATCTAGTCCCCCATATACCAAACCCCACATTTATGATTAAAATTCCAATCCCAACCAATTTGCAGAAACCCAAAAATCAATTAAAATTATATTTTCAAAAAAATAAGTTTCATATCCCAAGAAAAAACACACTTTTGCTCCCTCTCTCCATTGCCGTTGACTGAACATGTAAGTGATTTTAATCCTTTTCTTTTCTCTTTAGAACAACCCAATCAAACCTTTCAAATTTACACTAACATGGAACCATTGATGTGTGTGTTTCAGATGTTCATTTAGCTATTTAAGACAGAACCCTCGTCCCCAACATACATGACCGAGTTTCGGATTAACTCTATGGCTTATTACACTACTCCTACTTCCCTAGGTTGGGATCTTCAAAACCTTGGAGTTCTCAACGCAGACATGTCTTTAGGTATAAAAGCAGTGTCTTTTACTTTCTTTTCTTCTCTCTCTTTCACTGTAGTTTTTACTTTTGGTTTGATGTGTTTTTTTAAGTCATTTCTGGTTTAAATTGAGTTTCTGTCTCTGTGTGTGTGAATGCAGTAATGGATGGAGTTGGAACTGTTACTGCAACTGCAACTGCAACTTCCCCATGGTTTCCACATGCAGATTTATCTTCCGGGTATCTCGAAGATGCTTTGCTGGAATTCACCGAACGATCGAAACGAAGACGAGTGTTGCTGTACAATGATGATCATGATCAAATTAATGGTTTCAATGATCATGCAATGGTTATTTTTTTTTGTTTTTGGAAATATTTCAGTTTCTTGTTCTCTTTTAGTATGCTGAGTTAAATTTTTACTGCTATTTTGCAGCAAGGATACTGGAATTATAGCTGCAACTGGGGCCTCTCTGAGGATTTCACCTGCATGAGCCAGTTAACAACAAGCATTAATGGTGTTTCAGGTAATGATTATGAGAATTTTCACCATGCAGAGTGCAAACCAATCCAATCATGTACAATTTTCTAATATGGATATTTTTTAAAAAAAAAGATGAACCAATGAGCACATCGATAAAAACACCAGAAGAGACAATATCAGACAACCCCGAAGAAGCTTTTGATTCATCGTCTTTCTCATACAAACTCTCAACAGAGAAAACCAAGTCATTTTCTTCTGGTAAATTGCAAAGGAAATCCTCACAGTTTTGCTGTTGTTGCTGCTGTTGATGTTATAGTCTTATAGAGAAGTAATTTAATAGTTTGCTGATTGTTTGATGTTTTTAAGGAAGTGATGATGAGACGAAGAAGAAAAGGGTGATAACGAGGGTTGTTTATCCATTCGCATTGGTTAAACCCGGCGGCATCGATGGTGATACGACGCTAAACGACATCAACGAGAGGATACTAATGCCGCCGACAAGGCCGGTGAGGCACCCTGTCGGAGACTTCGCTTGTAGGCCATGCGTATCTGCCGATGGTCCCGGTCTTTCTGGAAAAGCTGTTGTGGCCCTCACCAAAATACACACTCAAGGGAGAGGCACCATCACTATTATTCGAACCAAAGGCTAAGGAAACACAATTTGAACTCTTTGTTGTTGCTTGTTTCTTTACTTGAGCATAGTTCATGCTTTTGTTTGAAAAAATTGTATAGGAGGAAACACATGGGGTTTATGAATCATGCATGAATGTAAAATATCATATCATCTTCCACTTTTGTTACACATTTCTTTTAATGATTTTCACGTTTAAATTTGTTTTGATGTAAAAATAATCATACTCCGGACACAAAATTTTATAATAGGAGATTTTAGAAATTATATATATTAGAAATTTAAGAGTGTGAAATTACAAAATTCGGGTTCAAAATCGTATCATCAGTAAAAAAATACAAAAAAAATATTTAAATTATATAGGAATTTGAAATTTCTATGAATAAAACCACACCCCAACATACCTTCGGTCCATCCCTGACCGTACTAATAGAACTAAGACTCAATTTGGTTCGTGTACTTTTGTGAGACAACGATATGGTGTGCTTTGAATCAAATGGAACGTGCAGAAGAAGAAGAAGCAAGAAGAAAGAAAAGATGGGGTAAAAAGAGGGAAAAGAAGGAAAAAGGAAAAGCTAAGGGAATTATTGGTTTTTCCAAATTTTGTTTAGACAAAGACATCAAACCAAAGCCAATTGTAGCTTGTCCCTTTGATGTCTGAAATTATATCATGAACCTTGACCATGTGTGAACTTGTCCAAATCGAAGCATGTGTTGGGCCTCATAAAGAATCGAAATCGATAAAAACATATCATCATTCAAGTAAGACGTTAATTAAATTAAAACCTGAATATTTATGAAAGTGCAAATAAATATCCAACCAACTAGAATCGACCTATCAATTAGTATTTACTACTTGAAACAATATCGTGGGATATGAGCAAGAATCCACTGTTGTCCTTGCCAACAAACAATAAGCACTACTAAATTCATGAATATGCTCCAATCATTAGTGTAATACATGCCATTGAATATATTTTTTATTGCTCTTAGCACAAAATTTTCAACATCTACCAAATGGCTTGGGATTTGTCTTGTTGTTGCTAGGTCAATACCCACCCATTTTCTACCTCACTTACCTGCAGACAAGAAAAATAAAACTTGGGACCCCAATATATCCACCATATCTTTCTTCTCACCTGCACTTTGAATCAACACCGTTCATTTCCTTTGACTTATCAATGTGGGGGAATTATCATGCAAATCCAACGGTTCTGATGAGAGGTGGAGCAACGAAAGAGAACGAGGGAAAGTAGTTGACCTACGTGGTTGGAAAAATAAAAGGGAGTGGAATGATGGGGAACTAGGGTTTTGAGTTTGTCTCTTTAAAACATAAACACATTGGTTAGGTGAAGAAGATTTTGACCTTTTTAGATTATGTATACCTATCCTCTTTACAATATCATATTTGGTAGGCTCCATTCAGATTTTCCCTAATTATCTTACTAATTTGAATTTTTTTAATAGTCTAGAGTAATTATAAGATAATCTTTATTCAATTTTTGTTTACAACGCACAACCTCCAGACGCAATTGTTTAAATATATGACATAAATTTTATTTTACCACTTAGAATACTTGATGAATTCAGTAATCTGAATTTTAAACTTCATTTATAACGACCATTAATTAGAAATAAAAAACAATATTGAATTCAATAAAGATGCAAGTAAATACAAAAGTTAGAACAACTGAATAAAACTTAGCAAATCCCTTTATATAAACATTATTTAACCAATCCTTTTTACTCATTCTTAATTTTTTAATTTTTGTTCGTATTTCTATGAGAAAAGGGCAAAATATAAAAGAAAATCATAGGTAGACGTGAGAGTATATATCTTACTTTTCTGCCTTTTTATCCTTTTTCCAAATCCCAAATTGTGAGAAATCCTTTATGAGTTTGTTTTTAAAGTAATTTTTAAAAGTTGTTATTTGATATATTATTAATACTAAAAAAATATAAATAATTTTTATACGATAATAAGTATTTTTTAAATAAATTTATTTTTTTATTTAAATTTCGACATACTTTGCATCATTTAAATTTTGATTGTGAAATTATATTTTTCATTATCATGCATGTGCTTAAGCTGTAAATGTATAATTTACACACAAATTATTAACAAATAAAAAGGCTTTGTTTATGTAGTTTCAAGTATGATACAAATGTTATGATAGTAATATTATAATAATTTATTGTTGTGTGTGTAAATCAATAATTTTATGATAAAATTAATGTATAATAAAATCATTGATATTATTCTTATGATATTAACCATTAAGTAATTGATGCAACTAATGAGAAAATATCAATGGTAGAGAGGGAGAGTAACATGTAGCTCACACAAAACTTCTATCAAAGAAGCCCAACCAAAGTAAAGATGGAGATAACACGTAATACATTGGCCCAACAAAAGTAAAGGGGGAGTAACATGCAGTTTACACAATTTCTATCGGCATCTATACGTAGGACTTTAAACGAGATCCTAGATAGTAAGTTAGTTAAGCTTGATTGTTTAAAATTCGATCAATATTTGATTTGAATATACTCAATTTGAGCTTAAGTTCTTAAAGAATCAAAATGAATTATTTGATACTTGGCTCAAAAAACTTTTGAAAAACTCAAAAAAATATTAACATTTTAATTTTTAAATTAAATTGTTAATAATATTGATAATGCTCAATCCCACGTAGAGTTGGAAATACTAGTGGGAATGATATTTAAGGTTTACATTCTCCATTCCCTTGTTGAGTGATAGAGAACACGATGTGGTAATACGTGTCTTTGATACGTCCACAAAGATACTATCGTTTTAGAGAAAATTAGTAAGGAATTTTTCTCCGAAAGATTAAATGAAAAATGTGAAAGATTCATCTGATATTTATAGGCTACTGAGACTGTTAAAGTTCGAATATTTCAGATGATAACAACTAATTATTAGTTGTCTGAAATTAAATAAATTAAACAGTTATTTTTCTAAATTAAATCAAAATTTAAGATGTATCTGGACCGATTTCAAACTTTGTTCATGGGAGAGACAAGCTGTTTATATCAGGAGTTACATGATTTAATTTTAGGAGTTATAACTGTTTAATTTTTATGCAATGAAAATTGACTCTTTTTTGAGTCAGATTCATCAAGAGGAGTTACAAAAGGGTTTAAATTCATAATTAAAATCAAATTTAATTTGATTTTCTTGTTGGACGAATTTACCCTTACTTCTAGCCTATAAATAGATAGCTGAATTCAGCTTCTTAACTCACACCTTTACAATTAGAATTCACTCTCCAAGTGCTTTCTAAAGTTTTTCTATATGTGCTTTCCAATCAGAAGTGCAATACCACCAGCAGTCCACTCTGGTTTCGGGTGTATAGAATTCGGAACGACCGTGTTAACCTCGGGGGCGATCCACCTACTGCAGCGATTACACACATCGGGGCGAATTCGTTTCTAAGGCAGTGGTTAATACCACGACACGATAATCGATTCTTTATTTATATATTTCAATATATATCTTTCATGTCAGTGCTAATGCTCGTTTTGCAGCAGTCTATTTTACTAACAATTTAGAAACGAATTCGAATTGATGCATGATATTTGTAAAAGGAACGATGAAACTACATGTTGGATTCGAGTTTGTAAGTGTGAACTCAAATGTCGGTTTAACCTTGCATCAAAGTGGTACGTACTACTTGATGCAAGTGAATTTTAGTGGTTTCTATGTTTTAATACTTGAATTATTAATATTTATGTGCTTTCAATGTTTTAAATATTAGTTGTTATTTGATGTAACAGTATGCTTAATGATTTTAAAATGGATATACGTTAGGTATATTTGAAAGCAATTATAAATATTTTAACTACAATCAACGTCCTATAATAAATGATTTATAAAGTTTAAAGGATAACAGTTTTATTATTAATTTGTAGTTTTAATGTTGTGTTATAAGCATTTGTGCATGATAATATGTTATCATGATTAATCTGGAACGTTGGTGTTTAATGTACATCGGTTGAGTATGCATTAGTAGTATTTTTTTTAATTGATGATTCATTTGAATTTTAAATGGATTAATATTGAATAAAAAATAAAAATATTCATGTGAGTTGTGAATAGATATTTATTAGAAATTATAGCACTTTAAATGCTATTGTGAAGAATGAATGTACATAAGTTATAAAATTTATAATAGTAACTTATATGAATAAATGTTTTTGACGTTTGCATTGTTTGCATTTATAAATGCATAATAATATATTAATCATGTGGTTTGAGAGATTAATATTATATTAATACATCATCAATTATGATAATCTTTGAATAATATTTACATGTTCTATCATGTGTTAGTTAAGTGAATAGTGATGACTGATTCATGAAAGACATGTAATTATTTATTTATGTATTGAGGAAATTAGTATGACACTTGAAAATCAAGGTGAAATAATTATAAATTATTTTATCATACTAATAATTTCATTTGAGAAATTTATTAAAGACAACATGATAGTTGTAATTTTGGAGAATCACGAAGATGATGATGTTGAATGAGAAGATTCTTCAAACTGAATAGTTATTAAATTCGGGTTTGATTCCATAATTTCTTGAAGATAAGGAACCCAAATCCTAAAGATAAGGAATCCAAATCCTAAAGATAAGGATCTTGTCACTATCAATAAATTATTTTAATTATTGTTAGTAAATTAATTTCGTGACTAACCATGTATATTCTTCATTTGACTTCAGAAGATACAAAATAGATGTTGGTTCAGATGAAGTGATTGTCACGATGGATGTTGGGATCATGCTGATTAAAAATGATGATGCAAAGAATGAAGTAGCATGCATGGTGAGGATGAACAAGTCTATTTGGAAATTATGACTCTACCTACGAGGTCATATTATTTAGACTTGTTGTTTGTTAATTCATGTTCTTTTAAATACATGAATTAGATTGCATGAGCCTTTAAGGTAGTCTTTAAAACTCAGTGGATACTATGAAATGAGATAAAATCACTAGTAAAGACTAAGGTAGTACTACTAAGGCTAAGGTGGTAATGTGAGGCCAAAAATATATATGCTTAATAAGATACTATTGTGAGTAAAAATATCAAGCATAATTCTTTAAGAAAGCCTTAAGAAAGAAAATCTATAAATAATTTATTGGAAAGTAGTGTGATGAGTATGAAAGTGCATGTCTAGGATTGGTTCTATGAAGACTTGGTATTTAAGTGTGCCTAGTGCACCACCTCTCTTTCATAGAAACCTACCTGGTGCATTGTTCATTACTATGCTCACTATTTCAATTTATAAAATACTATGACAAGATGAGAACTCTTTAAACTTAGTGTAGAAGTTAAAAGAGTAAAGATTAATTTGGTTGAGTGAAATACCAAACTTAGTCATAGTAAATAAAATATGTGATGATCTCTTTAAGGCTAATATGTTGAATATCATGAATGAAAATATGATGTACATTATTGCTACTAAGAGTGTGTTGTAGCTATTAAATCTCTTTAAGTGATTTTCCTAAGTAGAGGAAAGAAAAAAGATTATCTATTTCATAATGGTTTATGCATTTTAATCTTAACGATTTGTAACTTCTCAAAACTTTGAGAATATAATTATGTGTAAACAAAACTTGAGTTTGTTAAAATATAGTTTTATGGCTAAAACTCATAACAAACTTTACTCTAATATGATTGAGTATTTGTTTACACGTTTTACAAGACACTTATGGATATCCTAAAATGTTAGAAATGTGGGGTGTCTTAAAATGTAGATTAAATGCATAAACTCAAATAGAAAATATTCTATCCACTTCTTCTAGTATTCATGCTAGGTCTTCTCTAGAAATTGATTTCGAGACTAGAATAAGTAAAAGACTATTTGGACCAAATTTGATCACTTCCTTTATTTCTGAGATAAATGATTTAGACTCTCTTTCTGATCATATAACTTAAATATCATATGAGGATCCTAAAAAAGCTATAAGATCTATCAATGCTAGTTTCTAGAAAAGCGCTATTAATGATGAACTAGAATTGGTAATGTCTAATCATACTTGGGAATTAGTTGACTTGCCTAGAGGATTTAAACCAATATGTAGCAAATGAATCTTCTGGAAGAAAATGAGACCAGATAGTTTGATCCAGTGGTATAAGGCAAGGCTAGTTGTCAAATGGTTCACTCAAAAGTTTGTTTTAGACTACTTTGATTCTTACTCTCCCGTTATGAACATCTCAACGATCCGTGCATTATTTGTAATAGTCTATATTCATAAGTTGCGAGTACATAAAATAGATGTTAAGACTGCATTTCTGAATGGAGATCTAGATGAGGAGATATATATGGGAACAATGGTACAAGAAATTTCATAAAACTATACTTAGTTTTGGTTTTGTTGTGAATTGTTCGAATGCTTTGTGTATTCGAGGATGTTTGGTACTGATTGCGTCATCATAAGTTTTGTATGTTGATGACATGTTGATTTTCAGTTCTAACATTGAGTCCATTAACAAAACAAACAATTTCTTGTTCATTAAATTTGAGATGATGGATTTGGGAGAAGTCAATGTAATCTTAGGAGTCAAAATTATCAAAACAGAAAAGGGATTTTCTTTAGGTCAAGCACACTATCTTGAGAAAGTGTTAAAAAAATTTGACAGTTTTGATGTCGTCTCTGTTCAAACCCTTATGATTCTAGCATATATCTCTTTAAGAATAAAGGAAGTAGCGTTTCCCAAACAGAATATGCTAAATTAATCGGAAGCTTAATGTTCTTAATGAACTATACTCGGCATGATATTGCTTATGTTGTGAGTAGATATACTCAAATCTGAGTGGTGAACATTGGATTACTCTTAAACGCTTACTGAAGTATCTTAAGGGTACTTTGGATTGGAAACTTGAGTTTGTTGGCTTTCCTGTGGTACTGGAAGGATATTGTGATGCCAACTGGGTTTCTGATAATGATAATGTAAGCTCTACAAGCGGGTATGTTTTTACTTTAGGTGGAGCAGCAATCTCGTGGAAATCAACAAAGCAAACTTGTATTGCTCGTTCTACCATGGAGTCAGAGTTTATAACTCTTGACCTAGCTAGGCAAGAAACCGAGTGGCTCAGAAGCTTGTTAGCAGATATTATGTTGTGAGGAATACCGACTCCTCCGATTTCTTTGTTGTGTGATTCACAAGCTGTGATATGTGTACAATGGTAAGAAAAGACACATTCACATAAGTCATGAATCAGTTAGACACTTAATAAATAATGGAGTGCTCTTTAGAGTATGTGAAGTCGGAAAGGAACCTAGAAGATCCTTGGTCATAGATTCATCGAGGGGGATGGGCCTAAAGCCCATTGGTTGAGAAATTCATGGTGGATACCCAACTTAGTTATCTAAGTTCCATGTGGTCAAACGAAACCATGGAAAGACTCATAGTGCACATTCCTACTGCCTATCCCTATGATGAATAATGTGCATGCCCAGGATGAGCTTAATTGCTCTTAATAAATTCATAGCCCATGCTTTGGGTGGTTTTAGTGAGAAATACTTGATGAATTTACCGATTTTGGTTGAATATCTATTCTTAATAAGTTCATAACCCAAGTTGAGTGGGTAGTTCTAATCGCGAAGGACTAGATGAACTTACCGCTTGAGAGGATGAGTTTTATTAAACTCTTAATGAATTCAAACCCAAGAGTTTGGGAGTTCCTAGTGAGAAGGACATATTGAATTCACCAAATTATGAGGTTGAATATTTATTCTTAATGATTTATTAGCCCAGAGTTTGGGTGGTTCATTAATAATGAACTTGAAGAAAGTCACCATACCCTTGTGAGGTTGAGCTATTGTAAAAGCTCTTAATTATTTCATATCCCTGTTAAGGGTGGTTTATATCGAGATAAACTTGATGAAATAACCTATGTAAGTGAGAAGGGTTAGCCACCTTCAATGAAAAATGTTGGGCCATTTTTCTAGCATACTTACTAGAATCCTAAGGTAAGATGGCCAAATATATACTTTTGTATATATATATCTTACACATCGAGGACTCAGTGGATGAAGGGGTTAGTTGTGTATTATGAGTTTACCCCATCTTAGAAAGTTCCAGACTAGTTTCACTTATCTAAGAGAAGGATTGCTCATCATCACTATGTATTAGTTCCAGATACGTTCACTAGTGCTTAAGCAACTAATCTCGCTATTGCTCTTCTGGAAAGATTGTTTTCGAGTTTCATAAGAATTATTTCGCATTAGTGGGGGAATATTGGTAATGCTCAATCCCACATAGAGTTGGAAATACTAGTGGGAATGTTATTTAAGGTTTACATTCTCCATTCCCTTGTTGAGTGATAGAGAACAAGGCGTGGTAATACGTGTCTTTGATACATCCACACAGATACTATCTTTTTAGAGAAAAATTGTAAGGAATTTTTCTCCGAAAGATTAAATGAAAAATATGAAAGATTCATTTGATATTTATAGGCTACTGAGATTGTTAAAGTTCGAATATTTCAGATGATAACAGCTGATTATTAGTTGTCTGAAATTAAATAAATTAAACAGTTATTTTTCTAAATTAAATCAGAATTTAAGATGTATCTAGACTGATTTCCAACTTTGTTCATGGGAGAGACAAGCTGTTAATATCAGGAGTTACATGAGTTATATGATTTAATTTTAGGAGTTATAACTGTTTAATTTTTATGCAATGAACATAGACTCTTTTTTGAGTCAGATTCATCAAGAGGAGTTACAAAAGGGTTTAAATTCATAATTAAAATCAAATTTAATTTGATTTTCTTGTTGGACGAATTTACCCTTACTTCTAGCCTATAAATAGAGAGATGAATTCAGCTTCTTAACTCACACTCTTTACAATTAGAATTCACTCTCCAAGTGTTTTCTAAAGTTATTCTCTCTGTGCTTTCCGATCAGACAATACCACCAGTAGTCCACTCCGGTTTCGGGTGTACGGAATTCGGAGCAACCGTGTTAACCTCGGGGGACGGTCCGCCTACTGCAGCGATTACACACATCGGGGCGAATTCGTTTCTAGGCATTAGTTAATACCACGACACGATTAATCGATTCTTTATTTATATATTTCAATATATATCTTTCATGTCAATGCTAATGCCTCATTTTGCAGCAGTCTATTTAACTAACAAATAATATTAGCATTTATATATATTTTATTCAATATAATATTTTTATGTATTTAAAGTTCATGTTCAAATTTGAGCTTCAATCGAATTAAGTTGAAAATGTTTCGAGTTCAAATTTTTTTCGAATTTGAATCTAACTTCAATTTTTAATTTTTAATTTAAATCATATTTGATAATTTTAAATTCACGAACTTTAATTGAGTCTAGTTTAACTTTAAACTTTTTTGAATTAGAATGAGCTATGAACAATAGATTTACCGCATTTGCTTCATGATCCTGCCAATAGACCGGCAATGGGAGTTGGGCTTCGTGCTGAGTTGTTCTTTCTTATTAGGTTTCAATCTCATTAAGAGGCACTATGATTTGCCTTGCCTTCTTAGTACAAAATTTGTTACATTTCTCTGTCAAATCTCTAAAATGGAAGGACGAATATGGGTTACTGTCATGAACCATGTGATTTGTTGCCTCATCAGACCTTTAAAATGTGCAGTTTTCAGGTTCCATTCCCAAGTATCCTCGGGATGGAGACCTGTGGGATGAGACGAGTTTTTAATTATTTGATTTTAACTTAAAATTTTATAATTTTACTTTTAACATAATTTATTTTAATTTATACTGATTTCGACCCACGTAAAGCATAAACCGACACTATTTTTTTCAAATTACTATTTAAAAATGTTAAAAGTATCATAATAAAATACGTAATTATCATCGATGATAAAGGTGTAAACGAGGTAAGTCCACGAATCCATTCCTGCCACTGGGCCACAGCCGGTGGCCTGCGTCCTCTATATATTTCCCAGTTTGATTGTCCATGAATTCTGATACACACCAAACCCGCCAAAACTGCGTTGTATTTGCATACGGCAATGGATAGGCATTCAGCGGCGGCCGTCGCTCTACCTGGACTTGTTATTGCTTCTGCTTCGACAGCACTCATTACTTGGAACCACTTCAGTTCCCTCACCACAACACCACCGACACACTTGTGCTTCAGTCTTCCAACAAGAAGGTAGTTTTCTCTTACACCCACTTCTCATGTCATGTCTGTTACACGTTTAAGCTTTGGATTTAATCTCTGGGTTTCGAAATTTAATGGATTTTTAAATCAAATTTGTGTGTATGTTGGCCTGATTTTTCTTGAAAAATCAGGAGAGTGGTAAATGGAGCCATCTGTTACTTGCATACAAGACATTAGGAGTTGTATTTGGAGGGCTTGTGACATCCCCATTGTATGTATATCCATCAATGCATTTGAAGTCTCCAACTGAAGAAGACTACTTGGGGATCTATAGCATCATGTTTTGGACACTTACTCTAATTGGGGTTGTCAAGTATGCCTGTATAGCTCTTATGGCAGATGATCATGATGAAGGTATGTGTGTGATTCCTTTTCCAAAGATCAGTGTTTTAAATTCGATGTTCTTGTTTCGCTTGCCGGGTTTTAAGTTTTGTTGCCTGCTTATATGATTCATTTACAGCATTGTTTAGTTTTGTGGGTATGATTGAATTCTAGTTTTCATAAGATATTACTCAGCTTTCCGTTGAAGGGAGCTTAAAGTTTTGCATTTCTGTTAACTACTACTGCACATGCATATTCTTCATTTAGCCAAAAGCTGATTGTGTGCAGGTGGGACGTTTGCCTTGTATTCTTTACTCTGTAGAAATATGAATATCGGAATCCTTTCTTCAACACATTCTGATTTAAACTTGAGTCGATCACGTTTGTACTTAATGAGGACGACAACCAGAATCTAGACTCAGCAAAGTTTTCGAAAGAAGTATGGTTGCCAGAAGGGTGTTGCTTTTCATTGCTATGTTAGGTACATGTATGCTAATCGGTGATGGTATTCTTACTCCTGCAATCTCAGGTTTGTTTCCAGATTTATTTCTTTATTCCTCTTTTCTTAGTTGATTTAAGTTGAGTGTTTTTAAAATTTCACATGACCTGCAAATATTTTGACAGTGTTATCAGCAATGGATGGACTAAGAGCACCATTTCCTTCTGTCTCCAAATGCAAGTATCCAAGCTTTCAAACTGGAGTGTTAATGCGTTCTATATTTGAGTAAGTTTTTTCTGTACTAAAGCGTTTAATCAACAGTTTCATGATTTTCGTATTAATTTATATGTGAGTATTCATCCTATTCCTCCATGAGGTTTACAAGTTGCTTATTTGTGAATTGCAGCTTTAGTTGAAACACTTTCTGCAGTGGTTCTTTTTATTCTGTTCCTGCTGCAGAAATTCGGAACTTCTCGAGTGAGTTTTTTGTTTTCCCCTATCATGGGTGCATGGACCTTGAGCACTCCGCTTGTTGGAATTTATAGCATTATACATCACTACCCCGCATATTCAAGGCTTTATCACCACACTACATTGTCCATTTCGTTTGGAGAAACGGTAAAGAAGGCTGGTTGATGCTTGGTGGTACCATCCTCTGCATCACAGGTAATTGTTTCTACCACATATGTTTATTTGCACGAGACCTACCCGATTTTCAAGCATGGAAAACATTTGTCCCACTTAAAACTGATTTCAATACCCTTTTATCTGTTTTAAAATATTATAGGTTCCGAAGCGTTGTTTGCAGATCTGGGTCATTTTAACCGAAGTTCCATTCAGGTAAATTATTTGTATAATAACTTTTGTCATTTACCTTTTCCATGTCTGACATGGTTTCTCCCTTCTTTCCAACAGATAGCTTTCTTATTTACAATATATCCATCGTTGATTCTGACATATGCGGGACAAACAGCGTATTTGATTAAGAACCCCAACGATCATATTGATGGGTTTTACAAGTTCATACCGAAAACAATTTACTGGCCAATCTTTATCATAGCCACATCAGCTGCAGTCGTGGCAAGCCAGTCACTTATATCTGCTACCTTCTCTGTCATCAAGCAATCTGTCGTTCTGGATTACTTTCCTCGGGTCAAAGTAGTGCACACCTCTTCCAACAAAGAGGGAGAAGTCTACTCTCCGGAAGTCAATTACATCCTTATGATTCTGTGTTGCGGTTATACTCATATTTGGAGATGGACAAGATATCGGCAATGCTTTTGGTACGGTAAATAAACCTTCAACATTTTCCGGTTATGCAAGCTAAACATTCTAATGTATAAGATCTTGCTTTCAGGTGTTGTTGTTAGTCTGGTCATGCTCATCACAACTATATTATTGACACTGGTCATGATCATCATATGGAGAACGCCACAGGTACTGGTTGCAATGTACTTCATCGTCTTCTTTACAATGGAAGGTGTCTACGTGAGTGCGGTATTGACCAAAATTCCCGAAGGTGGATGGATACCATTTGCCATATCCTTTATTCTCGCCTTCATTATGTTCGGTTGGCACTATGGGAGACAGAGGAAGATACAGTATGAACTAACTCACAAGATTGACATGGGAAGACTCGGAGCACTATTGTCAGACCCGAGCGTGCAGAGGGTTCCCGGATTGTGTTTCTTTTACTCGAACATACAAAATGGACTGACTCCCATTCTCGGACATTATATTAAAAACATGAGATCACTTCACAAGGTCACTATTTTCACAACTCTCAGATATTTACTGGTGCCTAAAGTTGCTGCACAGGAGAGGATAGTGGTGGAGAAGTTAGGCCTTAAAGGAGTTTATGCATGTGTGATTCAATATGGTTATGCGGACTCACTAAACCTTGAAGGAGATGACTTCGTTAGTCAAGTTATGGATAGCTTGCGTGTGCATATCGAAAACAGCTCCGGTCGTTTTCCGTCCGACGTTACGCAGGGTCAAGAGGATATTTTTGAACTGGGAGAGGCAAAAGTTGCCGGTGTAATTCATGTTCGAGGAAAAGCAAGGTTTTACGTAGGGAAGAACACCGGCTTGTTTGACAGATTAATGCTTGCCTTCTACGAAGTGTTGCACAATAACTGCCGGTCTGCACTGCCTGCTCTCGGGGTGCCTCTACCGCAGCGTCTGGAGTCGGGATGTTTTACGAGGCTTGAACAAGTTCAGGTCCGATAAAATAAGTAATATCCTCATTTTTGTATAAATATTTCTTCGGTCAATATCCATTTTAAAATTAAACAAATTATATTCTAACTCTCAATTCTTAAATTTTAATTTGTCAATTAGACCATAACTTCGTGTTTATTATGCATCTTGATTATGTATCTAAACATATATTTAAATAATTATTGTAATTATTGTGAAGTATGAATGGATTAATATATTTTGGAACAAAACTAAATTTAAACTAGAAAATAATTTAGACCGAGAGCTTATATGTGAAATCTCAGAATTTTTACGAACTCAACCTTGTCATTAAATTTACGATTTTTTTTAAAAAAAATAAGAGAAAAATAATGATTTTTTTAAAAATGGAAATGCTGTTTTTCTCCATATATGATATGTGATGTATCCACCCAGTTCTATCTCTTCATGCTCTCCGTTCATATATACATGTCAATTTTCCTCGTTTCCCTTCACGCCTCTTACCGTTGCCCAATATGGAAAAATCGGCGCCAATTGTCCGGCGGTTTTAATCCTCGGAGTTTTGTTCATCTCTTGTCTTTCCCATGTTAGATCCGACGCCTCTGACCACAGTTACAAGGAAGGTGACCCTGTCCCTCTCTATGCCAACAAGGTCGGCCCTTTCCACAACCCCAGGTAATTAACCCTTTCATTTCCCTCTCTTCTTCACTGGATCTGAAAGTTACTCGCTTTCTGACTCAATGCCTTCTTTCCCATTTCACAACACTCGCGTTTCGAACATTTAGAGCTCGAATCTCATTACTTTTAGCATTTTGTTTTTGGCTTTTTATGCATTGGATTTATTCTTAAATTTGACATGTTTTGGTTTTGTTTGATCGATTGCAGTGAAACATATCGTTACTTTGATCTGCCTTTTTGTTCCCCGGTTTTTTTCTTTCTTTTGAATTAGATCTTTAGCAATTTAATACAGATTCTTTATAAAATGGGGTTGTTTTTTAAATGTAATTCAGATCATGTAAAGGAGAAGAAAGAAGCATTAGGCGAGGTATTGAACGGAGACCGACTCGTGAGTGCTCCTTATAAACTGAATTTTAGAGAGGAAAAGGATTCATCTGTTGTTTGTAAGAAGAAGCTTTCCGAGGATGAGGTCGTGTTTTTCCGAAAGGCGGTGGAGAAAGATTATTATTTCCAAATGTACTATGATGATTTGCCAATCTGGGGTTTTATTGGCAAAGTTGATAAGGAAGGGAAAACCGATCCCAGCGAGTACAAGTATTACCTTTACAAGCATATCCAGTTTGATGTGCTTTATAACAAGGATCGTGTTATCGAGATCAGCACAAGGATGGATCCGCATTCGCTCGTGGACTTGACCGAGGATAAGGAAGTAGATGCTGAGTTTATGTACACTGTGAAATGGAAGGAAACAGATATTCCCTTCGAGAAGAGGATGGACAAGTACTCCATGTCCTCTTCTCTGCCGCATCATCTGGAGATACATTGGTTCTCGATTATTAACTCTTGTGTGACGGTTCTACTTTTGACCGGTTTCCTTGCAACCATTCTTATGCGGGTCTTGAAGAATGATTTCATTAAGTGAGATCCATTATTTCTTATATATATCATTTTTTTTCTTTCATCGGCGTTGTTGGTTGGTACAAATATTTGATTCATCGTGGAAGGTATGGTCAAGATGAAGAAGCAGCAGATGACCAAGAAGAGACTGGATGGAAGTATATTCATGGAGACGTATTCCGTTTCCCAAAATACAAATCCCTGTTTGCCGCTGCTCTCGGATCTGGAACACAGCTTTTCACTTTGTAAGGATCCTACCTGCTGTTTTGTCTTTTGTGTTTATGTTTCATTCAGATTTGTGAAGTAACATTTAATACATTGTGATATATACGTCGATTTCTGGTGTCCCGTGCTATAATTTCTTTGAACCTTTGTATGTTTATCAGAACGGTCTTCATCTTTATGCTGGCATTGGTTGGTGTCTTTTATCCGTACAACCGGGGAGCTCTGTTTACTGCCCTGGTGGTCATATATGCACTCACGTCAGGGATTGCAGGATATGTAGCAACTTCTTTCTACTATCAGCTTGAAGGGACAAACTGGGTATGTATATATGGTCTTTTAGTATGAAATGTTAATGTGGCGCTTCTAAAATTTTGGTCTCTAAGTGGATTAATTTATTTGACATGATTTCTCTGATTAACAGGTTAGGAATCTGTTATTGACCGGCTGCCTTTTCTGCGGACCCTTGTTTCTTACGTTTGCTTCCTTAACACAGTTGCTATTGCATACAGTGCAACTGCCGCACTACCTTTTGGAACTATCGTAGTAATTGTCCTCATATGGACACTTGTGACATCTCCGTTGCTTGTTCTGGGTGGTATCGCTGGCAAAAATAGTAAAGCCGAGTTCCAAGCTCCTTGCCGCACAACGAAATATCCTCGAGAGATTCCGCCACTGCCTTGGTACAGGAGTGCCATTCCTCAGATGGCAATGGCTGGATTTCTTCCATTTAGTGCTATCTACATCGAGCTTTACTACATATTTGCCAGTGTCTGGGGCCATAGGATTTATACCATATACAGCATCTTGTTTATTGTCTTCATAATTCTTCTGATTGTCACTGCTTTTTACTGTTGCTTTGACATATTTCCAACTTGCTGCTGAAGATCATGAATGGTGGTGGAGGTACATAAACTCTCTCTCTCTGCATTCGGTCTCCCCATTGCTTTTCACGTTGCAATTTTGACATATCGTCTCATATCGTGTACTTAATTTGTAACAGGTCTTTCCTATGTGGTGGATCAACTGGTATCTTTATCTATGCCTACTGCTTGTATTACTACCATGCCCGATCCGATATGTCTGGTTTTATGCAAACGTCTTTCTTCTTTGGTTACATGGCCTGCATCTGCTATGGATTCTTCCTAATGCTCGGGACTGTCGGTTTCCATGCATCGCTACTCTTTGTCCGTCACATATACCGGTCTATCAAGTGCGAGTAGCAGGATTTGTTTTCCCTTGCCATTTGCCCACCAATTGTCATAGTAAAAATTCTATGATTTTTGTTAGAAAATTAAGTGGAAGAGTACCATAATAGTTGTTAGGTAGCAAATGAGGCATGCTTGGATCATGCCTAATAGGGGATCTACAAAATCATGTGTTTATTAATATTAGGGATTGTATATAATCAATTTCCATGTGACAGATTTGTCTAGTAGGTTGCTGTTGCTTTCATTTATACAACTTTGGCTCTTTTCAAGTATTTATCATATAATAGATTTGTTACAATAAATGCGGATTAGATTCAAATATTTATCATATGTTTTCTTTGTTATAGATATCTATCATCTAAGTAAGCAACTTGTCATGCAAGAAACTCGAAATAATTCTTTCCATTGCCAAAATATTACAAACTTCTATCCTCTTACATTAACCATAATGATCAAATTAAACAATGCCTTTATTATTCAAGCACTGTTACTGCTTCCATTGGCTGATTCAGGCATCAGCTTTCTTACAATGCCACCACCTGCAACATGTTAGGCCTTTTTGAAGGGAAGTCGTCAACGCATTGCAATGTTATCTCCAAGTATCTCATCATCTCTTTAACTTCTTCTGCTTCTGCTTCATCGGTTTCTTTTGTCGCCAACAATATTTCCGGGTCAATCACTTCCATGTGTTTTTGTTCTCTCACCTTCATTTTTACCCATCCAACCAAGTTGGTGTCCCCGAAATCCTCTTTATCGGTGGTACGCTTTCTGGTCAAGAGTTCCAGGAGTACGACTCCGAGGGAATAGACATCCCCCTTTGCCGTGCATCGGAAGCTTTGGTAGTATTCTGGTGGAACATAACCGGGTGTGCCTGCAAGTGTGCTCACACTTAAGTGAGTGTCAAGGGCACTTATGAGCCTTGCCATGCCGAAATCTGAGACCCTGGCTTCCATTTCATGGTCTAATAACACATTACTTGATTTCATGTGTCTATGTATAATATGAGGGAAGCAATTTGGTGGAGGAAACAGAGTCCTTTAGCTGCACCCCGGGCAATATTTTTCCGTTCCTCCCACGTTAGTACCCGTCGCTCTCTCACCTTTGCTCTTCCGTGGAGCATTTCTTCAAGACTGCCTTGCTCCATGAACTCGTACACTAGCAGCCTTTCCTCTCCAATCATGCAGTATCCCAACAATGGCACAAGATTCTTATGCTTTATCTACCCTAACGTTTCCATTTCCGCCATCGCAACACTCGAACTGTCCTTCAAAGTGGCTTTGAAGACTTCTCCGAACCCACCGCTGCCTATGAGACTTGATGCTGAGAAACCATTTGTAGCCTCAATGAGTGTGGAAAACTTTAGATTCCTTAACTGCCTCTGAAACGTAGTGACATTGATGCTCAGCGGTTCTTTCTCTTTCTCGATCTTCCATGTGGTAGTTGCATGAACTGCTTGCAACCTATTAAGCATCTCGACTTCCTGTGCTTCCCTCCGCCTTGCACGCATTGTGATCGCCCATACAATCAAAATGCATATAGATGCAATGGAGATAAGGATCCCAAGGACAAGGCTATTAGCCCATGAGACAGCAGCAGGCTTCCTACTTCTTTTGCCATCTAAATCTGAGCTTGTAGGAGCTTGATTGTTTCCATTTCGACATTCAGGCAATAGAACTCCACAAAGTCCCGGATTATTAGCATACTGAGATGCCGAAGTGTACTCAGCTGACCCCGTTGTGGAATTGGTCCAATTAATTCATTATAAGACAAGTCAATCTGCACCAGAATATATAGGTTCGAGAATGATTCGGGGATTTGGCCCTGCAACCTGTTATGTGATGCATCAAACACCCCTAAATTCCTCAGCTGGCCAAGCGACGAGGGAATCTCTCCGGATAGCTGATTATGTGCTAATTCAAGAACTTGTAAGGCCACCATTTCGCCTATTTCGGACATGAGTTTCCCACAAAGCTCGTTGTAGGAGAGATCCAAATACTCCAACGTCTGGTATTGTGTGAAAAGACTCAACAACGCACCAGAATACATCCTTGTAAAATCACAGCTTTTCAAATTGGGGTTCTGCAACAGTCTTTCGGGCTCATACTAGCAAACTCCAACAGCCCTCCTACACCTTTACACGAATTCCCAACATTCCGTACGAACACAAGAGTGTTGCCTGAAAGAATTCCACTCAAGGATTTCGCACCGAGCTGCCTGAGCTTGTTGCTGTTTATATCTAACCAAATCAAGCTGGTGCAGTTCCTAGCTCTCCTGGTATTTCCCACTCAAGCTATTGTTTGCGAGCTGAATAACTGCTAACCTTGACAACATGCCGAATTCTCTCGGGATCGAACCGGTGAGTTTGTTGCTCTTGAGAGATGTCCATTAGAGATTGCTGCAGCTGAATAACTCAACAGGAATCTCTTCACTGAGTCGATTGTTGTTAAGGATGAGATCTTTTAATTTACTGCATTTTCCCAATTCTTAGGGGATTTGTCCCTCCAATTCATTAAACCATGCTATCAGTTGCTCAAGATTCTCAAGTGTCCCCAACTCGGCTGGAATCGATCCGTTGAGATAGTTTAAACTCAAATCAACTGTCCTTAAATGTGGACATTGTGACAGTTGAGATGGGATCTGTATTGTTACAAGATTGTCTGGGATCTTCAGCTCTTCAAGTGCTGCAGCTCCAGGACATATATCAGGTGGAATGGTCCCAAAGAATTTATTCGGACTCAAATCCACAACTCTCAAGCTCTTAAAATACGAAATCGAAGACGGAACGGTCCGGATATGATGTTATTACTCAACAACAAGGTCTCTAATGCACAAAGATTATGAAGGATAGAATCCGGGAAAGGACCCGTTATGTTGTTATTAGAGAAATCAAGTACTTGCAGATAAGAACATGCAGACAATGAACCAGGAACAGGACCTGACAAGTTGTTGTAAGAAAGACTGAGTTCCAAAAGTGAGTCACATGCATTCCCCAACTCGGGAGGTATCCAACAGGTGAGATGGTTAGAAGAAAAGGACAAGCCTTTGTAAGCTTTTCAGCTCCCCGAAAGAGCTCGGGATCTCGCCGGTGAGAGAATTCGGCGACAGATTCAATACGGTGAGCTTCATGCAATTCGAGAGACGAACGGGAATTGAATCGATGATACGGTTACCAGACGAATCGAGAACCAACAATGAATTGCATGAGTTCTCCTATTTCAACCCTGAAATGGACCCTGTTATGTTGGAGAATGAAAGATCAAGAAACTGCAGCTTATCAGGGTTTGGTAACAAAAGATTAGCAGGCAAAGACCCTGTTAGATTACCATGGGACAAATCGACATATTTGAGATTCGGAAGCTTGGAGAAGATGGTATCAGGGAACGGACCAAAAAGACCGGCGTCGGACAACTCAAGACGCTTCAATCCATATGGAGGAACATCAAATTGGATGAATTTACACTGAACATATTCCCAGACAAAACCAAAGTAGATAACATGTTTAAAGAAACTAGAGGATTGAAAAAGATAGTCCCATAGAGGCTACACTGGTTAAGTTCAAGCTGAACGACTCGTCCTAGAGAACATTTAACTCCATACCAGACGCATGGATTCGTTGCAAGCTTCCAACCAGATAATACTCCTGTTGGGTCATTATCGATCATCTTCTTGAACGTGAGAAGGGCCACTGCATCGGTTTTGATCGACGGAACCACCGCCACGGAAACTGAAATGGAGACTGTAAAGATAAGTATCAGTTGGAGATGATAGTAAAGTTTAACTGGTTTGGTCTCCATTGATGAAAAACACAATTGAGACAGAGAGAGAGAGAGAGAGAGATGAAAAGGGATAGTGGCAATAAGAGAGTGGTAGTGGTGAATATGATGAGCAATTGTTGCGGATGCAAAGTGGAAGAGAAGCTTTAGAAAAAAGATGTTCCTTTTTCTAATATACAACTGGACTCAACAAAAATCTTTACTACTGGTTTCTCTCCATTGATGTATACGTCAATACCTTCATGGCTTCGGGGAAGTACTAGAAAACGTAGAGGAGAAAGCATGAAAAACGACTCAAAGTACTGATTTTGACAGATGGTCAAAAGGAGAAAGGACCGACAGACAAGATCTGTCATTAGATCGGCTTATTTTTATTAGAGATGAAAAAAGAAATGTTAAATTTGGAGAACGATGGGGGGTTGGTGATCATTGATGCAAGAGGCGTCGCTGTCTGGTTGTTTGTAAGAGAGGCGTGAGAGAATGTTTGTTTGCTTCATATGTGATCAGATGAAGAAGATTCAGTTCCATTGTTAGTGCACTGCCTCTGCTCCATCTTTCTTTGTTTCTCGTGGGAGAATAAAAATAAAGGCCAATTTGCTATTTTGCTTCTTTCTTCTTATTTTTCTTTAATTTTTCTCGCTAACCAAATAATTAAGGTTGTAAATAAACAAAGTGTTCGAATCATTCATATATTATAATATAATATTTATTTATTAAGTTAAATAAATAAGTATAGATAAATTTTTTATATTCATTTAAAAAACGAATGAACACGAATAAATGTATGCTTGGTTCATTTATGTTCACGAACAATCTTGGTTACCTAATTTTTATTTATTTATTTTTTTACATTTTAAATATTAATGAATATATAGACTGAATTGAACATAGGATGAACATTAGAGTTTAAACATGAAACCTAAGGAGCTGAAAAACTAATGGTGTAATTTTATCTTTTTTGAACATATAAACAAATATGTTCACGAATGTCAAATGAACATGTTCACAAACATATAAATGAATATTAAACGAATGTGTTCACGAACAATAAATAAACGAACACAAATAATTTAAAAAATAAATGAACAAACACGAACATGATATTAAAATTTTAAACGAATATGAATCGAACATGAATACCTTAAAAAAATAAACAAACAAATATAAACACAAACATAACATTATTCACTCAAATTCGATTCATTTACACCCCTACGAGCTTAGCTCCCCTTAATGTTAAAAAACATATGGTTTCCAAAAAAAAGTTTAGATTAGGTTAAAAGCATTTTTAAAATCTCGGTGTATAGGTTAAAGTTTTGTTATAGGGGAATATTATGTACAGATTTTCGGTTTAAATTATATTTTGATTTAAATATAATAATGTGTAGATTGTTTTCAAATATATTTTGATAAAATAATGTATAATGTTATTATTATTAGCGTTGAATATATCATAGAGGTGTAAATATTATATTAATTATTCTGCAAGGGGCCTATTTACATATGGCAAAGGGATAAAGTTTTCGGGTATTTTCTATTAATAAAAATAATATATTAATTAATCTTAAAGGTACCCAAGAATATTATTTAAAAACCCTCTTTATATTATATTATTTAAATATTATACAATATGCAAATATAAAGCTCCACGTCCATTATTTTTCATATTAAATGATTGGTTCAGCTGATGATTAAAAAGTATCTCATTATTATTTTCATATTAAATTTTATCACACCTTTCTCTAGGTAAAAAGGGTTCTTTTAAAAAATTAAAATTAAAATTAAATAAAAGTTCAATACAAATAATATAAATGTAATATATAAGGTAAATAGATTTTTTTTATAAATATCTAGAATCATAAATTCAGTTTTTTTCAAGATTTAATATTAATATATTATCGTCAACAATCAGTTGGTTTAATGAGATGAAATATTAGATTCTTTAAATAAGATTGTTCGAAGTGCATCTATTCTTAATCTATAAGATGATCAATGGTTATATTCATCACATGTTACTTAATATTTCATTAGTACAATATTAATCAAGAATGGAGTTTATACCCAGAACCCAGCTCACTCCTTTTCATATAATTAATAATATTATAAATCTATACTCCATCACTTAATTTCAAATGTTATCTAATAATATATGATTATTATTCATAAATAATTTTCATCTATATTTACTATCATTGATAATTTTATAACTTAACATTTAATGAATTAATTTCTTGACAGAGAATTAGCTCAAAGTATCATCCAAAAGAATCAAACATGCTTTAATATATAAATATACAAAACACATATTAAAATCCTTATAAGAAATCACTAATCAAAAACTAAATTAATTGAATAAGATTATACTGATAATATATTATAAAATTAATCGAGAATCGTTCTTTACCCTTTTATTCAATTTAAAATATAAGAAGGAAAAAAAAATACTACATGCAATAGTAAGAGACGTGAACAATACTTTTACCAAGATTTTAGTGTGATAGAATTTTATTTTTATTTGGGAGGTTGACTCGAAATAAAGGTTAGCGATGTAATAATTAAATGGTAAACTATAAGTTTAGTACCTAAACTATTACTTTTGTTCTTTTTTGGCACCTAAATTTTATTTTTTCCAAAATCATACCTAACGATTAGTTTAAGTTTCATTATGATATCCCATCGTTAAAAAATTAATGGTGGTGTTGACGTGTCACCATAAGATGATACTACATCATCATTGATTTTTTAAATGTCACATCAATAATTCTGTTATTTTTTTAAAGGTGAGTATCAAATTGATACCTAAACTAAACGTTAGGTATAATTTTTTTTAAAATAAAATTTAAATATTAAAACAAAACAAAACAAAAATAATAATTTAAATACTAAATATTGGTTTACTGTAATCAAAATATTCGATTCTTCATCACTATTGGCACCCAATAAAAACAAGTATTGTTGTGAAAGGGCTTTACAACAAAGGTGGTGATGAAGTTGAACCCCTTATGATGATATTTTCACATGACATACCCCACAAAACCATCACTAACTTAAGATTACCCATTTATTATTTTAATATTTTAAAATAAATTGAAATTAAAAACTCTAATTTAAGATTACCCATATATTATTTTAATAAATAAAAAATTGAAAAGGACAATGGATCCCGGGACGAGGTATAATTTAATCCTTGACCATAGGCCACCCCTATCATATCACTAAAATAAATTTTAAAAAGAAGGATTAAGTATCACTTTTATTTTTGTAGGAGTCTGAAATTATTATTTTTATTTTTATAATATTTTCACATTAATTTAACATTTAAAGTTGTTTAATTGAATCGTTCTATGCGTTAACTCTAACTTAAAATCCTAAATTACAATCTCATAAACCTTAAACTTTAAATCCTAACTTTAAGCCCTCAAATTAGGGTTTTAAATTAGGGATATAATATAGAATGATGCAATTAAACAATTATGAGAGTTAAATTAATGCGAAAATTATAAATTAGTCTACTATAAAGATAAAAGTTACTCTTTTACCTAATAATAAATATTTCTTTTTTCAATTTTCCAGATATATTCTAAAATTATATTAATATTTAAAAAATAAAAAAAATATCAAAATTATACCTAAACTTTGATAATAAAAAAAATTATACATCACACTACGCACCGTGTATGTGTGTAAATAAAACCCTAATTTTAAATATTAGTATGGATTCAATCTGTATGTTTATATCCGAAGTTAAAGGGCTCTTAACTATTAGTTGGCCCAACACTTGTGTTGTGGACCAAACATAGCCCACACTTTTGCCAGAATTTCGAAAAGTTTAGGGACATTTGCAAATCTTGAGGGAGAATACCCCTTTCTATATAAAAGAAAGTATTTATAGTAATATTAACGTGTAGAAATGAGGTCTAATTATTTTCATGTCTACTTATTTATAGTTTAGAATTTAACGAAATTATTTTATTTTTTAATATTTTTTTTGTTGGGGGCAACTAATTTATAGATTTTCGAAATTGTGGAAGACCCATTTGATATTGATTCTAATTTATTACTTAATTTTATTCGAGTTGCTTCAACTCAACTTAAATTTGAAAAGCAAAATAATTAAATTTAATAAATCGAATAACCTAATTCAGTTAATTTACAATTTTAGGTTTTTTTAATAATTTTAATCAAATTGAATTTTACTTGCCTTTATCAATAAATAGTCAATGAATTGAATATACTTATCTTGACAAATAATATGATGGGACTCAAATACAAAATTTTAAAGTTGCTAGAACCTCCTTACTATTAAACCAAAGCCTCACTACTCTAGTAAAAGGATATTCAACTTTATCTCTCACACTAAAAAGTAAAAGTAGGGATCATAATGGAAAGTGTATATTCATGGTTCCTGAATTTGAGTTCAAGGCTTAATTTTATAGTTAAAGTTTTTATCCAATCATGTATATGGATTTAACCTGATATATAAATTTAACTGCTCCTTTTAAATTGGTATTTACGATCAGTATCTAATTTGAACCAAAGGGAAATTCAAATATCTAATTAGAAAAGTATGAAACTACATTAAGCCTTGAAATCAAATTTGTGGACGAAAATGTATATGAACATTTCTTTATTTGTACCTTTTAGTCTTTTACCTCTCTTTACTTTCCCTTTCTCTTCATTTCATTTTCATCCCTGAAACAATTGAAAATAACGAAAGTGACATTCAATAGGCCATCCAATGAACAAAAAAGAAGAAGAAATGAAACTGCGTTAAAAGGTGGGGAAAGAGCTCTTCGTGGTCCCAAACCCAAAAACCTAATAACCCTTAAACCCACCTTCACCCTTTGGCTTGAACTTGATAAACGAAAAAACCCTATATATAGTGATTTCCCCTCATTCTTTGTTGTTTTGAATTATAGTTGAATTGTTGAAGAAGGTAAGTTTTGTCTTTAAAAAAAGTTGATGAAAAAATGGCTGTGTGTATGTGTGTGTGTGTCCCTCTGCCGTAGCTGCTGCGTTCTGCTACTGGCTGACCATTCTGATAGCTTTTCTGCGACTGATAAAGTGTGTGAATGAGAGAGAAAGAAAGAGTGTGTGTGCCTGTGTTTTTATGTGAATTGCATGTGTCGTTTATGTTTTGAGAAGGACTATTGCCTGACTATAACCATTTCAACTGTGGCACTGAAAAACATGGCGTTTTTCCTCTTTTTAATTTCTAACCATTTATAAGGGACACAAATGCAATGAAAATGACATTTCTTTCCCCTTCCCCTTCCCCTTCCCCGTCTCTCTCTTTCTTTTCTAATGTTCAATTTTGGAGTTTGAATCTATGGGTCGCCATCTTTGAATGGTTCCTTCCAATTTTCTAGCTAAAACGGTCCCCAATGGTAATGAAGATAAACTCATTTATACTTACTTAGGGTTCTATTGGGTTCGAGTTTAGATATAATCTAATGGTTCATATGATTATTGATGAGGGCCTTTGGCTAGTACAGATGTTCTAAAACGTTCACATGGCATAGCTGTAGATATTATAGCACTGCAATAAGATCTCAAAGGCATGATTAATTTGTTTATATCAGAATCTCAAATAGATTGCAATGTCTACTCTCTTTTTCTACTAAACAAATGAAGATGTTTGGAAAGACCCCTTTTCATTAATATCAGAATTCAGAAGTGAAAAAACTACTTGACAAAGCAAAGAAAAACTCAACATGTAGACCAAGAACAATGATATTTTCAAGGGCTAGTGGATTTTTTTTTATCATTCTCCTTCACCCTCTGTTGTGGTTTAAGACATATAACTCATAACAAGTGAGGTTTCATCGTCTGGGACAGCAGCTGTCGATGATTGGAACTGGTGTTTGCAAGTTTGACAAGTGATTTGCATGATAGTAGCACTTTTCTTCTTTGTCGCTTGATCTTTCAAGGCTTGAGCTTTCTCGAGTTTGGTTTGTGCTTGTTGCCTTATTCTCTTTGCACTTGCGAACTCGAGTTCGGCCATCTCGATCTGTCTCTTAGCTTCTTGTCTAGCCTTTTCGGCATAGGCATTCTCGGCCATGGCTAACTTAAGCTGTCCACTCACGAACTCTTTCATCCTATATGTTGTTTCACTTTCACTGCTTGCATTCTTTTCTTCGTTTGATCCTATCGATAGCTTCAAATGAGTAGCGTAATTCTCATCCGAATCCCTCGTCGGTAGAAGTTGGAGTTCAAGATTGTGTTGATGTTGGTGCTGCTGCTGATGGTCTGAAGTAGACGGGTACATGAAAACAGGCTCAGTTGATTTCAGCATCGGCAATCCACTCAACAGAGCGATGCTGAAGTTGGCAGCATCGCTCGAAGGACTAGTGCTCGAAGCCGTTTGAGACGCCTGCAACTGGTCAGGTTGAATCCGTCGAACGGTGCAAACATCTTGGTGTTCAATGAAACTCTCAACCCTGAAACGCAACAAAGAGACAGCATGAGATTACGTTGGATCATACAAACTAGGTTTCATGTATTGAAATTGAAAGCGAACCTGGAGAAGACACGGCCGCAGTCACAAGAATGGCCTCGGGTGCCACAGGTTTTGAGATGAGCCTTGTAATCCGAATGAACAGCGTACCCTTTGGAACATTTCTCGCAAACCCATTGTTTCTGATTGCTGTGCTTCCTCCTGAAATGTTTCTTGATCCCGACTAGATCTCCCAGAGCATGGAAAGGGTCATGGTGCAAGCATGTAGGTTCGGGACAAACAAAAACCCTCTTCTTCACTTCCTGTGATTCCCTTTTCAGCAACTTCCATGGCACCTTATGTCTCCTCCTATGCATTTGAAGGTTCTGGTCCCTCTGAAACCCTTGGTTACAGATCTCACAAACGTACCTGTCGGATTCCAACAACGTTTTCGGCGACAAAGATACCACCTGCGCATCAGGATCTACAACAAAACAACAACATGCATGAATAGGGTATCAGTCTTGATTAATTTAAAGATGAAAACAGTCCACTAGTACAAAACCTGGTGTGCCTGCCGGCTTCCTTTTTCTTTTGTGTGTGGCCCCATTTTCCACAGTGGAGGAAGATGGAACCGGAAGGGCTGCAACTGAAATTGAAGTGTTGTTGTCCAACATTATGGAGCTTGAGTGATAGATTTTTTGAAGTGAAAAACAAATCAATCAATCTTTCTTTTAGCTGTACAGGTGGTGGAGCTAGTGGGGGAGGGTGAAAAATTCAGCCTTTACTGATGGAAAGAGAGAGAGGGGAACATGGAGAAGAAGAAAAGCTATTGCTTTCTGCAAATATATCAACTTTCTTTGGGGGGGGAAAAAGGAGTCTTTGAGAAGCAACTTTGAAGGAGAGAAAGAGAAGAGAGTTTCAGACAGAGAGAGAGAGAGAGCCCACACCCACATAATAACACAGGCATTTCGACAGAAGCAAAAGAACATCCCCACAAGAAAACAAACAGTATTATTCAATCACACAGTATAATTTGCATGAATTTATATTTATAAATATATATTTTATTATATATATGATGTGCAGGCCATACCTCTCTTCTATTGCCACCTGACCTTTTCTTTGAGAAAAAAAATCTGGGGAAAAATTGGATTATTCTGTTCGGTTAAGAAGAAAATGTGAACTGAAAACCTAATTAGTACTTTGTTTTATAAAGATGAAGGAAACACGATTTGTCACTTTCAAGAAGGCTGCAATCACTTCTACTAGAGAATTTGCTTACTCTATTATTTCTATTTTTTAGAAAAATTTCTTTCAAAATAAAATTCGTCAACTCTTTCTTCAATAAAGGGAAAAGAAATTGGAACCCTATTTGGCAGAAAGTTACTCTTACTAATGAGTTGAAAAAATTATTGTGGTAGATGTAACTTTTTCATAGTCGGCCGACTTTTTGTTGGGATTAATATTAGTTCAGTTTTCGTTTATGAACAATTTTTAGTTCTATAAATTGAGATATGTAATAATTAAATCGAGTATATATAAAATTATAAATATGTTTTCTTATTTGTCAGTATTATAATTTAGACTCAATCTTAACTCTAAACCATTCGATATTTTAAACTCAACCATCATTTAGAGATGGTAGATTGACCCAAATTTGGCCTTATATGATGTGTTAGAGTTTGTATTAATTAGGCCTCAAAAATTTGTGATACGAATTATTTACTGAAGTAATGAAAGTTACAGTTATAAATTTAAACTATTATCGGGTGCATATCAAAGATTCTTATCACTTCTAAATGAATTTACAAACTCTTAATGTCTTAAATATTAATTTTAAGGTTGAGAATGAGTGTATTAGTAATTAGAACATCTTGAAATGGTATTTAAGAGCTTCTCAACCTTCAAATTAACTTACAACTCGAAACTGCGCACCATCTTTAACTTTTTCTCGTCGGCATGACATTGATATTTGTTTCGAAAAGGACTGGATCGTGTAGCTATCATTTTTAACAAATTAATAATTCATCTTCACCATTTGTTTTGAAAATTCAATGAATCGTATTAGACATTTCTTCACTGTACATACATATATCACAAGCCACTAAATGCCAACTGCCAAAAATATCACAGCAAAAAAAATTGAAAATCATAAAAGTTCAGGAAAAAATTCTAATGATTTGTGTACTAAATCATACATGAAATGATAAAAGAATTATGTTTAAGTGTTCTGTTGATACTTGTTGGATTAAATAATGACTGTAAATAAATTTTGATAAAAAACTGAAATCTTTATAAAAATATAGATTAATATTTTTAAAAGTAATATACTATTTTTAAATACAACTTTAAAGTAGAGGGACCTTATTGATGAATTCAACAAACTCCAAAGGCCGCCATGATATTACTCCGTTTCTATTGGAAGGTATGTTATAGTTTAATTAATTATTGTTATTGAGGAAGATCTGATTGATGTTTGGTTAGATTCTTTCAACATTCTCTTTCTCTCTATATATATATTAAAAACACCATAGGTACGTACAGTTTAAGAAACAAAATTGAATTATTTCCCTCTGGTTTCCATCTTCTCATGATGACCAAGTTGTACGGTACAGAATAATTAACAAAGGGGTATCCATAAACACAACTGGCTTAAGGATTACATTTCTTATTCTATTTGAATTTCTGATTGAATATAAAATATTTCATCTTTTAACATAAATTCTATCAAAATATTTGATTTCAGTCTTTAACAATTAAATCTAAATTTCAAATTCATTTTCTCAAAAATTATATAAACAATAGTTTTTTTATTTGGACGAAAAATTTGAACTTGAAAAGTTTTTTTTTTAAATGGATGATGATTACTTAAGCAGTCTAAGTTTGACTAACGTGTGCTTGATCATGACTCATATAAGTTGGAACCAAATAATTAAATATACTTCAAAAAAGTCAAAAATATAATATTATTTGTACAAAATAAAATAATGAATGGTATCTAAAATAAAGTTAAAAATGTAATTTAGTGCGATAATAAAACACAGAAAAGGAATAAGAGGATTAATTAATGGTTGAAGTTGAGTTGGACAGAATGGGGAGATGATGGAAGATTGATCCCCAACACATGCTCTAATCCCACAATAAAGCAACTCAGAGCTGCAAAGGCAATCATCTCCCCCAAGTGTCATGGATGAAATTAAATCGTTAATAATAGGATAGATAATTATTTATTTATATAAAATATTTAACTTCTTCAATTGTTGTTGATCAATCGTCACTCATCATCGACCGTTATTAATAAAAAAGATTGATACGAAAATATTCATATTTTACTCATTTCTTCTTTCTTTTGAATTAAGTTTTCATGAAAGCTACCCAAAATTAATGAAAATCATGTAAATGTTTGATATTCTACCGCTCTAATCTTCACCTACGATCTCGTCTATTGATGTTATATTTTGAGATATGTTATTCGTCTTCTCAAAATAATATTTCTCGTCGTTTTAATTTTCAAGCAAACAAACCCTCAAATTCGAGAAAAAGTCCCAAACCTCTCAAAATTGATAGAATTTTTTGAGGTTAATTTTGTGAGTTTTAAAGATATTTTGAAAAAAAGAAACTAAACCAACAGAGTGGTAGAGGACAATTAGATGAGTTCATAAACATCTAAGGTAGTAGCAAAAGACTTTAAAAATGATAGATTTCGACAACAACTGAAAATAGATGAAAGCCCTTAATTTTGGTGCGAAAAAATAATGGAGCGAAATGAATTTCTTTTTGACTTGGGCGTTAGCACCAAAATTGTTTCGAATTTAATGGTTCAATGATTTATTCAACCCTAAACCAAAATCTAATGCTTATATTGAAACATATTATAATTCAATATGAAAATCACTATAAAACCCAAAGTTTAGTAATAAACGATGTAGTTCATCCTTAAAACAACATGTGAAAAAAAAGCGCACTTTCCACCTTATAAAGCAGACTTTGGATTTATAGAAATTTGGTCATTAACTATAATTCGATTTTCAAATTGGTCATCAAAATATTTTGGTGACAGAAACCTAAATTATTAATTTATTCATAGTTAATTTTAAAAAATATATCAATTAATATGAACATGTCATGTGTCACATTTTTATTAGATATTGTGTAGTTAATTTAACTTGATATGATTTATTCTAAAAAAGTGTCCCTGTATATATAGAAATAGTGGAGTAAGTTGAAAAACATGGCACATAACAAGGAGTATTGAAGATGAGAGACATAATCGAGAGCAGATGTATATATGGCATTGTTCAATAATTTAATGATGAAGATGAGGTAAGAGTAATGGCCCCCCTTGTTGTATTGCACTGAAACCTGAGGGGTTTTGTCTGGTTTGGATTTGTCGGTGTCCAGAGAATTGGCATCTTATGTTTTCCAGACACTGAAACCCAGAAATCACACCCAAATCTGCAACAAGGATCTCTTATTAACCCTGCTTTTAAGCGATAAATCTGGGAACTTTCATTTTTGTTTTCTCGGCTTCTTTGTTTCATCTCCTGTCCTTTCTACACATTACCTGGAACATTGAGTTTCCATTATATTCATAATTATAACATATTAGATGTTTAAGCAATATACTCCAACTACAACCTTTAAACGTAAAATCTAAATCTTAAATTGTAAAATTAAGATAGGATTAGATGTAGTGGTGTAAGCATGATCGCATCTATTTACGTTTTTCACATATAGAGATAGAAAAAAGGTAAAATACACTATAAGTCACTCAATTATTAGTTTAGTTATAAACTGATATATGTATTTAAAAAAGTTACAATTAATCACTCGAATAAAATGTTGTTACAAATATGTCATTTCGTCAATAAAGTTAAAACATACGTCTGATGTATCATGGTATAATAATAATTTTAGTCCCAAAAGCTTATACATTCTACCAATTTAATCTTAATTCGAAACAAATCAACAAAATCATTCGTATTTTAAAACTTCATCAATTTAGTCATTTTTCATGGTATTATGAAACCAAGTGAGTTAATCAAATCAAAACAACAGCTAGATAACTATATTCTATCATAAAATAACAAGAAGTTACTATTGTAATGTAAGTATACCAAGAAACAAAAAATAATATAAAATTTATTTGAGAATAACAAGCAATTAGAAGAAGAACAAAGGCTAAGCTATTGATTTTTTTAAAATATGTAGGATTAAGTTTATTGAATTATTTAGAAGTATGATTAAGTTTATTGAATTATTTAGAAGTATGACTAAATTGATAGAATTTTTAAATTTTAGATTAAAATTATTATTATATCAAAGCACACTATATCTAATATTGACGGTCGAGACCTATTTATAATAATATTTTATTTAAATTCTAACTTAAAGAAAGTGACATGTTTGTAATCAACTAATAATTGAATGACTTAGGGCATATTTTACCCAAGAGGAAAGAGAAGAGAAAGGAGAGGGGTGAGGCTGACAAGTTATTTGGTGGGTACCGTCAGGTTTCTGAAAAGCAAAACGTGTCTTTGGTAATTATATCAATTACAAAGGGAAAAAGCTGCCTAAAAGGATAAAAAATTAAAAGAAAAAATGTATAAGCAAATCAAAGTAAAGTAAAATGTAAAGTAAGACAAGATCGTTAGGGGGTAACTCAGTTCCCACATGGTCAATAAAGTACTCTTTTTCTAAAAGTTTGGCCGGTCCTCATAGACAAATATACCTATTTCCAGGCCTTAATTTTACATCTCCATTACCAATTTAACCTCCAACACAACATTTAAAACATATCATTTTTACCCCTACCTTTTAAAGTTTTCACTTTTTACCCTCTACTTTATAGAGGTTGTTCTTTCAAGCAACTGTCAACTTGTTTGTAATGTCTGTCCATATACAATTAAGGGAAAGAGGTGAAAAGAGAGAGAGAATGGACCATGTGTTTTTCTTTTCCCCAATATCCCATTGTGTCCGGAAGTTATAAACATTAATAATTAGATCCGAAGTCAAATCATATTCAATTTTATTTTAGGGAATAAATTAGAAGATTTTGAGCTTAAGAAGTAATTTAAGACATTGACAACGAGATCACATATAAAATTATGAGTCAGGTCGAATCGGACTGAGTCTTTAGCTCATCCGAACCCTATTTGAGTATAATACTTCTATGCTTGTTGTTTGGTCCATATTGAGATTTAGGGAAGCATCATCCGGTTTGAAATTCGATCAAATTTTGGGGTGAAAACTCACATTTGACTTGACCAGACACACACAAACATATATACATAAATATATATGTAATTCTTATTTTTATTAGGTAAAATAGAGACCTAATTGAGGAAAAAATATAGAGAAGAGTATTATAACAATTAATCTAAATATATAAAGGTCAATTGTACTATTATTCTTGGATCAAGTAGGGTATTTTAATCATAAACCTAAACTTGACCTTATCCTTCAAAAAACCCTACCAACCCTATCTAAATATAATTTTTTGAAGAAAAAAATCGTACTCTATAAGATTAATTTGTTCAAAATCTATCAAATTCAAGTCAAATACCTATATTAGGACCATGTATATTACTTAGCTTGGGGTGTTCAAAATGAAGATATATTTGGGTGTTGGTCCACACGTAACCCAGAAACAAAAAGAGAGTTCTGAATGCTACTAATACGACTATTATTTGCAGCCAATATAAAAGGTGTCCGTACGACCCAAAATCTATGGCTTTACAATCACACACATCTCCACCGCCATGGCAGACAATACGTCTGCAACACCTCACTGCCTTCTCAATAGCCAAAAAAAAAAAAGAAACCTTTCAGTGTAAGCTTTACTCCCCCTTCACAAGGACCTACATATCATTCATTCATTCTTACTAGTTCAACTCATATCATATTTGTGGAGAGACACTATAAAATAGGTTTGTAACAGCGTTTGGAAAGTAAACGCCATTAATTTTATACATATAACGGCATTTAAATGTCAAATGCCACAAAATGGTAAAATTAGCAGCCTTTTCCCAGAATAACGCCGCTATAGCCTCGTCTTTTGCAGCGTTTTTAAAACAAATGCCGCAATAGAGTAGTACATTAGTGGCATTTTTAAATACAAACGCCACAATATGATAACATTAGCGGCCTATTCCCAGAAACGCCGCTATTAACTTGTCTTTTGTGGCAGTTTTATACAAACGCCGCAATAGGTTAGTGAATTAGTAGCGTTTTTAAATACAAACGCCGCAAGTTTTGGATATTTTATCGTACCAAACCGTTCAGCCCTATTTTATCTTTTTTCCCTCTTTACCTTCCTCAAAGGTTTCCTCATTTACCCAAACCCACAAAGCTGCTGTCACCATTCGACGCCATCATGACCTTCACCGTCACGTCCATCAAGATCTCCTCACCGTTCCAAGTCAGGCTAGCCATCCTCGCCTTCAGCGTCGTCAATTTCTTCTCTGTCGTCGCTGTTTCACCTTTGTGGTTTCTAGTTTTTGGTTTCTACTTCAATTTGGTTTTTGGTCGTTCATTTGGTTTTTTTTTTTTGCTTCAATCTGGTATTACACAGGTTTCTGGTTTTTAGCTTCAATCTGGTATTACACAGGTTTCTGTTACATCGATGCTCAAGACATCAAAAGAGAAAAATGGGTTCTCACCTACGAAGGTAAGAAATACGCTGTCGAAGGCTCCCCTGAAGTTCAACTCTTCCTAGCCATCCCTCAAGAAGGTTCAATTTCTAAAGATGAGTTTCAGGTCAATGTTGATGTTTTTTTTCTAACTTTTTGTTTGCATCCAAGGTTTCCAAGCTCTTTCATTTGTTACAAAAAAGCTCGAGACTTCAATTTTCAAAATTGGATGCTCATAAGTTGGGAAAAACAAATGGGTCGATATAGGAAAACAAGTTTAGAAAAAATAAATAGTTTTTTTGGCTAATGTTTTCATGAATTTGTTCATGTTTTTATGTAAATATGCTATTTCTCAATGCAATTTTTGATTTGTTTTAGGTTCAACATGTTGAAGAAAAAGTCAAGGATTTGCTTATTAGAGTAAAAAATGGATAGGCATGTCACCATTTTAATAAATTACCGGTCTTTATCTATTTTGCTTTAAGCTTATTGTATGAAATATATCTCATTTCTATCAATTCAATGATTAAACTTGATTTCTTTTACTCGAGGAAATCGGCAAAGATGATGTTAATTCACTTAAAGCAAGGAAGCTTATTGTTGCACATTGATCATCTAGTCCATTGCCCCATTCTTTTTCAATTTTCATTCAATGTTTGTGTATTTTGTTCACATTACTCATAGGGTCCCAATTACATGTTTTAGGATATGGAAATGTTCCTCAGTGAGAAAAAGGCCTAACAATGCCTCCAAAAGAAAGAAAGTAGCTATTGATTTACCGAGGTATCTCATAGCAGTGATAAATATGTTTGTGAAGATAAAATTTTGTTGATGAAGTGGAATACCTTACTTTTTTTTTTTTGTCTTATCATTTAGCTATTTTGCGTTGTTCCGTTGGGATGTTATTGAACTAATATTTATGCATGGTTACTTTCTTTTAGGGCTGACTAGAAGATTTGGAGTTCAAAGAGTATAACTTCAATGTTGAACGACCAACTGCTGAAGCTAGCCATCTTCATCCATTTCTCAAGGCAAGGATATGTCTAGATATTTATCAAATTCGTTTAGCTTTGAGCAAATGCGTAACCTTTAAAAATACAAATGAGAATATCAGCCTGTTTAATATATGTAGTTTTATGAATATTGTAGTCTTCTAATCATTTGCAAGTTACAACTAAATAATTGTTAAAAGTTTACGTTTCTTATCTGTCATAAAAATGGGTGGAAGAGACTAGACATTTTATGAAGATAAATAAACATTCTTTCTTTTTAGTCTGAGTTAGATAATGTGGTTATTCTTTGTGAAACCTATATTTCAATGTGTGAAAAATCATATTTTATGCATAATATAATGCAAATGGTTATCTTCCAAACTTATTTTTTCCATGCCTTTTATTTGATTGAATCGTCTTTTGATTGAAAAGACGATGGGTTGTCTTGCTCGTGTATACGAGTAAATATCTTATCATGCTTTTTCTTCTAGTTTATCTCCTTGTACTATATTGTCTATGAATCTATTATTTTCATTTTGTTTGAATTGAAGGTACATTCCTGATGAAAATGATCAACCGAAGTTGCAGATCAATACAAATTGCCACTAGAAGATTATTTTTTATTCTAGTGAACAATGTATTTTTTAATTAAAAGAAATAACCTAGACTAAATTCTAGTGAATAATTTTTAACTATGTTACATTTTAATTTAATTTTATAATTTTTGATTTATTTTTCTATATAATTTGTGTCCTAATTAAATTTTAAGTTTATTGTTATTAGATAATGCTATTGAATATTAAATTTGTGTAATATAAAGTAGAAAATGATATATGCGAAATCAGTTAATCATAGCGGCGTTTGTGAATAAAAGCCACCAGGAGTCAGATTCTTTTGCGGCGTTTTTTTAAGAAACGCCACTAATGACTTACACATTTGCGACGTTTGTAAAGAAAAATGTCACTATATACATATATAATAGCGGCGGTTTTTACCATAAATGCCGCTAAATATTATAACATATAGCGACTTTTATAAAACAAACGCCACTAAAGACAAGGTAATTAGAGGCGTTTTTCTTAAAAATGTCGGTATAGAGCTTGACCTTTTGCGACGTTTTTTTTCATAAACGCCGCTAACTATTGCGACGTTAGTTTTAACGACGTTTCTTGCAGCGTTTTTACATACACCGGGAATGTTTTTAACAGCACTTAAAAACACCGCTAAAAACATATTTTGTTGTAGTGAGATTTTCTATTCATTTAAGAAAAGTATTTGAAATATGATTTAAATGTATAAATTCTGGGTTTAAAGCTTTTAATGGAGAGGGAGATAAAAGACTCACTTGCATGTACTATAAGCGTATAAATTTTGGAAGAATTAGTGGTCAAAAACCTATACATATATGATATTTATTATGGCTACAGAATGATAAATAAGTTTTCCGTGTCGCCATGCAGTTGTCTTTTTACCCTGAGAGATGTATGCGGAGATGAATGGATATAACCAAAACAAATTTGAAAATCTGAAGACAAAATCTTGAGAATTGTGATCAGCAATCACTAAGGTAGTCGTTATGTCAATTTTATGTCTTCCATGCACGATACATCTACCTTGAAAATTTAAAATTAATATATATTTTAGAAATTTTAATGTATTTTCTATTAAAATTTATTTTTATTTTTTAAAAATTTTACAAGTTCATCATTTTTAAAAATTTTAGAAATTCGTCTCTCTAATATAATATTCTGTATCCGTCCTGCTTCCTTGGATTTGACCCCACTGTGTGTGATTTCAGTTTTTATGAATATCAGTCGCACGTGATATAGCTAGTAATTGTGTGTACCAGAAGAAAAACATGCATATCTTAAAAGACATTGAAGATTCAATTAATGGTTTTTCTTGTTTGGTTTCTCAGAAAAATTTTATCGGAAGGAAAAGGAAACGTTGTTGTAAATGTTGGTCTGTGTTTGAAGAAGGCATTATTAATGAAAGAGACTTTGCCTACTAATAACTGAGGGCAATAGCCCAAGGTTGAGCGAAGCCTGTGAACTGTTGCCTCTCAAACAATCAATTCTTCTTACAATTAATCACGGAGGGATATATAAATATTTTTTAGAATGAACACACAACACTATTTACAATGCATTTATCCGTGTCTATACGACGGAGAACGAGTCTGGAAATCTTCCAACAAGACGGTTAAGTTGTTTACAGTAGCAGCAGCTCAGCATGAGCAGAAAGATACTAACAAGGAAAACAAGTGGAAGAGCTTTCAACATTTTACTTGCTTAATTATGGCATCAATCAGGGGCTATGGAGGACCAGATAATCATTTTTATTCTCCAAATTGGTCCAAACGAAATAAACCAATATACTAGATTATAACATCTAAGTGCTTGATTTTGTTGTGGATATGTATGATAAGACCCGACCCTAAACAGAGGGGATTTTTGAATCATTTTTACATCGATAAGACAAATGAAATCCGAAATTGAATCTATTTGTCATATCTATTTCGTTCTCATTTTCTAACATTGATTGCATGTCGGCACAGAAGATCGGGGTTCGACGGAGAATCCAACACCGAGATCTCACATTGTCGAATCTGCAAACAAGTGATCAAACTTCGAATTGATGTTTTAGAAACTGTAACATGTTGGAGTTAATGGATTAATGCAAAACTGGATTTGAAGAAAGTAGTTGAGTTGTCAATTGCAGTCAAGTTTGATGGGAATGATTCAGAATTTTACTAATTTCAAGCATATACATTGTCAACTTGTAGTATATTGGCGGTTAAAAGTCTTAATCAAGTTATGATAGAAAGCAAATTTTATTTGCCTCTTTAACTTTATAAAATTGATTTTTTAAAAAGATATTAGATTCAAATTGAACATTTTGAAGATTAAAGTCTGTTTATATCGAAATAGGGTTTAGTGTGAAAACTATTTGACCCACTAATAATAGTATAATTGACATTTTATATACTAAGATATAATTGTTATATTATTCTCCTCTTTATATTTTTTTCAATCAAGTCTATATTTTATCTACTAAAAATGAAATATATATATTTGTATTAGATCAGATCAAATTGAATGTGGATATGTATTTTTACCCTAAAAATCAGATCAGGTGAAACTTTCTTAAAGATTGAATCGAGTAACGGGTGAAAAAAATATTATACTCGTATAAGGTCTGGGCATATCAAAAACTCAAATCGACCAAACTATTGACTATCCCTACTTATACATATAAATTTAGCCATCAAAATAAAATAAAAAAATTTATTAACGAAAACTTTTATTTTGATCATTAGATCCACCTCTGTTTTGAAAATCGGACCGGACCGGCCGGTTCAACCGGGAACCGTTGCTTAATCCGATTCAATCTAAACCGGTTGAACCGCTATTAGTGAACCGGCCAGAACCGCTGAACCGTTCGAACCGGACCGGCTGAAAATCGGAAAAAACCGGGAAAAACTCGGATTTTTGTTTTTTTTTTAAAAAAAATTAAACCAAACAACGTCGTTTGTTAAACGAGCCAAGTCGAACTCGAGTATTGCTGAGCTCGACTCGAACTTGAAAACTTTAAAAGTAAGCTCAACTCAACTTAAACTCACAAGCTAAAAATTATCAAGTTCAACTCAAACTCGAAATATAATATTGAAACTTGAACTCAAAAAGGCTTGAACTCAAAAAAAAATTAGAAGCTCGATTGAAGCCTAAAATTCGAGCTTGATTGAAGTGAAAGAATAGTTCACTCAATGCTTACCAAAATGTTCCATGATTTTGAATGTCAAATTATCTCTTTTATTTATAGAAGTTAGTTGTGATGCGCTTCTATGTTTCTTAGCAATGTGAGATTGTTTTGTTCTCATATTTTTTCTCTTTAGACTTTTGGGATGTTCTTCTATGTTTCTTAGCTATGTGGGATTGTTTAAAAAAAAAACCAAACAATATCATTTTGTTATGATTTTTTAACCCCAAATTTATTTTTTAATTATAGTTATATAATTATATTTATTATTTAATATGTTTTACCTTAAATATTATGTTGTAGTTAATTTGAATCATTTTGTTTCACTTGATTTTATGGTTTTTAACTTATATATGTTATGACTTGCTTTGAATATGACTTGTGATATAAAAATTATTTTTTATTAAATATTTTTGTATTTTTATTTAATTTTTTAAATAATTATGACGTCGTCCGATTCTTCCGACCGATCGGACGATTTGACCTGTTGAACCAGTGAACCGATAGCATGACCGGTTCGCTAACCGGTCCGGTTCTAAAAACCATGGATCCAACGCATATACATATCGTTCTTTGATAAATTAATGTTATTCAATAACACTTGTACGCATTCACCATTCTATTGGTGAGATTTAACCATTGAACCAAGTTCTTAACTTGATATGTTCTTTGCAAAATAATATTTGAAGAATGATATTGACTCTCTGTAAAACATATGAAGAATAGCCTTGGATGAGGTAGAGTTCTTAACGACAATTACTTCAATAAAAATTCTTCGATTTCGCTTATCAAAGTGAAAGTGCACCAAAAAGTTTAATAGTATAGTTTATCCTAATTTATATTTAAGTTTTATAATTTATAATATATTTTATTTTATTTTATATGTAATTGATATTATATATATATATATATTGATATTCTATGTATGAAATAATTTTATGATTGTGAGATAACAATAATCTAGTTTAACTATAGTAAAGGCCAATTTCTCATCTCTGATTGTTTGTGGGCCTTGTCACCTCAAATGATTATGATCCATAAGAGTTCTTTATTGGGTCCATATGTAAAGCTTTTAAAGGGTAAAATAGGTTTCATTGTTTCTTATAAATAATATTGTAATAATATAAATAAGAAAAATTACAAGCAATTCAAGTTATATAAAATTAATACTTCCTCCGTCTAATTATTTTTATATATTAATTATTCACATAATTTTAGAAGATAAATTTAACTACAAACCATGTTATATAAAAGGAGAAAAATAATAAAATTATCTTAAAAAGTAATTGATAAATTTGATAGATTTATTTTAATAAATATAAAAGAATAAAACATGCAATAATAAAATAAAAATATAAACATTTTATTTGTTATTTTTTAATAAAATATTTTAGATAAAATAATTTAAAAATCTGAAAAAGAACAACTCTATAAAATAAGAGAGTGTAAAAAAAGGAAAACGGATGTTGTGGTAGTGACATATGACCTACATCATCCAATGAATATGTCCACGTTATTTTTTTTAATTTTAATAAAAATAATAAATTAGAAAAGAATTTAAATATATATTATTTTTTAATCATTAAAAGAATCAAATTATATTAGATATATATTTATCATTTATTTTATTTGTCATTCATATTACAAATCAAATTAAAATTGAGAAAATAACTTTAGTGATCGAAAATGTCTTATAATATACGATTTTAACCAATTTTTTTTAGATTTGCAAAATAATCAACAAATTCACAACGCGAACTTCAATTTCGCAACACAATTTCCAAATTCGCAACGAGAATTTCCTAAATTCGCAACTCAGTTTCTGTAATCGCAACGCGAATTTTTTTCTCGTACGCGATTTTCCAAATTCACAACGTGAATCTGTAATTCGCAACACATAAGTCAAATTCGCAAAGCGCGTTTATTTTCGCAACGCGAATTTTATTTTCGAATTCAAAACACAATATTATTTCGCAACACAAATATAAACAGTATAATTGCAACTCATAACCTAAAACCCTAAATCACAACTTAGTCTCATCTCCATCTCTCACTCTCTACGACGACATCCGTCCCCATCTCCAATGACATTCGTCCCCATATTCGGTGACTCCCCTCTATCTCCATCTCTCAGAGCCACCTTCTCACAACAATTCACGGCCACAAATAAAAATCAACCACCAAGTGTTAGTTTTTTTAATTATTTTTATTTTAAAATTTTTGTATTATTATTAGATTTTTCATATTTAAATTGATGATAAATTTACTGGTAATTTCAATATATAGATTAACCATTTCACTTAGATTGCTTAGTAAATTCATTCGGTTGCTGCTAATACTGCTAAACTGTTTAGTCTTTAACCCTGTGAAGTTGTATTTGTCTTTTGATTGAAGTAATACAATTCATTCAAGTTTCAATTTGCAAAGAATAGTTTTTGAAACTTAAATTCTCAACACGAAAATGAAATTCAAAACACGAAAATCGCAATGCGAAAATGAAATTCGCAACGCGGTTTTAGTTTCGCGTTGCGAATTTAAGTTTCAAAAACTACTATTCTTCTACAAATTGAAACTTGAATGAATTGCAATACTTCAACAAAAAAACAAAGACAAATACTAACTTCACAGTGTTGCGAATTTAAGTTTCAAGAATAAACTACTACTCTTTATGTTGTCCTTGAACCTGCACTAAACCTATATGTTGTCCTTTTAAATGTTTATATAAGTGCTTACTTCTGGAATGTTATCTTATGCATTTTGTAAACTATGATAAAATAATGACTTGGGTGAATACCGGACTAGTTTGAAACATATTTGGCTATATTTCCATGTTTAATATCATGTATGTTTATAGTGTATAATTTGTAGTTTTTGGTATATCTAACTTTGTATGTTTATTGTTTTTGTTAGGAATTTTTTTCGGCTTCATTAACTTTAAGGAATAAATTAATCCTAGTCACTACAATTGCGTCGACACTTACACCTGTACAAAGAAATTTGTTTGAGAATACTTGTTTCGGTCATGGCTGAAAGTACAACATCCAGGTGGAGATGCTATGTTAACCCATTTGTTTCTTCAGACCATGACTAACGATCTACCCGAGGGGATACAACGTGGTGATGAAGAGATATGGTTTCATTTTCCACTAGCGTATACTCATTTTGGGCGGGAGGAGTTTTGCTTAATCACTGGTCTACGTTTCGGACGACAGGATGAAGTAGGTCCGTACACTAGTCATATCGCCCGCCCATCATGGTTATTTCAGGTTTTTCCTGAGCTGAAAAAGGTGAAGCCCAATTTACACGTCGACGATTTGAAAAGATTACTTCTTAAAGATGGTTTTACTCGGATGGATGACCTTAATGTTGTCCAAGTATGCCTTTTATTACTTTTGAATGCCGGCTTTTTAGCCAAAGAGGGCAGACAACCTATTTCTCATGTTTAATATTATTGGTAGAGGACCTAGATGCACGGAACGTGTTTCCGTGGGATTTATATCTATGGAAAGCTACCTGGAAAAAGATGTTGCCTGCCTTTGAGGACCGTCGTAGTTTGCGTGGCCATGGTTCCAAATATACTTTGGTAGGCTTTATTTGGGCCTTTAAGGTAAGAATTTCTATATAATATTTCCAAAATTATAATTAATTATTTAATAATTACTAAAATTAATTTTTGTGTATTATATTGTTTGTAGATTTGGATATTTGAGGCTTTTCCCAGCATGCGGACATATGCCATCAAAAATTCAAATGATATTCCTAGGGTATTACTTGGAGGAGGATCCGGCTGTTGGATTGGAAGATTTACTACCATATACGACGATGAATGATGTAAGTTAACACAAATACTACCATATATAAACAAGTTATTACTAGTAGGCAAACTATCCATTACAGAGGCTGACACCCACAGAGGCTGAGCTTGCCACTGATTGGTGGCAACCTAGTAGGCATTTTTTGATGGGACGGATGATGAGCACCCCCCACTTCGAGAGACATCACTTGATCGAGCCGATTATACACCTCCACACCGAGAGCCATCACATATTCTATCACATCATCGAGTCTCTTCTCCACCATCACCTCATGATAGGCGACCGAAAAAGATTCCACGACATTTATCTCCCCATTCTCCACCTCTACGGGATGAGTTAGGGGAGTTACGTGATGAGGTCAGTGTTTTGCGTGATGAGGTCGTACTTTACATGACGAAAATGGTGCATGGTGTGATGAGGTACGATCTTTACGTGGTGAGGTAGCTGTTTTACGCGATGACAATGGTGCTTTACGTGGTGAGGTATATATTGTACGTGATGAGGTAGCCGATCTATGTGAGATTGTTTTATCATTGCAGAATGAGGTTCATACTCAACGCAATAAGGTAAGTTTGTTTAATACTATACTAAAAATGAATATAACCTTTTTTCGGCATTATTTATTTATTTATTTACTGATTTATGTATTAATTTATTTTTAGCGGCCGATAAGGTATGTGTTTACGTTGGGACGGGGTTCACGCATCAGACATCGTGGACATGCCATTACATCTCCTTTCACCCCAGTAGTTCCAAGACTATGTAAGAAGAAGCCTAATTCACCTGTCATCATTCAAGAGGTCCCTCCCATCGTTTAAGAGGCCCTTTCCACCGTTGAAGAGCTCGGTTCACATGGCATACTATGTCGATATTGATAAACCCCCTCTCATGCCCGATATGATGGATCAGAGTTGATTTTCGTATCAGTTACCGGCCAATACCATTCCTCAATACGAGATGAGCACACTACCGGACACAATTATGGATAATACCCTTTGGGCTAAGACCGCAGTTGATTTTTATCTACATGAGCGGAGCCAGGGGTGCTACACTGACATATACAAAATCGATGATAATATACATTTGTTTCTTAAGCGGTCTTGGTGGGGTGTTTTATTAGGGGTTGAAGAGAATGGTTATTTCGAATGGGGGGTAAGTCTTATATTCTTCTTATATTGATTTTGATTATTTTTTTAAAATTTATTAAATTCACTAATATATGTATTTTGTTATAAAACAACATATTGATGCATAGGTGTCACGTCTTCTGATTATAAGGAAATTGAAGAAAATTAAAAAGAAGCGATGGACTATTATGTCTTTGCCTTTTCACGCAGCTCACTTGAAGGATCAGAGAGACGCTTCATATGCTTTGGGTAATGGAAAAACTATCATTTATCCTGCGTGGTGGGAGGTCGATAAGGTTAATATTTATTTTTGCATATTTAAATATATTCATAAATTTTATTTGATGTGCGCAATTGAATAAGTATTTATGATTACAGGTGTTTATCCCTGTTATAGAACGTCGTCGTTGGCTTCTCGTCGAACTTCAGCTCTCATCCCTGAAGATGATAATATATGACATCTTGTTGAATTACATACCATCGTCTGATTTGAAAGATATTAATTGTAGGGATGGAGCGATCATTTGGCTAAATACTTGGATGCGATTGATTATTGGACTAATTCAGGAAACAAGAAGCCAAATAAGTTAAAAGTTACAATGATGAGAGAAGAGACAGCGCCACAACAAACTTTGGGAGCAGAGGGGATTGTGGTTCTCTTATATGCGTGTGCTTGGAACGTAAGACGAGAGGAGATAAACAGTTTCTACCTCCCACATATAGAGATAGAGATGCAGTAGGGTTGTGGTTTCGGCATTTTAAGGCTAGAGAGATATATGCGAGACGTTGCCTACTTGCATCCGCGTGCTGAAAGAGTGCATAAACAACCATTTGTTATTGGTAAGTTTGAGCAAGTGTTGTTAATATATATACTCTTTGTTGGTTTGAAAATGTTTGGTTAAGTACCTAGAAATCAATAATTTTAGCTCATATTTGTTGGTTTTAGATGTGTACAAAATCAATCTCATGGCCATAACGTTTCTGAAGGTTAATCCTTCAAGTGAGCTGTGTGAAATTAATGTATTTGGATGTAAGCTCCCTATTGTTAAGAGCATTTGAATGTACTGTTTGGGGCTAATTGATGTATCAATGTGATGCCAAGTGTAAATAAGAATTGTTTTTTTAATTAATTTGTTGTTTAATTTCAATCTGTATTATGTTGAAGGCAAAAAAGACATGTTGAAGGTACACCACATTTAAGAAAATTAAATTCGCAACGCGAAAGTCAAATTCGCGTTGCGATTTTTATTTTCGCGTGTCGAATTTGATTTTCGTGTTGCGAATTTGATTTTCGTGTTGCGAATTTGATTTTCGCATTGCGAATTTGACTTTCGCGTTTCGAATTTGACTTTCGCGTTTCGAATTTGACTTTTGCAACAATCGCAACGCGAATTTAACTTTCGCGTTGCGAATTCAATGAAAACACCTTCAGAAAGATAACAGACAACAATCTGATAAGTGATCACAACTGAACAGATCATAGCAATATTCAAACTCAAGTTACTAATGCATGTCTAACTAAAAATGTATGCATTCACACATAAAATACACATAATACAACGTTTGCATTTAAAAATCACCTAAGTTAATAAGACCCAAAAGGTGAAGCCGGTTGTGATTGGGATTTTGATTTTGATTACGATTTTGATTTCGATTTCCTTTTGCTTGGCACCATATGAGCTTTGGATTTTGATGAGGATCCATATTTTGGTAGAGGAAAAGATGATTGTGATGGCACTGGTGATCCACATGTCAACCTTATATGACCACTTTCCTTGCACCGACTACATGTCGATATCCTCTTCTCTTTACCCTTAGACGGTATACGATCATGATTTTTTGGTCGGCTATGTAGCCTTCTGTCCATGACTGGTGGCAAAACTGTTTGTAAGTCATCTGGTATGTCCCACTCAGAAGGATGTGGAATAGGGTAGACAATCTCGGCATAAGTCTGTCGATATACTTCTGTAGTGTAGCAATCCATAGCATATGCGCTTGAATCATCTTGGTTTAGATGAAGAGCAACTTTTATAACATGGCCACATGGATAACCATATGTTTGTCATTTCATACAACTACACGTCTTTGCATTTAAATCAACAAGCTCATTTAAGTTATTATCCAATACTTCAAACAAAGTGTTTGAACATGGTTCAACTTTCCATGACGTTGACTTCACAACACGTTTCGTTATCTTTTTTTCAGTCCATGGTGTAACACGACGTTCCAATGTTCATATAAATTTAAATAAATAATACTTAGTGAAATATATTAAATATTATAAGTTACGAATTTATAGAAATAATACATGCATGGTTTATTTTCTTGTAGTATCACTGTTGAATAGAGGCTCGAAAAAACTCCATTAACATAGTAATGGGTAATTTTCGGGAATGAAGACTTAGAGCGTTGATTGATTCTGCACTATTATACCTCATGAAACCATATCTTGCTCCAAGTTGATGTACTCTTGATCATCTTTCAAAACTGACATCTTCTGGTGTTTGAGCACATTGAGGCAAAACACGTTTTAAACAATTTATATGCTTATTAAAATCCACTTCCCGATAAGCTTTTACAGCCTTCCAGTATGTCCATTTGTGATTTTATATACCAACATACCTTGATTTTAGATTTCTGTACAAATGAACACCACAAAGTCCATTAAAAACATATGGGAAACACATTCTAACAGCGTTGTCAATTGAGTTTGCCCTATCGGATATGATTGTCAGATTGTTAATAGGACCTATACAATCTCTAAGATGCCCCATAAACCATGTCCATGAATCAGAGGTTTCAAATTTTCCAACCCCGTAAGCTATTGGCAGTATCTCATTGTTAGCATCCATGGCTACTACTAATAAGTTTACTCCAAGGTATCGACCTTTCAAATGTGCTCTGTCAACTATAATAACTGGGCGCATGCAAGTAATAAACGAACGAATCTACAAAATAATAATATACACAAGAAATATAATCATTTAAATGTGAAATGCATGTAACTAACAAAAATGAGTTAACAAAATTATATTGATTTACTAACCGTAGCACCAATGGTGATAAACAACAACTCAAAACGTCCATCTCTAATTGTTTTGATATGAGTTACCGACCCATGATTTTTCAGCTTTAAATTGTGACAATAAGCCGTCAGTTGGGCAAAAGCTGCTTCTAGCGACCCCTCAACAATTCCAAGGCATAACATTTGGCTCTCCAAGCTTGAGAATATGGGATACTAATATTGAACCGAGCATTCATGTCAGTCATAATTTCATATCCCCGATATACCCTGCCATTCAAAAACATTAACTCAGCCAGAAAACCACCCAAAACCTTTTTGTTTGTCTGTCTATGGTGAGGAAAAACTTGGGTTCTTGAACATGTATGTTTATCAATAAAAGTCCTAACTTGAAACATTTCACAATCTTTTATCCTCTTTATAATCATACGTCACGTACAATTTTTGTCAATCATACACTTTGTTTCGAAACGATCTTTGCTTGATTTGTTAACTTTTAGTTGATAGTCATATTCTACACATTTTGTATACAAAGTTACCTTCAAGTCTTCTTTTGTATAAAAACAATCATCTTTCTTGATACGAATAACTTTTGTGTAACAATCAACTGATATCTTTACCAACTCTTCTTCCGATATCTGAAGTAATTCTGGCATATTCAGTTATACTCCCTTGGCATTTTCTTCTTTTTCTTTTCTTCGGGGACTTCTTTTTTTCTTCTTCAGGGTTATATGAATTATAGAATGGATGTCCAACATATTCATTCACAGTCGTAACTTCCTCCTCATTATCATCAACAACATCTTCCTCGGCAGTGGCTGTTTCATCATCAAAATTCGGATATTGACCAATATCAAAATCATTACACGCAAGGTCTGTTTCTTCTTCTGAAACATCATCAAAATCCGAGTATTGACCAAGATCAAAGTCTGGGTATTGGCCAATATCAATTTTCGAATACTGACTAGTACTCACAATTTTTTCTGTTGGCTCATCATCGTCTAAATCGGGATTTGGTGTTGAAAGTTGATTGGGATTTGGATTAGGGAAAGATTGTGGGTTTTGAGATTATGTTTGATATTGTGTTTGGTATTGGAAATGTGGTGGAAAAAATTTCTTAGTGATGAAATTGTGGTGGAACCATTAAATTTTGAGGTTGATAACAACGTTGTACAATGTGAGCACCCTAAACTGGGGTTGAAGAACTTAGTTGATTACTACCCGCTACTGACCCAACTTCACTACTTTTAGGTTCAACAACATACAATGTAACATCATCTTGCGAAACACTAATGTAAGCAATGAATCGTTCAACATCTTCATTGTCGGTTAACAAATAAACTTTACATTTTCTCTGATAAGATAGTCTAAATCCACTTAGAGGCTCTAAATTCAATTTCTTTGCAACACGTAACATTAGAGTTTCATAAGTTAACTTTTTTAATGACAGTTTTAGTTGAAGATTCATGGGTAAAGGCATATATTGTAAAACACCATTAACATTCTCTCATGACCCTCCAAAACACAAATCTATCCAAACATGATCAACATTAGATGATTTCATTCTATAAATTGTAAATTAATTTACTAAACAAACGAGCTATAAACTAGATATCATCACTAACTTAGAGAAAAACATACCTTTATTAAGTTGATAGTTGATAATTTGGGAGAGAAATCATTGAAAAATTATATAGAAATAAAATTATGTAAAAAAAATTAGAGATGGGGAAGGATGTCGTTGGATATAGGACGGATGTCGCCGGAGAGAGTGAGAGATGAGATGAAATGAGTTGCGATTTAAGGATTTAGGTTATGAGTTGTTGCTGCTGCGTAGTTTATATGCCCAAAACATTTGTATTGTGAAAATAAAAGCTGTTGCGAAATTAAAATTCGTATTGCGAATTCGAAAATCGAGTTGGGAAAACAAAATTCGTGTTGCGATTTAGAAAATCTTGTTGCGAAAAAGAAACTTATGTTGCGAAAAAGAAATTCGCGTTGCGTATTCAGAAATCGAGTTGCGAATTTGAAATTCTGTGTTGCGAATTTGGAAATCGCGTTGCGAGAAAGAAATTCGCGTTGCGATTGCAGAAACTAAGTTGCGAATTTAGAAACTGTGTTGTAAAATTAGAGTTCGCATTGCGAATTTATTGGTTATTTTGTAAATCTAAAAAAATTAATTAAAATTGTATATTATAAAACGTTTTAGATCACCGAAATTATTTTCTCAAATTTAAATATTTCTCAAATCTCTATATTCGGAGCTTCTCTCCCCCTCTCTCTTTCATTGCTTATTTTTTCCCTCTTTCAGGTTTCTCTCTCCTCTATCCCTCTTTATCTCTATTCAGAAAAGGCTGACCCTAAAGAGTCGTTTACATCATATTCTCTCTCTCTCTCTAAGATTTTCTCTTCTCACATCCTTTTTCCTTTTTTTCTCTTTCCTTTTGCTTTCTCTTTCTAACAGTTTTTGAATATATGGGCCTTTTACTTATTCTTTGTACTACTATTAAATGTATTTTGTTTTTAAATTTGTTGGTTTGTTTGTTTGAGCTTTTGAAGGTGAAATTTGTGAAAGGAGATCTAAGGATGATTATAAAGTCTCCATTTTTGAAAGCCCTGAAACTGCCATAAAAAATCCAAACTTTCTCTTTTTTCAAGTTTCTGCTTTGTGGGGTTTTTTGTCTGTATTGGTAGATCTGATAATGGGTTCCGATGCACGTAAAGAATGGACATTGGGGAAATGTGGGGAATTGGAAACTTGTTGGAATCTGATAGTTTCCATTTTCTGTTGGGATCATGTATATTTTTCCATTTATGTTGCTTTGGGAATCCTAGATTTTTTCCATTTCTGCCATGTTTATCAACTGGGGATTGGGATCTTTTGTTTCCTTATATTGGATCTGCGGAAATGTGAAAGCTGCCGCTTGAAATTTAGCTCATCGGGGGATTTTTCTCCTATTGAGAGTTTTGTTTTCTCGGAAACCAAACGGATTATTAGACATTCCTTTGAATTATGAATGCCGTGTTTATCTGCCTTTGACTGTATTTTGATCTGGTTATTCGAAGCATTGTTTTAATTCGAATATATGTCTTTGTGGATGGATTAACGTGAGTCATTGTTAAAAGTTTTATCTTTCTGTTCTTTGTCGGTGACTATGTATAGATTCATGGATGACGATGCGTTGAACATGCATAATTGGGGTTATTATGAGCCTTCCTGTGGAAGACATCTCGGTCTGCAACTTATGTCAAGCATGAGGGATCGAGACACGAAATCTTTTATTCCTATGCCGGATCCGAATCTTATGGTGTTAAAACTGTTATGAACACAGTTCAAAAACCAGAAATAAAAGGAGAGAAAGTAAAGGGAAAAACAGAATGTAGGCTAATCGAAAAATGTATTTAGCCTTGATCCGAAGATCTATTAATATAGCCACGCTGGTTGCTGAGTTACCACTGTGAGATTAACCCAATATACAGCTGGCTTAACCACCTAACAACCTTAACAGAAAGCAGTTATAAAATGCAGCAACAAACCAATCCAGTTGGCACACCTTCCTGCTGAAACTTACTCTCCAACATTCACCCTGCTTTTCAACTTCTTCAAGCATAAAGAACCTCAACATTTGTGCAACTGAAGTCTTTGCAATGAGAACACATTGAGCTTTTGGCGTAATTCCTGAAACCGAGTTGTAATTAACGGCTTTGTCAACACATCTGCAATTTGATAGTGTGCTGGAACATAATTGACGACAAGTTGTTTGTCCGTGACCTTTTCCCTAACAAAGTGAACATCTAAGTCCACATGTTTAACTTTAGCATGCAAGACTGGATTAGCAGCCATGGCAACAGTACTTGTATTATCACACCATATAACTGGAGCTTGCGACAACTCAACACCCATGTCAACGAGAACAACTTTTACCTAAAGAACCTCAGCAGTTGTATCAGCAAGACTGCGATATTCGGCCTCAGCCGTGGATCGAGATACTGACCTTTGCTTGCGTGAACTCCACGACAGAAGTGACTGCCTAGGTAAACACAGACCCGGAAACAGACCGCCTATCATCGGGGTCACTACCCCAATCCGCATCTGTAAACGCCTTTATCTGAAGTTGGCTTTGACCCTTGGTCAACCAGAGCCCATAATCCACTGTACCTTTTAAATAGCGTAGAATGCTCTTAACCCCTATCCAATGAGCTTCACAGGGGGACTGCATAAACTGTGCAACTTTATGAACAAAACGCAATATCTGGTCTGGTATGACACATATAATAGCGCACCAACCGCACTTCGATACTGTTGAGCATTCACAGGGGGTCCAGCATGTGTTGAACTCAACTTAGGAGTAATAGGTAAGGTGTATCCACTGGTTTGGCTTGCACATTAAACTTGTGCAGCAGTTCCTCCACATTCTTTTGACTTAAAAAAATACAGATGTTGTATGCACGGCTTCAATTCCTAAAAAATAGTGGACAAGCCCGAGATCCTTTAATGAAAATTTGTCGTGAAGTTGTTTCTTAACCACTGTGAGATTAACCCAATATACAGCTGGCTTAACCACCTAACAACCTTAACAGAAAGCAGTTATAAAATGCAGCAACAAACCAATCCAGTTGGCACACCTTCCTGCTGAAACTTACTCTCCAACATATGGTAACTCCCGATGCTGCCTTTCAATCACGGGACCGTGTTGTTTCAGAGGCTTCTATCCCCATGAATTATGTTAAGAATAGATGGATTGGCCAGAGGGAAGAACTTTTCAACATGTTACCGGTTGGGACCGTGTTGTTTCAGAGGCTTCTATCCCCATGAATTATGTTAAGAATAGATGGATTGGCCAGAGGGAAGAACTTTTCAACATGTTACCGGTTGTTTCTCCAGACTTTGGCGTTCTTTTGGAGACTTCGGTGGCTCATTCGTTGCCAATTCCGCTGCCGCCACAGCCCACACGATTCTTCAACAAGAGATGAGAGGGTGGTTGGCTGAGTTGAAGAGCCACCGGCTAGTAAGGAAATTGTTCAGTTGAAGAAAAGGCAGAGCGAGGCTACTCCGGAGATGCCGAAGACCAAAAAGCCTAGGAAGCCAAAGGATAATACCAATTCTTCCGTTGAACGATTGAAGACAGCAAAGAAGTGCATGGACATTAAAATCAATGGTTATGACATGGATATTTCTGGCATTCCGATTCCACTTTGCTCGTGTACCGGAACTCCTCAGCAATGTTATCGATGGAGCTGTGGTGGTTGGCAATCCGCTTGTTGCACCACAAATGTATACATGTATCCTTTGCCATTGAGCACCAAACGACGTGGTGCGAGGATAGCCTGACGGAAGAGGAGTCGAGGGACATCTCGAAGTCTTCCTCTGGAATCGCTGTAATCGTGACAACTTTGTTGGCTTTTAAAACACCGTATTCCTTGCAAAATTCGAAATATCGAGAGAGTTCTTCGCCTTGTATCGTTACCTTTCGAAGAATCTCGAGCGCCATTGATGCTTGAAGTTTACCTACGGATTGTACTTCTAATAAGACCTCTGCAATCTCACTGCATATCCTACCATAAATGTCAAAGATCTCGATGACAACACAATCCATGGCTTCGAGAATTAAGCAAACCTTCATTTTATCGGCTGGAGGCCTAATTTTAAGCAACATATCGAGCAAAAGCTGCAATTTTCGAAGCTTTGAAAGCTGCTGAACCATCAATGGGCTATCCTTTGCAGTTTCGTTTTCTTCCTCGAGCCAAATGCCACATCTTTCATCAAGAAACGCAAAGTACTGACGAATAAAAATATTGAAACCCCATGTTTTGCTTAAACTCGAATGTCCGTCTCCGAAACTCGACAAATCGAACGGCAAACCGTCCATATTTTTAATGGCCGGGATCTTACAATGAATAAGATCATGCATGAGCATCAAACCTTTGATGGCAACCACCCAACTCCGTGTCTTCTCCATCCTTTTAGACAAAACCCGAATGAGAGGACATATGTTGTTCGGAGAAGCTCGAATACACCAGAAAACCATCTGCGCATGGCTTTTACCGATGGCGTATTCATCATGACTTGTGGCCTTGATAATGGCAGCCTCGAAATCAAGATCCCTGTGGGAACTTCTCGTAGAAAAATAGGCGACGATTAGGCTTTTCTTGTCTTTGATAGCAGCGGCGGCCCTCTTCCATATACTCATTTTTTTCAAGTAGTCGGTAAAAAGGGGAAGATAAAACAGTAGATTTAAGGTGACGGGTCCCTTTATATCAGCTTTTGGATAGTTGTAACCACGCTTAGTTCTTTGTTTGTTTGTTTATTTGTTCAACCAAATTGAAAAACAACCGTCAATGATCGGACGCTTGCAGCAGTTACGGATTGCCATAGTACTAAAATTGCGGTTGCTGCCGCGGATATTGCCTTTGCAGTGACCTTGAAGAATGTAACAATGCTGCATTTTACACCAATGGCTCGTCACGAGGAAATCGAGAATGTATGACAGTAAGAGTTATCCCATTAGCCCTTAATGTGCCACTTTGCGGACATTCATGAGAGGAATCTACTGCTTTTGTAACGTCCTCTCAATATAATATTTTGTTTCCATGCTTTTGTCTCAACCCTCGGCAGAGAGATCAGTGAAGAAGAGATGGAGAAAGAGATTTACAGAGACTGCCAGAGAAACCATGCATGCTCACTTGGCGGCTACGTGATCGACGGTTGCACCGAGTTCATCCAAGGTAACAGCATCAGCAGTACCCATTGTGAAGCCTGCGGCTGCCATCGAAACTACCATAGGAAAGTCCTTGTAATAGACTTGGAAAAATCTACCGATGGCAAACCCTTTATGAACCTGAGAGAGGCGAAGAGGATGGCCCGGCAGCGCGGTGTTGTTGTCCCGCCACCACCGTCTACTTCGGACGAAGTGAAGGTGAAGCAGAGGAAATCGAAGTTCAGTCCGGAACAGAAAGAGGCAATGAGAGAATTCGCGGAGAGCCTTGGGTGGAGCATGCGGAACAAAAGTAGACACGAGGAGATCAACGGGTTCTGCGAGCGGATCGGTGTTAGCAGGCTAACGTTCAAGACGTGGTTGAACAATAACAAGAAGTGTTACCTCAAAGGAACGGCAACTGCCGCATGTGAAGCTGAGAATTCTGCTCCCTGAAGTTGTTTTCGTAGAGTTTTTTATGTTTGATTTCCATGTTGTTACCTTTTTCTCTTTGAATGTACTGCTTGTATGCATGGAATTAGCAAGTTTATTAAGGTTTTGTTACCTTAAATACTTCATCAATTAAATGTTGCATCAACAGTAAACATGTCCCATTACATGCCCTTAAGAAAGTTAATATCGAACCTATCAAGTGACTCAATAGTTAGATGAGTGTTGTTCTTCTTAAAAATTTTAGGTTTAAACAATTATATCAGCAGGAGTGTATGCATTGTTGACATACCTTATAATCAACCTAACTAAAAAAACCAATTTGTGTATATGGGTCCAATATCATGGAACAGGAAGCCATGGTTAAGACTTAAGAACCCAAAATGTATTAAAATATGGATATATAACTCTGTTAGTCGTAGAACCAAAAAGTGCAAAAACCATCAAGAGTTGCCCCAAAAGACACCTCGATGACGAGGGCATAGCAATAAAGTACCTTAGGGCCGGTGAAAAAAAACCCAATTATTATAACATGATCATTAGAAGTTAATTACATCATATGTTCTATGTCGTCATTTGTTTTAAATTGATCTTTAAAATTTTAAACATTCTGTTTGTTTCATTAAAAATAGTTTTCGGAAAATGAAATATGGAAAATCTTTTACAGGAATGTAAATCATTTTCTAGAAAATATTTTCCAGTGTTTAGATGGTACATTGTAAAATGTTTTACACTGTTTGGTTAATTTTTCTGAAAACAGTTTTTAGAATCTGTTTTTAATTAATATTATGTAGGTTTATTTGATATAATATTAATAATTGATTAAAAATAAAAATATTACTTGTTGAATATTTAATCATGTAGTAATTACCTAGTCATGAATCTGCCCCTCTTCCTTATCCAAGGGGAAATATTAATAAATTAATATATTCAATTAAAAAATGGAAAATAATTATACAAAATTTAATGCGAGATTTAATATTAATTGTGAATAAATAATCTTTTATCAGTACATTAAAGATCTGATTAACATAAATAAATAATGATCAATTAAAGAATAATTATTTTAAAATTTGGCATCAAAATTATAATAAAGAAGGTTTTACTCTAAAGGATTTGAATAGAAATCTGAACTTATTGTGCTGGTAATGTGTAAAATTAACAAAAAACTATTCAATCAAAGATCAATTCAAGTAAACATATTAAATAGGATGATATTGGAAGGGTGGTTTGACATATTCCTTGTTATATGTATTGTTTGTACAAGGATATTATATCTGAAAAATAGAGTTTACCAGAAAAAAAATAGATTTAATGTTCACATTTAGGGTGGAGTAGGGCTTAAACAAATGTGTTGTCTCCATACCATCAAACATAAGACCAATTCAAACCTTCACGGGCCGAGCAACGGTCTACAATGATCGAAACTCAAACCAGAACTGAAGATTCTTTTTGCTAAAGTTGACTCGAAACACCTAAAACCAGGGTTTAGGGTTTGGAGATTCAAAATCAGGGGTTGACACATCAGGGTTCAAGGAAGAAACAGAAGCAAGATTAGTGCCTAATAAAAGAAACCACGTCAACAAAATAACACCATCATTAAACGATAACTTATCGTCAAGTGAACAAGCAGCAAACTGGTCAGTAAGAAACTAACTAATAGGAAATAAATAGAAACTCGGTTCCACATTTTCATCAACCACCATGATAACAAAAAAGAATTTCTAACAGGCAAAGTCCAACAAACCAAACACAATTCGGCTTTCATCAGCAATAAAATTTCTAGCTCTTTGAGGATTGATTTTCCTTTGCCTTCTGGATATTGAGAACCTTCTTCACAATCTTTTGTTCTTCAACCAAGAAGGCCCGGATTATCCTTGGATAATAAAAAACAGGAAGATATAAATAAGAATATCATCAATTGCCTCAAACAAACAATCAATAACCAGTTATCAGTTGGTAAATAATGCAATTAGTTGTACCTTTCTCTAACAGCGCTGCCTGACAAAACACCACCATAGGCACGATTCACAGTCCTTCGGTTCCTAGGCAATCGCGATCGCTTGTATTCAGCAGGCCTCAAGTGAGGAATCTGCATAGAAGTTGTATAAGAAAGCCATGAGAACAAGCTCAAAACCTTGCTGCTTGAGTTCAATCAACCACATATTCAGAGAGAATCATAAAATAACCACTCAAAATGTAAAATAAATATGTCATAGCTTTAAAAAAACAAACCCAAACATCCTATACTGAAAAAAGGTTTTACATTTCTACAAGCTATACAACAAGTATAATAAAATCAAGAACCACAGTTCGTAAACTGCTTCATATTGATATGCAATAAAGCATTCCACCGTGAACAAATAAAAATGACTACAATGATCAACATTTAGCCCCATTTCCTATTTTTTACAAACACACCAGTATTTCTGGAATTCAAACCGTTAAACATAGTAAGCTATCAACTTCAACACTAAGCTCAAAAGAAAGTAGAAATCTCATTTATGACTAGTATTTCACATTCTATAGAGCTTAGAACATAAAAGTATAAAAAGAGAAGAAAGCTCAACTGTATCATTAATAAATGTTTAATTCGAAACAGAAAGTTCCAAGAGCAAACATGAAAAATGAACATAACAATATCATCATTTTCAGCAACCAAATAAACAAAAGGGTATCTACATTTCACACCTACTTGATTAACCTAACAATAAAAAAATGAAATTTCGAACTAAAAATTCCAACTTAAAAAAAAAAAAAAAAAAAAGTGAAAGAACTTACACCCTGAATTCGCTTTCCAGTAACAGGGCACTTAGGCCCACTTGCTCTCTTCTTAGTAGTCTGACAAACCAATTTCCCACCTTCTAAAAAAGAAACCCATCATTATTTTCATGCAAATACTTGGAAAAGAAAAAACGACAACAGAGCAGCCGAAGCGGCATCATTTTTGGAACTTCAAGACTTACCGGGGGTCTTAACGACACGGAATCGCCCGCCTCGCCGGTGAGAAGGAGGCCACTGGATCGATCGATTTTCCGGTGTGGAGCAAGGGACGGGAGAACAAATTTGTTTTCTATGTGGAGCAAGGGACGCGAGAACAATGGAAATCTACTTACCCTTCTCCAAACGGTAAGTCATTTTACCGTGTTTTTCTCTCACTGTTCCGTTGACTGTAAAACAAAATACGTTGACCATCGTGTTTTACGAGAACCAAACACAAGAAAACGGGAAAAACATTTCCAACCAAACGACTCCTAATTTCATTCAAATTGATTATCAAATTTTTGAATCTTCTAATTTTATCTCCGAATTTATAATTAATTTCAATCCCTGTGTAACCTAAATTTTATTATAGTTAAATGAACATTTTGTAATGTTTAAAATTTCAATAATTAAAACAATCGTTTGAGTATGGTTCAACCATCTACTTTATACCTTTTTCAAATGGATTACTTACAAAGCATAACATAAAATCAAATTACCAAATAACACTCAATTTTATCCAAAACTTGAGGCCAATAATACTGATCTTTACATAAATGAGCATTGGACAGTGGTCACTGCTCAATCAAAGTGGATAATCATGATAAAGCCAACTCTGCAAAACCAGTGGCTACATTATTGGAGCCTACTTTATTTGAAAATAACAGGATGGGCAATCAGACAGTTCTGTGATATCCATCCATATTCGGCAGAATCGTCCAAATGATATTATATAAAACAATATAGTGTTGGCTGACGGTTGCAGTGGTTGAGTAGCCTCATATCATTGTTCAATATTTAACTATTTTCTGGGGATTATCTGTTGGTAGGTTGTAGGAAACCAGGGTTCCCAAGATTTGGATAAGCGCTGAGAGTATCATACTGATTGCAGCAGGTTTCAGTGAATCTCTCCCATGGAAGCGGATACTGGATAGGATAACACTATGCTTTACAACCTCTTATTATTAGTCATTTACATGCGTCATGCACGTCGTTTTCGTTTTTTAATTATAATAAACATCAACATAATCAAAATGAATCCAAAAATGGTGTAAATTAAGTATTAAATGCATCCTGGATGTGATTCATCATGCACGTCGTTATGGCTTGTGGGGAAAGGCATGTGAAGTGAGACCCCATGAACAGACACAGTGCCGATGCCATCAGCCATGTGCCTGCTGATTGCTGCATAACTAAACCTGGTTTTACATGCATGAAGCAAGCCAGAAGCTCAAGCACTCGGGTTTCTTTTGATCCTCTAACTTTATTAATTTTATCATTTTAACTCTTAAATTTTTTTATTTCTTTTAGCTCGATTATTTTTACTGAAATAATCTTAATCTCGCCATCCTTACTAGCTAAGTTAATTTTCCTTAAAAGAAATCATCAAGCGAAAAACGTGGCTATCTTAATTATCAAGGAATATGAACCCTAACATATTGAATAAAGTTATATGTGTACAATTTGGGGGTCGAAAGGGATAATTACTGGTTTAGACCTTACAGTTTCGTTTTGTTAAGTAAGTCTTACAATCAGGTTAACTACATTATTTGGTGATTTATGGGCAACTTTGTTCATTTGTTTTACTATACGCAATGTTAGCCTAGAATCTTTAGTTTGTTTTTATTTTTTTTTAAAAACATTCGTATTATAAATACCCTGTCTGCATTCCATTCCATAGTCGCATCTCGCTTTCTGATCTGTTTTTCATTTTCTCCAAAGTTTCAACCAAGAGAAAGCTATGGAGCGAACGCTTGTGTTCACGTTGATTTTTGGGTTGTTCGTCGTCTCGTGTGTGGCGGAGCTTCAACGCTTTGAACACACCGCGAAACCAGACGGGTCGCTAAGATTCTTGGTGCTCGGAGACTGGGGAAGAAGAGGACTCTATAACCAATCTCTAGTTGCTCTTCAGGTCTTTGTTTTCTACTCTCTGTTCTCTCTTAAAACTATTTTATGAAGAACGTAATCAATGTTTATTAAATTATTCATGATTAACACAAAATCATATGTGTGTTGCAGATGGGAGTAATCGGAGAGAAATTAGATATCGACTTCGTAATCTCAACCGGAGATAACTTTTACGAAAACGGATTGACAGGCGTCGACGATCCGGCATTCCACGAATCCTTCACTGATATATATACAGCTCCCAGCTTGCAAAAACAATGGTACACTGGTACTAATCTTCAATCACCTTCTCTCTCGTAACGTATTTTCAATTTAATCTCTCGACTTTTACAATATCTTAACTTATTTTAATAAAAATAGTATCATCACAGTAATCTTAATTAAATTGTTTTGGTTGCAGTGTTGGGTAATCATGATTACAGGGGAAACGTTGAGGCTCAATTGAGCCCCATCCTTAGAAAGATGGATGGCAGATGGCTTTGTTTACGATCTTTCATCCTTAATGCTGGACCTGGTAATTAAGCTTTTACATTTATTTATATGTTTTATTTATTTTAACATTTTTAACATTTTTTCTCATTATTTATTGGCAGAAATGGCAGAATTTTTCTTTGTAGACACTACACCATTCGTGTCCAACTACTTCACTGATTCAGAAGAACATGTTTATGACTGGAACGGCATATTACCCAGAAAGAATTACCTCAACAATCTCTTAACGGTAAAATATCATATGATTCATATCTGAATATGTATCGAATATAAACATCGTAGTTTCGATAAGGTGGTGACGTTTTTATATAGGAAGTGGAATCGGGTCTAAGAGATTCGACTGCAAAGTGGAAGATAGTAGTGGGACACCATACAATCAAAAGTGCTGGACAGCATGGGAACACACATGAGCTTGCCGTTCATCTTCTTCCTTTTCTTCGGGCATACGATGTTGATCTTTACATCAATGGGCATGACCATTGCTTACAGCATATAAGCAGCATCGAGAGGTACATGCATGCATGCATACATTCGTATACGTACGTAGTATGTATGTATATGTATTATTATACTGAAAGTGTGTGATTGTGGTCCTAGTGGGATTCAATTCATGACAAGTGGAGGGGGGTCAAGGGCATGGAGGGGAGATGATGGTACTTGGAATAATCCACAAGAAATGAAACTCTATCATGATGGACAAGGTTTCATGTCGGTGGAGATGACTCAGACAGAACTCCACATTAAATTCTATGATGTTTTTGGTGATGTTCTGCACAAATGGAGCACTTCCAAACAACTTTCTTTGGCTATCTAAGCAACCAAAGGAAGAAAATTTGTTAATGTTGATAATATTTAACTATGTATTTAATTTTCCGGTATTGATGTTAAGATACGAATTTTAAATCTGTTAATTGGATGTTATTTTTTAATTAAACTAAATTTTTATTTTGTTGTAATTGATTGTGAAATTAAGATTATGTGGGTTGATTTGCAAGTTAAGCTATGTTGCTTCATGCTCCAAGTGTTTGGTTATCTGTCTCAGTGATGACTATTAGCATGTACTTAAACGGTAGGGTTTTATGTAATAATTAAGTTTGATAATTAAATTTAATACCCTAGACTCATAAGGCAAAGGAATTTGTTCACGGCACGTTAGTTGGACTTAAGGCTCCGTTATTATTATAGGTTACAATATGTTTCAAGTCCACGTATTCTTTCTAAGTTTAGAATTTAGTCCTTGTGCTTTTATTTTCAAGAGACTAGTCAACATAAATTTAGAATTTATTTAATGAATGATATCACAAGCATGATTCATGAGGGATTGTTGTGGAGAAAATTAGTCAGCAAAGCATTTATTAATTAGTGGATTTCGTTTGTTAATTAAAATAAACAAAGAAGAGAACCAGAAGCATGAAACTGATTGATCCTTCAAAAAAATTATATTCTGGGTTTGATGATTGAATGTCTGCAGTATTTCCAGTTGTCAGTTACGTCTTTCAAAGGTATAATTGCAGTATTTCCAGTTGTCAGTTACGTCTTTCAAAGGTATAATTCCAGGGAATATTCGGATGAACTCTGGAATATAGTTCTATATTTTAATAGGTCTAATTTTGCTCTTAGTCCCTGTATACATTTGAAAGGGGGAATTCAGTCTCACAGAGTAGCCTACAAATAATTTCGTAACAAAACTTGTAAACCAGATATAATAAGAACCAAAGTTAAATTAAGGATATGGAGTATCCACCTAGCGTGTGCTTTCATATAATAAGATAACCAAAAAAAAAAAAACATGTAAGTCTCAAATGTTGCCGCTCCTTAAACTTGTTGCAGTTCAGAGCCTACCTGGCTACCTCCTTTCCTTTCCCTCTTTCTCTGAACTGAACTACTAGCAGGTTTGCTCGACATTATTATCGGCACATTGTTGTTCTTCCTTCACGGCTATCCCATTGCCAGTTCCGTCTTCACTTCCATTGCAGTCTTGTTTCGGAGATTTTTCATCCAACTTCCCATTAGTTGAAGTTGTATGAAGATTGGCTTTCCCAATGCAGTTCTCTTTTTCTAGTTGGGAAGTTGTCTCTGCCGGGACATTGAGTTCAGTTGCAGTGGTTAACTCCTGCGCTGATGAATTACTGGAGCCTGGTGGAGGAAGGAAAACTCCAGTGCCAGGGATAGGTAGGCGAGGTGAAGGATGCATTGGAGGAGGAGCCGGCCACCCAGTTGATCCAGGTGGTATAGGAACCTGAGCATGAAAAGGTATCGCAGGAGAAACTGGAGCGGGCACAAATAAAGGTTGAACACCATTTGGAGGAGGAATTTGTGGGCGATTTAGTGTGGCTGGGAATACCACCGTTGTCAGTATTGCTGTATAAGGCTTGGCACCGGCAGAAGGGCGAAAATGATTGGGTGATTTGCTAGGTGGCGAACCCCATTTTGAAGGCTGAGAACCCGAAGATGAGGGAAGCCTCTGGTTGTCAGTCATGAATTTCTTTGGTTGATACTTTGTAAACGTGATAAGTACACGTTGCTTTCGGACGGAGGGAAGTGCATGTTTGGTGAAATCAGCTGATTTTCCTTGCATCATAAGGAGAGAACTGCATGATAGTTATGGTACAGATAATATTAGGAAAATGATCAAAATATGTAAACAGGAAAAATTTATATAGATATTATTTTTAAACATGCACTGTTCTCCAAGCACATTGAAGGGTTGTGAAAGTGATAGGATCGAGAGAAAACAGTTAAATAATTACCCCGGTGCAAGAGAAAGCTTTAGAGAGCCTCTAAAGTCCCCAAGATGATCAAATGCAATTACTCTTCCAAACGTAACATCACACTCGGTCAAGGACATGATGCAAACAGGTTTCCCATACCAAGGTGGTAATATGTGAGGCGGTGAATGATCCCCCTTGAATTTTGAAAAGAAAAACCTAGTATTAGTATTAACCTTGGCTCATTTCATGCAAAACCACCAGAAGCACCATCATTACCTACCTCATTATATATATCAATGATGCAAGAGTCCGGCTTTGAAGTTATAACTTGCAAGGCAACCAAACGTTCAATAACATCTTGCAGCAAGTAGGGAATGGCTTCGACTCTCCGCTCTGGTAAAGCTCAATCAAATTAGAATGCAATTGATGTATAGATACTTTATAGAGAATTTTAAAAGCATTTATCAGTCGTTAAATAAATATGTATTTAGTTACTTTCTTTGAACATGTGTGTGTTTGGGGGATGGGGGAAGGCACTTCACAGAAACATGCCTTTGGGAGTCCCTGCAGCAGTTTCATCATCTAGAGGTGCATCGGCGATTGGAAGGCCCAACTGGATCATCTCTCTACCATGTCCCTTCATTGGCTTTTTTGAAGCCACATATGTTTGACCTGCTTCTCGTAAAGTATTACTTAACAATTCAGCTTTTACTGATACCAGAATGCAAACAAATGTGAAGTAAAAGGGAACCAGCTATTCTGTTAGTCCTTTTCGGCTTGTCTAGGTCTTATTTTCCAATATTATCATGTTGTAAACACTTTTCTTTTGGCAGTTAGGATAGCTTAACTCAACATAAGTAAGTTTCTTGCACCATAGTAAGGGAAACCACGCTAAACAGTTAAAAATTCCAACCTAAGCAAGACTCTAATACAATTTTATAGGCTAATTATCATGACGGCCCTACAGAACTAAGTTCTAAGCTGAGGTTTATACAACAAAATAAACATGCATCGGTCAATTTACATGCAGGCAGACACCGTGATCATCATGAAAAGTCGTCGATTATTCACCTCTCTTATTATTCAATGATACACGCAAGCTAAGCTATGTATACCCTCACAAGTGGTTCAAGGAAACAGAGTTTTCCGATGCCCGCCACCAAGATGTCCTTTTTCTAACACTTTTTTGTCTTGTCATTATAATAAACAATGTACTCATCATGTTAATCCCAGGCAATTGATATTATGCTCGTTAGAAAGTGCTAGAATAGAGAAAAACCTACATGTTATAATGGAGCCAAACATAAAATAACCTTCAATTTCTATCCGTTCCAAGAAGGTATAGCATGCAAGAGCCAAGAATAATAGTAATAGATAAACAAAATGAAGCAAGATTTACAGTATGCAGGTAAAGTGAGTTAGTGCAGGAGATGCTGTAGGCCTGTAATATTAACTACATAACACAAGATTGACCCAACCTGCAAATAGCTCAATTTTGAGACCTATATTCAATGATCATGGTCTAGTTCTACTCGGAAACAAACTAGTGAGAAAATACAATTTCATAAAGGTCAGAAGATCATGTTTGCCAATAGGATAGCCAAGCTATGAGCCCTTTTGACCAACCACTCATATGGTCAACCCATGCATGCATTTAAAACATAAGTCCAAAGGAATAACAGCTCAGATATCATTCCACACTAAATAGGTGACTCGTGTAAAGGATACATCACATAACTAAATATGAACTTTTCTTTATGTGGAATTGATTATTCCTATTTCTTTCCATTCTCATTGCATCAGAAATTTGAAAAATCGACTCTATAGATAAAAGTAACCAACAAGTATAAGTTTCCAAGGAACAAATGTCATTTTTGAAAGTTTTTCCTTCTAGCTAGACCAAGAAAAAGAATGAACTTGCAAGATTACTTGCCTTGAAGTTGTCCTTTTTTCCCTGTGGCCCTTAAATCATTTACCAACAAGACAAGATTTGAAACTTCCTTCTCATCAAACAGTTCCTCGTACAATTTTAGCCCATCCACCACGTTGACCTTAACATAAAAATACAGGCTTATAAGAAGTTGAAACAGTAGGGGAGGAAGGGGGTGGGGGAAAGAGAGAAGCAAGAAGCTATTTATTCATCCAGAATTTCACAAAATATCATCATAACAATTCTAAAGAATTACCATTTTTCCATCAAACATCTCGTTGCAAACAAAAGTTTTTGGAGCCATAGCATTCTCCTTTCCATTCTGATTTTGGAAGGAATGTAAATCTTTCCCTAAAAGATCATTTATAGAAAAAAAAAATATTAATATGACAGAACATAGTGAAATTAGTGTTAAACCGCTAAGGAATTATTCAGAAAACCTGAAATATGAGTTCAAGCATTCAACATATGGTGAAGGTATTGAATCCAACGTGCAATAGCTAAATACCTTACCCAGTTAATTCTCACCCTTCCTAGAAAGAGATGGTTTTCTTTATTTTTTCTTCTAAAAATGGACAAATAAATTTGGAAAGGTTCAAGTCTTGGCCCAAAAAAGAATCAAATGAACCTTAAATGTGCACTTGATACTCATACATAGAGAAGCTTCCAAGTTCAGGATCTTCTAAGAGCTCAAAGGTAACCGATGACAAAAGTAAAAGGTGGTACCTTTATAGCTTGATGTGTATCCTCCATTTACATCCTGAGTTTCGGGTTCTGTATTATCAGCATGAGCTTTGGCACTAAAATCTGAGTACGATACATAATTACAATGAAAGAGTTAAAGATTATTAGCCAATGTGGTATCACAAAGAAAGCTTAAAATGAATCAAAAGAACCTTCGCCAAGAACAAAAGAAAAATTCCTTGGAAGCTAGAGGGAAAAGCAGGATGATTGCCTTCGGAACTGATATAAAATGTCCCATGCCAAAATACAATTCTAACTGAATTTATAAAGTCTCTATTGGGATACCTTAAAAGATAAAAGTATGTCAAACAAACACTTTTCACAACATGACACTCCAAGTTATTTACCCTCTACAAGATTTGGTAATAAAGTATGAATTTTCATCCTCTCCAAGATTGCAAACAAGTTAATTAAATGCGTGCCTCTTATATATTTTTAACAATCCCCAACTGTTAGTTAGGTATGTAGGTATATGAATATTCCAATTAGCAAATATGGAATGTGATAGCAATTTCCAATTAAAAAACATTGCTTTAAAATCCTTCAATTTTAATAGAAAATTTACCAAAAAACAAACTATTACTTTCTAGTTTAGGATAATTTGCCTAATCCAAGATAGCAGGCATATACAGAAACACCGTGCTTTTTAAGCAAGTAAATACAAATTCTACTCGTCTCCATCACAAACAGATGACCAAACATATCGAGCTAACAATATAATACATCATTCAATTTCACCACAATGTATGTAAAACATGTGAAAAAGAAACATGAGCCAAGTAGTTACCTTTTTTATCCTCTGTGACAACCGAGGACGTGCCCTTATCCTCCGTCTTTGCAACTCCACCAGTCGGTCTAACTTCCTCACTCCCTTTCTCGTTCCTGTCCGAAACTGCGGTGACAGTCGAATTCTCATTGCTATCCACCCCAGAATTCTGCACTTCTTTAGCCACTTCCATCCTATGCCCCTTAAACCCGATGCCGGATCTTCTAAATTCCTTTCCCCCAACCTTCCCTTGATCATAATGCCTTTGTCTCCGTCTCCACAAAACCTGTTGAAGCGCCTGCGAAACTTCAGCAACCGAAAAGTATTGCTGCATATGAAGCACGGGGTTCCAATGACATCTCCTTTGTTGAATGCAAGCTACGACGGCTTCATACTCTCCGACATCACCAATCTCACGCAAATGTTGACAGAGGAAGTCAATCATAGCATTGGCCGCCGCGAATTCCCCTCGCAACCAATAGATAAAGCCGTCACGCTCATCGGGGAGCCATTGCCGGAGTTGGTGCTGATGGATCTCTCCTCCACCTGCACCTCCACCAACACCACCTACGACTCCACCAGAACCGCCGCCACTTCCAGATCCGGCAGCTGCAGGCGCAGGAAACTGCATTTTATCAGATAAAACTACATTTCCCGATGGCATTGCCATTGAGAGAGAAAAAATCTCCCTAATTCAATCCAACAATAAACCCAGACTACTAAAAGAGCATATATGAGCTAAAATACCCGTAATCTGGATCTAATTGATATAAATCCCTTAAAATCAAATCGGATCACGGTAACTCTTAAATAACTCGACTTTAAAACAATTCCGTGAAACAAAAAACAAATGAGTTTCTTTTATTTCCTTGTTTGCTGGATTTAACCCGATCTAATGGAAGATTCGCAATGGGAAAAGGGTGTCGGTGAGTAAGGAGAGAAAGCAATGACGAAATAAAATATTGAAATTGGGGTAGGCTAGTTTAGTCAGATCTGGGGGAAAATGAGTCTTTGCTTGTGTTGTGCGTGTGAAGCTACAGTGGTTCAACACACGAACGTGTGTGCCAAAGAAACCTTTTTTAAAAGAAAACTAGAGATTTAGGGCAAGAAGAGCAAAAATGGCTTAGAGATCACGCAATCATGTGTATGGTCTTAAACGGTGGCTACAATCAAAAACTAAACTTCGTTTTTTTATTGAATATTTATATTTTAGAGTTTGATAAATTATTTTTTAAATAATTTGTGTATTACTCGATATATTTTATCGAGTTAAATAAATAAGTAACAGAAGATGTAACTTCTAATTTAGAAGGAAAAAAAGTATTTTATTGACCCCAATCTGTAAAAGCTATAGAGAGGTAACATAAATGATAAAAATGGATTGGGAAACCTAAAAACACGTGGAATATACGTTTGTATATCTGCTGTCACCTCTCTCTATACACAAAACTGATCCCCCCCCAACTAAATCATGATGGGTCTTATTTTTATTAAATGGAATCAGCCTCGGACCGGCCTGCTCGGATGCGGTGGTTTCGTTTCCCATGGTGGCGCCTACCTCCTCCAAACGTGACCGGATCAAACTTCTTGTGTCGCTCAGCTTCTTGGGGATTGAACAAGCACTCGGGAGGAGGGACTTTGTATCTGGTTTGATCATAGCAATAGGAGTATGTCATGTGCTTCCTCCTAAAGCTATCCATCTTGCTTCTGGTCATGAGTTTTTCCCGACTTGGAACGTTGTCGCACCTCTTTGACGAAAACTCGATCGGATCAACCGCACAGCCTTGAAGGATCAAATCGGAGAATTCAGCTACATAAGAAGCGTATTTGTAATTGACTCTATATTTGCCACCATTGGTAGCCCAATCGGATCCATCCCATATTGTAGCATACAAAGACATTGGCTTGGAGGGGAAATCTCCACCCATTGCAGCTGTTCTTTTGAACTCTCTAATGGGGATATTGTCTACATAAAATCTGCAAAAACAAAAACATATCCATGTCAAATACGTACACGTATCCGACACTCATTCACGATAAATGGACAATTTAGTTATGCTATTATAAGAAAAAAAAACCTGAGGGATGAAACAGGGGATGCCATTAGAAGCAAAAAACCAGAGTTCACATTGTGTAATATAATGAACATACCAAAATAAGAAACCCAACCCTACATTACAGTAGAAACATCAACATCAAAACCATACTCTTCAGAACAGCTAATCATACATTTCAGTGGTTAAAAATTGTTGTGGTTGGAGCAGAGATGAAAACTAAAGGATTTAACCTATAGTGGAAAATGGAAAGGAACACGACAACAAATTATAGGAGAGATAGTGAGAGTGTATGATATTCGGACTCGGGATGCGAGTCTGGACACATGTATTCGGAGGATCTTTAAGGGTAATATTCCCGTATCCATGTTCGTTGAATACGAGTTACTTGGGCATAGATTTTCGACGCTTACATGTTTAGTCCAGAGAATGGCGAGCTGATGGAAATCATCAGCAGGATCATAGGACAGAATGAGATGGTGAGAGCCTATGATATTCGGACTCGAGATGCGAGTCTCAACACATGTATTCGGAGGATCTTTAAAGCGTAATATTCCGGTATCCATGTTCATTGAATACGAGTTACTTGGGCATAGATTTTCGATGCTTACATGATGTGAGAATCAGTCCAGAGAATGGTGTACTGATGGAAATCATCAGCAGGATCGAACCAAAGATTGTATCTTTCTTCTCTGCCAACATTGGTGCTTCCATTGCCATAAACATTGGTCTGAATTCTCCAATCTTTACCTCTGATGTTACCCAAGAACTCGAAATCTATTTCGTCATGGTTCTTCTCGAATATATCACCATTTGACATCTGTTATCAATAAAAGAAGAATCCCTTTTTAGGACATTCATTTAATTTATTTTCCAGAAGTCGTCTCCTTGAAAATGAAAATCTCTGCAGCAATATACATATTGGGGAAAGGGAAAACTATCTGGAATTTATCATAAATTTCAATCAACGGAGACAACTTTAACATGTTCATAGTCATATCCATGTGGATTTTGATCGCATTCATGAACAGAAATCTGGGATTTTTTTTGAAGAAAAACAGTGACAAACTCATCGAGTCTAATTAGCTTGATCAGAATTTTAATCACTATCATAATTTTAAAAAAAAGATTAATTAACACTAAACAGCAACCATGAGATTATTAAAAAGGATTAATCAAGAACATAGATGAACTCACATAGAATGCAACCACAACTCCAGCAGTATAATCAGCAGGCAACTTGATCGAAGCACTGAAGTAACCATGCAAGTAAAGGTCTTGAGAAACAAATCCAGACCCTGTTTTTTCCCCACCACCATCAAAACAAATATCTGTGATTTTAATGAAACAATAAAGAGGGGGGAACAACAAAACAGCTAAAAAGAAACAAACCTGTTCTCTCATCCAAAGTCAAGTGAACAGCTTTACCATCTCTATGTAAAACTAGATTATCATCTCCAAACAACTGATTATACCCTTCATCGAATGTAAGAATCGGGAGCCCTTTTTCAGACCCAGAAGCAAGAACAGAAACCAGAGCCAAAACCAAAAACAAAGAATAACCCAGATAATATAACTTCATCACCATGTTTTTGGTTTTTTGCTTCTTGGAATTTGGCTGTAAAATTTTAGGTCTTTGAAAGTAGAGATTATATAAGAGAAAGAAATGAGTAATAAGGAAGAAGAAGAAGAAGAAAGGAATAATATTGATAATAAAAATAAAAATAATAAATTTGGGTCTTAAATATTCATGGTTTGGTAAAAGGAGGTTTGAGAAATCAGAGTAGAGTCGGACGAACTCAGACTTCAGGACATGGTCAGTAGGCATGAACCCTTTTGCAAGCATGTCCTAAAAACAAAAATGCTTGTTTTTATTTATTTATTTATTTTCCAGTAATTTAACGTTAATAAACAATTTTATATTAATAATTTCAAATGAAGTTAAAAGAAAAATTACTTTGAGTATTCCTGTTTTTTCTAATTTCTTATTGTATTTGTCCATTCAATATTACTTTCCAATTATCCAAAAAAAAAATACTTTCCAATACCAACTTATCACAGTCCTTTACAAGACTAATTTTATTTTCTAATTTTCATGTTTTAATTTTTTTACTATAAATAAATTGTTTAAGATCAAATCTAAAATTTAATATTGATTTAATTTTTTATATTAAAAATTAATTAAAGATATAAAATTGGATTCAATATATATACAGAATGATAGATATGCTTTAAAGTATAAGAAAGGGTCAACTTGTTAAATACAGCTCATTAAGGACACTTTACCTCTCTTTCAAGGCTTCCAAAGCTTGAAAATTGAACTTTGAAGCTTGGAAAGTGAGTGTAGATTGTCAAAACTTGTAATAATTATAAGTATAGAATAATAATAAAAAAGTGAACAATGACGATAGTGAGCACTGAGCAATGCCAAGAAAGTGTGATAAATGTAAATCATTAGGGGTTAAGATAATGATCATTAGGACTTTTGGGGCTTAATGAAAACATTTCTTTTAAAATTTAAATTTAAATTAAGAAGCTAACGAGACATTATAAGAGTCGATAGAAATTGAATTATCATGATGTTACGTATTAAATTTGACTCAGATCTACGTAAGTCATACATGAAATGTCTATAAATTTTATTTTGATTTAAATTCTATCATCTTCAATTAATTTTCCCTTCAATCTATGTAATAATGATTGATTCATATACTTGTAAATTCAAAAGAATAATACACTAAGAAAAATTAAATTTATTTGTAGATTTAGTCCAGTATTCAATAAAATTATCCTAGTTGACATAAAGTGATGTTATCTTACAATTATGTGATTTTTATTTTTTATTTTTTAATAGTTCAATTATGTGAATTTAAATAACATTATCTATAAAATTTTATTTTTTAATTAAATCAATCAGAGCTAAATAAATATATAATATATGAGGTAGAACTGATTTTCAACACGGAACGGAACGCTTCGTTGCTTTAGAGACCCGCCCCCACCGCGGCGCTGCGTGTCACATGATTCCTAAAATACCCTTCAATGTCCTACACATATTACTGATTTGCCCCAAAGTACGACTTTCCTATGGTATGACTGCACACTCAAGTGATGTTTGATTCAAGAATTATGGATTTAACCAAACGCGGATTCATATGAACCAAACGCTATTTAAAAAAATCTAATTACCAGGAGAGGGCAATTATGGAAACGAAGAAAAACCAAAACCAAAAGCGTGAAAGGTGGCCGCTGCGCCATCCACCTTGAATCCCATCAACAAAAAGAGAATCGCGTGGGCCCCCGTAATACGGCCTGCCACGTGGCTAAATATAAACGGGCTAAAATCGGCGCAGCGTCGTGTAGTTTCCAATGAAAATCAACGGTCCAAAAGTTCCCTCTTTTTGTGTGTGTGGCAATAAGAAAACGTTATTGCATTTAACCTTACATCTGGAACCGGACCGTTTCATAACTAAAGCCACCCGAGATTATGCTTAATTAAGTGCTAAGCTGATATTTATGAACTAAAATCGTGTAATTTATGAAAGTTTACCATAATCCTAGTAGTGAAAAAAGGTTATGGTAATGAGTACATGTATCTCAAGCAGGATGCAGGAATTGGATTAAATATATATATGATTTTAGTATTAGTGAGGATAATATTTGGGAAGTAACAATTATAGATGGTTCATTTTTTGATTTACACAAAGAATTATAATCAATGATTAAAGATGAATGTTTAGATGGTTAACGTCGTCTGATTTTGTATATAAGAAGAAAATGATCCAAATGAAAAAGAAGTCAAAAAGGCCTCTTCCTTTGTTTTGATTAAAAGATTTTATAATGTCAAATTGAAAAGACATGGTCACTTAATAATAGATTTGAATTTGACGGATCGCGTGAGCCTACGAGGAATCATGTCAAGATTAGATAATCAAACAGATGATGTAGAGTATTGAAGGGTCGACCTTGAGTAATATAGTTGAAGTCGGATGCTTTGGAGTATTAATTTTACTCAATTGTCGAAGCTTTTAATCTCACGATCAAATTAACATCATATATAAACATTGACGATTGAATTTGTTAGTGTCTAATTGATAATCTCACTTTTGAGATTAATAAGGACTAATTTAACAAAATTTAAAGGCAAAAGGATCTTAAAGATATGTTTCCACCAATAATATAGTCATGGGTTAATGTGATCCTAGTCACACAGTTGTAGGGTTCTCTGAGCTGACGTGACATCTTGTCTCCTTCCACGTCATCACCTACTAGCCGTTGCACTTTTGCCTGACAACAACAATAAATCTTTACCAATTGAAAATTTTCCATTGCCCACAACTCGATAAGACGAAGAGGAAGCTAATAATAATAATAACAGCGCAATTTATGGGCATGCATGCGATGGGTTAGGGCTAAGTCCCCTAATCAAATTTGCATTTACACCCGAACGTCAACACCGTTAATCATGGGGTCAATTGGCAATCATCATTCAATCCCACCGTTAAACAACCCTACTTGGCTTCCGGCCGAAAAGAACACATTAAAAAAAGGAAACTCACTCGATTCTTAACGTTTATCCATAACATGTCAGATTTTATAATATTTAATTTAATAAGCATTTCTTGAGGATTTTTATTTATTTTTTACTGCATAGGGTATGATGCTGATGTTAGATTCCATGCACGTGAGCTTGAAATCACCAGTTTTCCCACGATGAAATGATATCCCAAGTGTCAGATACTCTAGCCCAGCACAACCCTTGTTCTTTGCCTATTTTTGGGAATTTTTTTGAATATGAAAATAGATCTAAACTGATACATCATACTCTTATATGCGTGTAAAAAAGATAATAGAGATATTTGTGTAATGCATTAAGTAAATTGTATGGAGATGTCTCAAAATTATAGTGTGTCTCAACGGATAAGGAATCGATTTTGGTCATGTGGTCAATCATCTCATTAGTTGTTCATAGGATCGAATAGATCTCAATGAGCCAAGTGTTACTACAAATGTTAGTGAAGAATCTCACCAAAGTATAAAGACTCTTGGAAGAAGATGATGATAGGAGTTTAAGGACATCAATATTGTCCGTTTGAACCATTACACATTTAAAGCTATTTAATTTAACAAGTTTTAAACTCTCATAGGCTTTTCAAAACTCAGCCCGAAGACAACCTAAGATTTTTATTAAAATCCAAGATTAAACAAACTATCTTTAGAAATGTTTTCGGTGTGGGTAATCTTTTCTTTTTTAAAAATATTATTATTCGAATAACGTTATAATTTAATATTGACATTGTATAGTATTTGATAATAGAGTTTGGGGCATTATTGGAGTGCACCATGATGATTAAGCAACAAATATTTGGAGTAATTGTAAAATGAGGAGAAAGTGAAGGAGAGAATATTGAAAATGAATAAAATTAACGCAAAAATTGAAAAGACAAACGGTAGTATACTTGACAAATATGGAGGAATCGGACAAATATTGTCCAAATTTCGCGTCTAGAATAACGAAAGTAACACTAATAAAATTAGATGATGCTACCACGTCGATTGTGGATGGGTATAATTAACCAGAAACATCATTAAATTAATTTATAAAATATTAAATTATAACTTATAAAACATCATTAAATTATAAAGTATTAAACGTATAATTATAAATTAGTTAAAAATTTAAATATAATTTCAAATACAATATTTATAAAACATTAGTTTTTAGGGTTATATCATTGATCACCTAATTATTTACCCTTTTTACTTTAACCATCGATTCTTAATTTTGTCAATCGAATCACCTAACTATTTAAATCTTGTCAATCAAGCCACCAACCGTTAAATATTAATGGAGAAAATGAAGTGACAGTTAATAAAATTTGTATAATTACACATTTAGCCCTCATTACTTACACATTCTATTAATTTGGTCATAACTTTAATTTAATTGAATAAATTTAATTCTCGATCCAATGGTACACGTGACACCATTTGATTGGATGTAAAACTTATTTAATGAACGAAAAATAAGTTAAATCAATAATCGCTGGTGGTGAGGTTAGAACCTGGGACGCAAGATGAAAAACTGAGCATTCTAACTACTAAGCTAGACCACTAAATTTATTTAGCATACATAACATAATCTATATAATTTATAATAGAGTTAATGGTTATAAATGACCTTATAAGGACTCAAACATGAAATAATTGACTAGTATGACTATATAAAAATATATAAACAAATATTATAATTGATTAATAAATGATTATGTTTTATTTATATTTTAAATCACATTTAATGCAAAAATTAAAATAAAAGTGAATTTAATATGTTATAATTGAAATGCATAATTTTACATATTTTAAATTAATAATTTGTCTTCATTATTCCCATTTTATTGAACCGAAATGTATCCTATCTTATATTTTAAAACATTATAACGTCGATCAGATTCTAATCTTATTTAAAAACTCTATATTAAAATAGACTAATTCAATAAAATCAAGTTTTCCCTAAAATTTTCTTCAAATATATAATGGATAAATAATAAAATATAAAAATTTTACTCTAACCGAGATATAAACAAGTCAATGCATAAGTTAAAATGCTTACTACGATAAGTCCTCAACTATCAGGAAAATTATAAGTCAACGAAGCTCTTCGTTATATTTCAATTATAATATATTTAATTTTTTTTTATTTTTTCATTAAAATTATTTTAAATATAAATAAAATACATTCACATATTAATCAATTATAATATTTGTATATATATATCATATTATTGTATTATTCAATTATTCTATGTTGGAGTTCTTATTAGGTCATTTTTTGCCATTAACTATATATATTATGTTGTGATAGGTTTGTCATTTGAATGGTGCACCCTAGTGGTTGGGGCATTTGCTTAATTTCCTGACGTCTAAGGTTCAATTGGTGACACGTGACACCATTTGATTGGATGAAAAATTTATTAAATAAAATAAAACTATTAAGAAAAAAAATCTAATCACATAGTGACACATGTCACCATTTGATTGAGGATTAAATTTATTGAATTAATTAAAAGATAGGACTAAATTAATAGAATGTGTAATTAATGAAGACTAAATGTATAATTATATAAATTTTATTAACTGCCATGTCATGTAATCTGTTAATATTTAATGGTAGGTGACTTGATTGACAAGATGTAAATAGTTAGGTGACTCGATTGACAAAACTGAAAAATCGACGATTAAAGTAAAATGTGAAAATAGTTAAGTGATCAATGGTATAATTTACCTTAAAAACTAATGTTTTATAAATATTTTATTTTAATTAAATTACATTTAAATCTTTAACTAATTTACAGTCATATGTTTAGTACTTTATAATTTAACGTTTTATAAATTAATTTAATGATACTTATTGTTAACGGTTCCACGCTTGACAAATATTATATAATTTTTCAATAAACATCAACTAACATGCGCAATTAGTCATAAATTTGAGGACATGAGATTCACTGTCTTGCATCCTCGAATGTCCTAAGAAATATATATATATATATATATATATATATATATATATATATATTCAATTATTTATTATTAATAAAAATAATAAAAACTAAATCTTAATTTTTTGAAAAAAATAATGATAAATTTATTATTATAACTTATTTTTAAATAAATTTGAAAAAATGTAGATTAAATTTACAAAATTTAAGATATTTTTTGATAAAATAAATAATAGATTCATGTCTAAGAGATAAAAAATGAACGAACTAAAAATTATAGCTTCCAACAATCGAAGGACTGCAGGTTGTGAAGGCGGCTGGGGACGACTAACGAGGATTTTGATTGAATTCAATAGTCAAATTAATATTTTATCTAAATATCATGAAATAAATTAACATTTTATCTAAATTATAGGGTTAAATTAGTATTATATCTAAAATTTAAGGATTAAGTTTAAATTTAAAATTTTTCACTAATATGCTACATCATCAAACTAACTGGAGTTAACGATCTAATTAACACAAGACATATCGATAACACAAGTGAAAAAAGTCTATATTAATAACGTGAATTATCAAATGTTGTTTTTTAAAATCGATAATTAAAATAAGATAGACTAAAAACAAAAGAGATGATCTATATAGTTTAACCAAAAGATAAACAATTAAACAATATTTCAAGTTAATATTATAATCAAATTCTAACAAATAAATATTTACGAACAACAGTGATAAGACATCATCTAAGAGTGAGGCTAAAAGAGTCGAGAATTCAACATGAATCACATGACATCTACGAGTTTAATTATGTATTTGTCTAATGGGATGAAATTGAGGATTCAAAAAAATCTTATGAGGCTCTTTTCCCCTATTAGGTTTAGAGGAGTGTTTAATGAGGTATATTTCTTAAAAAAATCATAATATTGCGAATTAAATAAGTTAAATTAGAAGGATGATTCTATTATGACCTTATGTAGTACTTTATTTAAATTAGCTAATTGATAAATAAAAAAATCGACGATTATGTAGACGTGTTGGTTAGGTTTGCATCATTAACTAGTGGAATGAAGTTGCTAAATGGATAGCACTAATCATTCTCCATCATTAATTAATGGAATGAAGTTGCTAGATGGGTTTGATAGGTATGCATCATTACTTGACAATATTTAAACTTCGTTAATAGAGTTTAAAATTTACACAAATTAATATATTAAACATTAATCCCATTTATAATTTATATTTATTTCTCTATAGAATCATTAAATTTTCAAATTCATAATCAAAATCTTTCATGTTGAATTAATATGGTTCTTTAAAAAAAGTAAAACAGTGGACTTGTCAATCTAATTCTTTTATTAACCAAAATCGTAATAGATCAATTTAAATTAGTATAGTAAATAAGGTGTCGCTACACGTTATATAAATTAATGTTTTTTATTTCTTTTGAGTATGTTGGGTAAATATAAGGTAGTATCTATTTAAAAACTCTTAATTATTTGACATTGATGTTTATACCCCTATATACATGGTACTCGAACTTAAAATCTCAAACAATAACAATAATTCTTTAATTACTGAAGTCGTTTGATTATTACAACGTATTTATATATAGAGTAAATCTTGCGTCATCACTATTTTATGTATCCTTATGCAAGGGAAAGAAATAGGTTAAAGGATCGATACTTGAAGTGGGAAATAAACATGGAAATTACTAATATAAATTTGAAAATAAAATTACGTGGATTTTTAATATTTGGGGATGGAGGTGAATTATGTAGGGATAAATAAATGAAATTTAGTATGGGAAATATTTTCTTTTTTGTCATTTAGTAGGCCGGGCAGGTGTGGGCTTTGTGTGAGGCCTATGTCTGAAATTGTTCATATAGTAATTAGTGACTATTTCAATCGTCCTTATCACAGCTTGCCCAACTCCACATTCTAATAAAATTATTATCTTTTGCAAATAAAATCAATTAGCTTTAGATTATGAAAACTGCTTTATCAATCCGTTTGGAAATTCATTTTGTAATTGAAATTGCATATAATTATACCGTTATAATGTATTTACTCAGAATCGATTGATATAGTGAGATGTGATATTAGATTTCTTAAGTAAGATCAAATATTCAAATCTTAACGTTTGCAAATTGGGTTGAGAGGGCCGTACTCACTGTTATAGTACCAAATTCATATTAGTCAGATGTAGGTGATTATACCAAAGATATAATTGTAATATATTTAGATAATTATTATAGTTTATAAATTTTATTGAAATATACATTAAATCAGCCTTTTATTCAGCGTTATGTTAATCTCTGCAAAAGAATTAGTGACACTTCTAGTAACCGTGGGTATATGTATAGTAATATTAGTCCGGATTGTGCTTTGCCAAATCTCAAAGTTTTCCCACGTCGAAAGTGCCAAAACCCTACAATAAGCAACCCAAAAGTTGCAGGTTCCTTCTTTTTGTAAGGAAAAAAAAGTTTTCCCTAAGAAACCATGCCAGTGTATCAGAATCAATGTAATCATTATATATTTAAGCCCTCATCCTTTGTTCTTTCATGAAATCATCAACCTGACTCGCCGTGTTTTTCAATCACCATGCATTCCGCCCACCAAGTAACCGTCACCCATAATTATCGACGTTCAGCCTCTCGGCTAACGATATTTGCTCACGTCTTCGGGGTTTTAGCTTTCATCCTCATGCTGGTTTGGTTGCTGCATTATCGCGAAGGAATTGAGTACGATTCATACAATGGTTATCGTGTTTTCAATGCAAGTAAAAAAACAAAATCAATTATCTTTATATGTTGATTGTGAAATGAATTTTAAAGTTTTAAGCTTATTTTTAATGTTGTTTCTTATGTAGGTTCATCCATTTCTTATGTTCTGTGGATTCATATTCCTCTCCGGCGAAGGTAATTTGGTAAACCGATGAAAACCAGTTAAATTTTCGTTAAATAGTTGGAGTGGAAATACGAAACGCATTGTTGAAAACATGCAGCGAAAGGGATAGATGGAGAGGCGGACCGGGCAGTCTCCCTTATAAAATTTTAAATTATTATATATTTTAAATATATATATTTTAATATTTTCTATTGATAATCTATTTTCATCATTTCTAACCTAAAATTTTGAATCTATCTCTGTGCAGCGATGATGGTGTACAAGACAGTAAATGCGACACACACGGTCCAGAAGGTGGTCCATATGATGTTTCAGCTTGGGGCATTTGTGCTGGGTGTGGTCGGACTCTGTGCTGTGTTCAAGTTCCATGACATGTCCAACGTCGAAGATGTATACAGTTTGCATTCATGGATCGGAATCGCTACTATTTCTTTGTTTGCAGTACAGGTGAATTAGCTACTGAAATTTCCCAAACTTTGGTTAATTATTATTGTTATTATATGATCTTTGTGTTGGTGCTGCAGTGGTTGGCAGGGTTGATTTCGTTTATGGCTCCTCAACCGGAGGTGACAAGGCACAGCCTACTTCCGTGGCACATTTGCGGTGGCCGGACGTTGCTATATATGTCGATAGTGGCGGCGCTGACAGGGTTGATGGAAAAAGCTACGTTCCTGCAACTGCAAAGTAACCGTGAAGCTCGTTTGGTCAATTTCTTGGGACTGTGCATCCTGTTGTTCGGCATATTTGTTGATCTCAGTGTTGCTCTAGCACGTTATGTTTGATCATTGTTTTAATTAATTAATTATATATATATATATATATTGGATTGTGTGATTATTAATTTCTATTTTATGAATTTTACATTGGGTTGATGTTGTAATTCATATTCTATAATTAATCAAACCAAAATGGTTGTTACTTGCTACCTTGAATAATATACAAGATTCATGCTTCATTCGCTCACCACAACTTATCAATAGCTCTCGAACTCGCACTATTAATTATTCAATCATCAAAACTATTTATTCAGTACTCATTAAATTATAAAATTAGTTATATTATAGAGATTTTAAAAAACACCTTTATTTATATGCACTTAAATCATTAACTTCATATCAACATCATAGATTATCATATAAATATAGTAAATATTAGCATAATAATAATTAATAATTACTTTTATCGATCAAAAAATTAAATTGATATAATCCACTTGACCTTTTGTCTTTAGTTTTGTTGGTCGGCAATGACACTAACCTTAGTGTTGGTCGCCGACTGTCGATATTCATTCTATTTTATCTATTTTCTTATATCATATTTTTATTTTGTTTTTAAATTTCTAATAATTTTGCCTTTTCGATACATTTTTCTCTGTCGTTTGGCACGTTTTCAGTTTTCTCTATAGATAGTTTGATCTTTTTCGTTTAATTTTTTCAGGATTGGATTTAACATCGCATCGATTGATCAATATGGCTCTTTATTTGTTATTATGCTAATTTGCTCTGCTTTAGACCATCGGATGAATTTGGATATGCAATTTGTGTTCAGTGATAGTTTTCTCACGATGCTCGACAATGATTCGCGATTTTCAGTGGTCTTTCAGTCTATTGATCCCATGTTGTAGTTTGTTTGCCGATGCAATCAGATCTATTCATATCTTTATTTTGTTCGAGTTTGTTTGGATGTGTTTTTAACATTTTTCTTGTATGATCCTTATATGATCTTAAGTGACTAGTTTCATGTCAATGATTATAGGAAATGTTCTAATTATGGGTTTAGTTTACACTTATAAATGTAAATTATCATTGTAATTTTAGATTTTTCTTTTTCAATAAAACTAGTTGCTTCTACTTAGGGTCGGTCCTAGGCCAGGGCAAAATGAGTACCCGCTCAAGGCCCATAAATAAAAAAATATTGTTAGTATAATATTTTTTATTTTTGGTAAGAAATTTAAAAAAAATTGTAAAATAAAATAATAGAGCCCATAAGTTTATTACGGTATTAATTGTATTTATATAATTTTTATATTAATGTTAATAAATTATTCCACCTCCCATAGAACTCTAATTCAATATTTCTTTTTCATAATTAAAAAGAAAAATCAAATTGAACCTCTTTAATTTTGGTCTTCCCAAATTCTCACCATCAATGCATCAAATCTTTTTTCCGATTTTCCATGTCAATGAAAATTTTATTTAATGTTATTTTTTTCTCTTCAAAACTCAATGGGAGAAAAAAATTAAATATAGTTAGTATGCTTCTTTTCTCTTCCATATTTCACAATTCCTCTAAAAATTACTACTCTCACTTTTTAATTTTTAATATTTCTCACAAACACAAAGTCACAATTATTTATCATCAATTGTGGCGTTTGAATCATATTAAAAATTGTTCTTAAAATTCTAGGTAAAATCATGTTTCCAAATTATTTCTTTTGATTTTTTTATATTTTCAAATTATAGATAAGACCGTTCTTTTATTTCCAAATGCTATGTTATGTATTGAGAAAAATATGTTGAAAAGCAATGATGTTGACACTATCATCAATGATTTTACATCAAGAAATTATTTGAAGGCAATGTTTTTTTATAAGTATTTGCATGCTTAAATATACTTTTGCCATTTTTTATATTGTAATGAATTGTTATTTGTTTAATTTAATAATAAAATCTAATAAAAGTTTTATATTACATAATTTTTTAACTTCACTAGAATTAGTGGCCCATTTTTTTAATTTCGCCCCGGGTCAGGAAATAGTCAAGACCGACCCTGATTTTATTTGCATAAAAAAGATTAAGGGTCATTTGGTTTTAGAAAATATTTCATGTCTTTATTTTTCAGTTTTTTAAAAATTAGAAAACATGTTTGGTTAATATAAATGAAAACTTAAATTCAGAAATACAAATAGTGAAAATATATTTTGTATCTAACTTTTTTGAAATAGATATTAATAAATAAATATTAGATTATTAAATTAAAATAAAATTATTAAAAACAATTCATTTTATAAATTTAACATGTGAATTATGAAAATATAAAACAATAAAGTTGATAAAAAATTTCATAACACAAAAATTATTTTAGTTTATAATAAGAATATAATGTTAATGCATATTAGATATCAATCAAATTTTAAAAATATTTTAAAAAAAATGTTGTAGCAAGCAAAAGCACACAAAAGTGTCACTAAAATAAAAATATGTTTAGTGGTATTTGAGGCCCTCAAACTTTTTAAAAAAAATTAATATAACTCTTGAACTTTTTTACACTCAATGTAATTTTTAAATTGAGAAAAGAATCAATATAATCCTTTTACCAACGAAATTAAACGTTGACCGTTATCAATCTACAATGTTGATGACTTGATGTGATAATACACTATGAATGATGATGTGGTAGATGTATTTAATTGATTTTTAGCTAAGTTTCAGGATCTAATTGATTTTTTATAAAAATTTATGATTTATTTTCTATTTTCCAAAATAATTTTATTGAAAATGTTAAAAATATTTTTTAGATTTGCATATTTTCACTTATTTTTATTTTCAGAAATTATTTTCTATTTTACAACTAAATACATTTCCTTATTTTTTTTCTAAAAAAATGAAAATAATATATTTTCTATAACCAAACAAACCATAAATATCTCTAAACCAAAATAACAATGATAAAAGTTTAAATCAAAATTACGCGTTAAAAAGTTTTTGGATTAGTTATAGGCCGACTTAAGGACTCCAATTATGATATATTATAATTAGTTTGGGTTTCTTTTAGGGTAGGTTTTGTCCTTAGCTGGTTGTTATATCAAATAATACATTCTTTAAGTTTGTCTTTTTTTATTTTGTGTTTACACTGAAATTATTTAGGCATAGAAACAAATTTAGTTATCATTTATATATTTCATCAATTTAATTTTTTCTAATAAATTTGATTCTTAACCTTTTTATAAAGAGTCTAATTAACTTTTTAATGAAAATATTGATTAAAAATAATTTACGTACATTTAAATGTTGACGTGATATTATTTATGTTATATCATATATATTTTTTAATATAGTAACGAGGTCGGAGCTAATTTACGTATTTAAGCCCACATAAGGAGAACCGTCAGAATCATGGAGTGAGAGCAGGAGAAGTGTTGCAGATGGATGCTCGAAAACTTGTAAAGTTCCGGATGACATAGTCGTCAGCCTAACCATGTAATCGGCTACCATATTTACCTCGTATTTGATCAAATGGAATAACTTTAATGGGACGGAGTAAGTATCATAGTTAAAGATATTATTTGCTTGCGGGATTTGTTGTTGAACATCAATACATCATCATGAATCACAGGTGTTCATGGGGTGGCTCCACAAGTGAGCTCAAATTTCAAAGTGAAACTGCAGACAAGAAAACCAGATTCACAAGCTACAAACAAATGGTGTGTTGTCTTTTTCCATTTACAATTCAAAATTTCAATGGTCCCAAGCTTCTTAATTTGTGGGCGTCACCCGTTGATGCCGCATTTTTACCTCCCACCTATCCCTTTATTCTTCATTCCATCCATCAAAACATTTTCTCGCCAACCAATCACCATTCCTTCTTTCCCTCTTGGTGCTTGGGAAAAGCCAATATCTCTAAATATTTTAATATATGTATATATATATATATATATACACGAATCGACCGTAGATATTATATATTCTAATTATCAGTTCGATCATACTTTATAACTATTGATTCTGATGATAATTATCCGAACATGTAAATATTATTCTATATGATGACAGCAACAAGCATAAAATTTTGATATCCTTTCAACTCTCATCAATGGATATCCATTACGAAATGCAATATGGTTTACAATCATTCATTTCTCGTTGGGGGAACAAAGCAGAATCCATAAGGTTAAAAAAAAGCTTAAACAAGCTACACAAGTTCTAGATTTAAGTAACTGTTAAGCAATAAATTAGAAGAAAGTTTAAAGAAATAAAAAAAGGTTAAGCCCATTGTTGCTTGGTAGCTTCCATTCTCTCCAACAAACTGGCAATCTCTGCTTGCATTCTCAGTTTCATTTTGTAGTAATCACAGTGTGAATGTTCCAAAACTTTTAGTTCTTCCATTTTGTTCCTCCTTCTTTCCTCGGTTTCTTGCAAGCAAAGTTTTGATAGCTTCTCGGTGTATTCTTCTTCCAACTTTGCAGACTTTGTTCGGATCATACTCATGTAACTCTCGACTTCTCTCCGTGCTTCGTCTGCCTTGCTTTGGAACAATATCGCTTCTGCTTCCTTGATCCTTACCATGCCTTCTATGCTGTCGAATCCCTCAGTGTTTGATGACCTTCCGAACCGGTATTCATCTTCACTCATTAGGTCATTCATGTGAGAAGGTTTGAGACCTTTCTGACGGAGGTCGTTCTGAAGTAAATCGTGCCCACTTGAAGAGCTCGTGCTGTAAAACACGAGCTTCTGCGGACAAGAAGCACCCGGTGTCACAGATGATTCGTCTTTTCGAAGATCAACTTGAGTTGCTGTTAACTCTTTCGAACATGCACCAGAGGTAGGAGGGAAGTCTGATAAACCATCAATGTCTGTTTTGTGCAGACCGAAAAGGAAATTGAAGAAGAATAGTTGAGACTTGAATACCATTAATCGAAAGATGCATGAAAATAAATAACTCAAATTATCAGCAATATAACTAACTCGGTAATGGTAAAGTATGAAACGCATGTCTCCTAGGATAGATGTTTCGAGAAAGAATAAGTTCAAATCAACCAGCAAACTATAATCAAGACTAGTTATCAGGGATGTTCCTAATCAAAGCATATCACATTTCAAGCATAGGGACTTTGTTTTGCTAATAAGTTCACTCGATCATCAAAATCACTTAACTATAAGATTTGACAAGTTATCAGGAATTCGAGAAATTCGCATGATGTGCTTATAACTACAAGATGTTTGCAGAGAACATATAGACAGGGCAAATGATACATACGGTTGAAGAACTGAAGAATGATGCTGCAAGCGTCTGAAGTAGACATCGCTTCGTTCCGGAGCCAGTTGCACAGGTCATCAGCTTTGATGCGCAGCTCCTTGCCCTTTGAATCATCACTGCCCCTGAAAATCTTCCGAACGCAATCTAGCTCCTTTATCAGTGTTTCATGACCCCAGTCCTTAGCACAGTATAGAAAGACATCCTTAACGAAACCGAACATTTCTGAAGCATGGCCGCACCCCATGCAATGAAATTGCATTTCAGTAGTCCCGGATGGTCCCTTTATGCTAGGACCTGGTTTTATAAGGTTCCTCTGAATACCGCAGGCAACATGGCACCAATGGGAACAAACATCGCAACCGACCCAACTGCAAGTATTGCTAGCACAATCGAAAGTCAAGCAGACAGGACACATACAAGAACTGCAAAACCCTTTATTTCCAGAGCATATCTTGCAATCACAATCATCAACAGGCAGTACACTCTTGCAATTCAGATTCCTACATCTGGTAAACAAGAATATCTCCACCAGCTCGGTCATGGGAAGTCCTACTTTGCCGGACAAGAAGCTTTTAAGCCCCATTTTCACTGCAACTAAGATTTCTAGTTGACCCTTGCAGCACTTTGAGAGTGTCTCCTTGATAAGATCAGATCTCCTCTCAAGCCGGCTTTGAAGTACCACTAAGTCTTCCTTCCTCTCTGGGGTTGATATAAGATTCCTCAAGTATTCTTTGGTCAATTCAAGTGTTTCATCAGGTAGCTCCTTCAACATTTGAACCATGGAAGGTATCGACTCGGAGACGATTTCGAGAAGAATTCTTTCTGGTCTAGAAATCTTCCTGGATCTCCCTCCATCCATACTGTCCAAAACTCTCCAATTCTCTGAATCCCTCTTCCTAGAATCACCTGAATGATTATCTACACCCGGCTTAGCGAGCAATTCCGATGGGAAAAAGGAATGATTATCTGAACTAGTAGTCCTATGAAGACTATTGCACGAATCCTTATTCACATGACGGTTAGCCTGCATAATGGAAAAACCCCCACTAACACCAGCACCAGCCAAAGCAACTCCATCACCAATTGGCCTAAACCGACTATGAACCGATCCATTAGTACCCTCACCACCACACCAAATTTGATCATCTTTCCCAACAGAATATTCATAATTCTCGGTCGAATTCCGAGTTAACGAGCAGCTAGGATTATGCGAAAACGGCACAGAATAAGAATATGACAATGAAGCAGCAGTGAAATCATTCGAACAAGTGGTCTGCGTATTATTGGTGGTCGACGGTGCCAAAGACTGAACACTCCTACTAGGCCTTGACCGATGTTGTGTCGAAGGATCGCCATTTTGCAAAGCATTTGAAGTAGTTAAAGAGAGAGAGACATCAGGTAAAGCTAGAGAAAGATTCAAAGTCTCGAGCTTTGGCCTTTTCTCGCTATTAAAATTCTCTCTTTCATGAAAATCTTCCTCCACATCTCTTTTGGAAGAAATCCCTTTACTTTCACTCAAATTCAAGAAATCCCTTTCGACCCATTTCTCATCTTGATTTGAATTATCGGAATCAACAACTTCTTTCCCTTTGTAAGTTTTTCCGGCCAACTCTTTCTCGGAAACAAAACCCAGTTTAGAGTTCTCACAAAGGTAGCTAAGGGTGAGTTCTTGGGAAGATCTTGGTAAAGAGTAACCTCCATCAAGACCCACCTTTGATTCTCCGAGAAAATCAATACCCTTTTGTGAAAAACTCGTCTTTTCAACTGGACTCTCCTTGTTTTGAAACAAACGTGAAAGCTTGCTTTGAGAGCTTTCATCTCTCACACAAGGATGATTACTTGAGAGATCTTTCTCTCCAAACATGGTCTTATCACAAGCAAAAACGGAAACAATAAAGCCAAAAGGAAGAGGAAGTTAACTTACCAGAAAGAAAGGAGGTGATAGAGCAGAGAGAGATGAAGATTTTTGAAAAAGAATATGAGGTATGCTTTATTTTTGGCTTTTGATCAAGCACGGTAGCACGCCATAAGACTCTGCAACAATGCCTGGAAACTTCAAAGTGTTCACACCATTGACAATAGAATGGTTTCTTAGGCTTGCTGTAAAAATTAATCCATAACATTTATTTTATTTTAATACTTTTTTAGTATTTTGATTCATAATATTTTATTTTGAGACAAAATTTTTTCTATAAATAATAATTTTTAATTAATAAATTATTAATGTTTTGAAATAAAGACTTTCCACTTTAAAATGAAATGTTGAACATATTTTAAAAATAAAAAAATAACAAAATAAGAGCCAAAGTATTTATTTAATTAAACAATAAGGACATTTTTATCTTAAAATAAAACTTACAAAATAAATAAGAGTCAAAATCACCATTTAACAGGTTTTTTGGAATTATGCTTTCTTGAGTTAGTTTATTGTCTTTATAATATCAAAATTCGGTTTAGATATTTTTTTTAATTTGTGTTTAACGTATATATTTTATAAACAAAGAGGATGCACTAAGTCCTTATAGAATCAAGTGTGTCTCCGTTGTTTTAAAAAGTAGTTAAATTTAATTTAATAAAAAGAAAAAATTTTGTATTCTCATCATTTTTAAAAAAAATAATATTAAAATTTTAGACTCTATTTTTAAAATTTTTTGATACGCCACTATTTATAACTATAATTGCTCAAATTCAGGAGCTTCAAATATAACAATATTTTTCTTTAGTGCTAACAACTCTTAATAGATTTTTTGTTGTTGTTTTCTTGCGATTCCAAGGGTTCGTCTTGACTAATTCGTATCGACTGTATCGTACACCTAGCTTTTGTAAGTGAGTCTCCTAGCAGAAATTTTCTGCATACACAATGAATCGATTAAATACCTTGCTTAAATGATATCAAGTTGCTTACCACTTAAATCAATCTCAACTGGTAGATTTATATTAATATATGAACTAATAATTCTAGAAAGATATTATTTAAAATATTTTTTATAAACAGAATCCATTAAAACTTAAAAAATATAAACCAATCTTTTTAATTTTAATAACCTTAAACCCTAAGATTAAAAACTACATATGTATGCATATATATTAACCAGAGGTAAGGGCGGCCAAAGACATTGGCTTTGGACATGATCGGACCATTAACAAATAAGATATATTTCATAATTTTTAAAAGTACTAGTGAGCGTAGCTGTCATGTCTACCTGTCTGATATACTTTTAAATTAGAGAAAATAACTTAACTGACCAAAAATCCCATATAATATACGATTTTAATCAATTTTTTTTGGATTTATCAAAATGACCAACAAAATCGCAATGCGATCGCTAATTCGCAACGCGATCTCCATTATCGCAAATTCGCGTTGCATTTTCGCAATGCGATAGTTGAAAATCGCGTTGCGATGGTCTACAGTATCGTTGCGATTTTCTCAAATCGCAATGCGAATAAGTAAATCGCAACGCGAATTGGGAAAATCGCAATGCGAATAAGTAAATCGCAACGCGAATTGGGAAAATCGCAATGCGATACTGACTATCGCAATGCGATAATAAAAAATCGCAACGAGATACTTAATTTCGTAACGCGATTTACATAGCGCCATTCGTATTAACGCGTACTTTTTTTTTCAAATTCCAAACAAGTATTTTTTCTTAATAAATCGGAAAATGAACCGTCCACAGTAATCGCAACTCATAACCTCAAACCCAAAAACACAACACTCAGTCCCATCTCCATCTCTCACTCTCTACGGCGAAATCCGTCCCCATCTCCGAAGATTTCCGTCCCCATCGCCGGCGAAATCCCTCACAACCATTCACAGTCAAAAATCCCTCACAATCATTCAGAAATGGAAAATCAACCTCCGAGAGTTAGTTTTTTTATTTTTATTTTGAAAATTTTGCATTATTTTAGGTTTTTCATATTGAGATTGATGATAAGTTTACTGGTAATTTCAATAATAGATTAACCATTTCACTTAGATTTCTTATTAAATTCATTCGATTGCTGCCAATACTGCTAAACTGTTTAGCCTGTGAAGTTAGTATTTGTCTTTGCTTTGTCTTTTGGTTGAAGTAATGCAGAAGAAGAATAGTTTCGAGAATGAAAATCGCAACGTGGAAATAACTATCGCAACGCGAAACCAAAATCGCATTGCGATTTTCATTTCGCGTTGCGATTTTCATTTCGCGTTGTGATTTTTATTTCGCGTTGCGATTATCTGGTCGCGATAGTCATTTCGCGTTGCGATTCTCTCATTGCGATAGTCATTTCCGCGTTGCGATTCTCATTATCTCGTTGCGATTTTCATTTCAACCAAAAGACAAAAACAGTGTTGCAAATTTTAGTTTCAAGAATAAACTACTATTTATGTTTATTGTTTTGTTTTTGGTATATCTTGACAGTGTAATTTTTGGTATATCTAACTTGGTATGTTTATTGTTTTTTTGTAGAAATTTTTTTCGGCTTCATTGACATTAAGGAATAAAGTTAGCCTAGCCACTACAATTGCTTCGAAGCTTTCGCCTGCACAAAGAAAATTGTTTGAAGAAACCTGCTTCGGGCCATGGCTGAGAGTACAACATCCGGGTGGAGATGCTAGTTTGACACATTTGTGGCTTCAGACCATGACTAGCGATCTACCCGACAGTATACAACGTGGTGAGGAAGAGATATGGTTTCATTTTCCACCGGCGTATACTTGTTTTGGGCGGAAGGAGTTCTGCTTAATCACTGGTCTACGATTCGGACACGATGATGTAGGCCGGTACACTCGTCATATCACCCGCCCATCATGGTTATCCAGGGTTTTTCCTGATGAGTCAATAGAGAAGCCGAACTTACACGTCGACGACATGAAGAAATTGTTTAATAAGAAAGATGGTTTTACTCGGATGAATGACGTCGATGTTGTCCGAGTATGCCTTCTACTACTTTTGTATACCGACTTTCTAGGCAGAGAGGCCAGACAACCTATTCCTCAGGAGCTAATATTATTGGTAGAGGACCTAAATGCATGGAATCTGTTTCCGTGGGGTTCGTATATATGGAAAGCTACCTGGACTAAGTTGTCGTCTGCCTTTGATGACCGCAAAAGTTTGCGGGGCGATGGGTCGAAATACACTTTGTTAGGCTTTGTTTGGGCCTTTAAGGTAAGAATTTCTATATAATGTTTTCAAAATTATAATTAATTATTTAACAATTACTAATGTTTGTTATTATATTGTTTGTAGATTTGGATATTCGAGGCTTTCCCCAGCATGCGGACATATGCATTAAAATCCTCAGATGATATTCCTAGGGCTATTTCCTGGAAGAGGAAACGTATGTTGGATTGGGAAGACTTAATACCATATGCTACAATAAATAATGTAAGTTAACACAAATACTATCATATATAAACAAGTTATTAACAGTAGACATTTAACTTTGTTTTAGTTTTTATATTTTTAGGAGGCCAACACTCCATTAATGAGACTGACACCCACGGAGGCTGAGCTTGCCACTGATTGGTGGCAAGCTAGTCAGCGTTTTTTTGATGGCACGAATGATGAGCAACCTCCACTTCCTCCACTTCGAGAGCCATCACCTCACCCAGAGCCATCACCTGATCGACCCGACTATACACCTCTACAACGAGAGCCATCACCTATCCCGTCACATCATCGAGTTTCTTCTCCACCATCACCTCATGATAGGCGACCGACAAAGATGCCACGACTTCTATCTCCCTGTTCTCCACCTCCACGGGATGAGTCAAGGGAGTTACGTGATGAGGTCAATGCCTTGCGTGAGGAGATCGGTACTCTACGCGATAACGATGGTGCATGGCGTGTGGAGGTGTCTACTTTACGTGAGATGGTAGTATTGTTGCAGAATGAGGTTCATACTCTACGCAACGAGGTAAGTTTAAGATTTTCCATATTTAACTTGATGATAAATTTACTCGTAATTTCACTTAAATTAACCATTTCACTTAGATTGCTTAGTAAATTTATTCGGTTGCTGCCAAAACTGCTAAACTTTTTACTTTAACACTGTGAAGTTAGTATTTGTCTTTGTTTTGTCTTTTGGTCGAAAGTTTGAAATATATTTATCTTTGTTTTCACTGTTTAAATATCATGTCTGTTTATTTACTGATATTTGTATTTTTATTTAGCGGACCGATAAGGTGGATGCTTTACGTCGGGTTTTTCTTGCACGACAGAGTTCACGCATCAGACGGCGTGCACGTGCTATTAAGTCTCCGTATACCCCAATAGTGCGAAGACACCGCAAGAAGAAGCCCGACTCGCCTATCATCCCTCAAGAGTCCACTCCTATCGTTGAAGAGGCCCCTATCATTCCTTGAGAGTCCCCTCCCACCGTTCAAGAGGCCACTGTCATCGTTAAAGAGGTCCCTCCCACCATTCAAGAGCCCGATTCACATGGCGTCATATGTAGGATTCTTGAGAAACCCTCTGACGTGCCGGACATGATGGATTCAAGTTGGCTCTGGTATGAGTTACCGGCCAGTACCATACCGATATCTGAAGAGGAGAGGAAACAACTACCGGACACAATTCTGGATAACACCCTTTGGGCTAAGACCGCAGTTGATTTTTATCTACATGAGCGAAGCCATGGGTGTTTCACTGACATATGCAAGCTCAATGATGATATCTATTTGTTGCTTGATCGGTCTTGGTGGGGCGTATTATTAGGGGTCGAAGACAATGGCTATTTCGATGGAGGGGTAAGTCTTATATTTTTCTTATATTTTCATTTGATTAATTTGTTTAAAAATTAATGTAATTCACTAATATATGTATTTTTTTGTAAAACAGCATATCGATGTGTGGGTGTCACGTCTACTAATAATTAGGAAACTTAAGGAAAATAAAAGAAATACATGGTATACAATAATGCCGACGGCTTTTAACGCAGTTCACTTGAAGAATCAACGAGATGAATCATTTGCGTTGGGCAATGGACAAGCTAAACTTTATCCTGCATGGTGGGAGGTCGATAAGGTTAGTGTTTATTTTAGATTGAGTTTAAAGGTATTCATAAATAAGTGCGCAAATGAATGAATTATTACTTATGATTGCAGGTGTTTATCCCTGTTTTGGAACGTAACCATTGGCTTCTCGTCGAGCTTCAGATCCCATCCCTTAAGGCAATAATATATGACAGCATGATAAATTACATATCATTGGCTGATTTAAGAGATATTATTAAGGGATGGAGCTCTTATTTGGCTAAATACTTGGATGCGATAAATTATTGGACTCGTTCTGGAGACAAGAAGCCAAAGAAGCTCAATATTACAGTTAGCAGAGACGAGACCGCACCACAACAAACGAAAGGACCCAGAGGGGATTGTGGTCCTCTCGTATGCTTGGTGTTGGACCGTTTGATCACAGGAAGTATAAAGTATCTACCTCCCACCGATATAGATAGAGCTGCAGTAGGCTTGTGGTTTCGACATTATATGGCTAGATCGATATATACGAGACGCTGCCTACCTGCATCCGCGTTATAAAAATGTCCATAAACAATTGGTATGTTTATAGGCTTGTGGTTTGAAAATGTTTGGTTAAGTACCTAGAATTCAATAATTTGCTGTTTGTAGGTTTTAGATGTGTAGAAAGTGTTGTTTGAGCAAATGTTTGGTTTATGCAGGTTAATCTCAGAAGTGAGCTGCGTGAAAATGATGTATGGCTGCAAAAGTTGATTCAATAGTAGAAGTGTTATTTTCTCTAATAATTATTGCTTATTTTTTGATTGTTTAATTGATTTGTAAAAGGTGATTTGTAAAAGTTGATTTGTTTAATTGATGTTAACATAATTCTTATTTGTGCTTGTTTAATTGATTGAAATGTAATGGTTGATTTTGTTGATTTCAATCTGCATTATGTTGAGGGCAAAAAGTACTATCGCAATGCGAAATGAAAATCGCAACGAGAGAATCGCAACGCGAAAATGAAAATCACAACGCGAAATTAAATTCGCGTTGCGATTTTCATTTCGCATTGCGAAATTAGCGTTGCGATTTTCATTTCGCATTGCGATTCTCTCGTTGCGATTTTCATTTCGCATTGCGATAGTAATTTCCGCGTTGCGATGGACATTAAGATGATTGCCTATTAAGTGATAACAACTGGAACATATCATAGCAATTTTCAAACTCAAGTTACTAATACATGCCTAACTGAAAATGTTAAAAGTTCACACATAAAATCTACATAATACAACGTTTGCATTTAAAAATCACCTAAGTTAACAGTCCCAAAAGGTGAAGCCAGTTGTGATTGGGATTTTAAAGATGATTGCGATTTTGATTGCCTTTTCTTGACACCATATGAGCTTTGGATTTTGATGATGATCCATATTTTGGTAGAGGAAAAGATGATTGTGATGGCACTGGTGATCCACATGTCAACCTTGTATGACCACTTTCCTTGCACCGACTACATGTCGATCTCTTCTTCTCTTCACCCTTAGACGGTATACGATCGTGACTTTTTGGTCGGCCAGGTAGCCTTCTGTCCATGGCTGGTGGCAAAACTGTTTGTAAGTCATCTGGTATGTCCCACTCAGAAGGATGTGAAATAGGGTAGACAATCTCGGCATAAGTCTGTCGATATACTTCTGTAGTGTAGCAATCCATAGCGTATGTGCTTGAATCATCTTGGTTTAGATGAAGAGCAACTTTTATAACATGGCCACATGGATAACCAGATGTTTGCCATTTCATACAACTACACGTCCTTGCATTTAGATCGACAAGCCCATTTAAGTTATTATCCAGTACTTCAAACAAAGTGTTTGAACATGGTTCAACTCTCCATGACGTTGACTTCACAACACGTTTCGTTATCTTTTTTCAGTCCATGGTGTAACACGATGTTCCAATGTTCCTGTAAATTTAAATAAATAATACTTAGTAAAATATATGATAAGTTACGAATTCAAAGAAATAATACATGCATGGTTTCTTTTCTTGTAGTACCACTGTTGAATAGAGGCTCGAAAAAACTCCATTAACATAGTAATGGGTAATTTCCGGGAATGACGACTTAGAGCGTTAATTGATTCTGCACTATTAGACGTCATGAAACTATATCTTGCTCCAAGTTGATGTACTCTTGACCATATTTCAAACCCGACATCTTCTAGTGTTTGAGCACACTGAGGCAAAACACGTCTTAAACAGTTTATATGCTTATTGAAATCCACTTCCCGATAAGCCTTTACAGCCTTCCAGTATGTCCATTTGTGCTTTTTTATACCAGCAGACCTTGATTTTAGATTTCTATACAAATGAACACCACAAAGTCCATGAAAAGCATCTGAGAAACACCTTCTAACAGCGTTGTCAATTGAGTTTGCCCTATCGGATATGATTGTCAGATTGCTAATAGGACCTATGCAATCCCTAAGATGCCCCATAAACCATGTCCATGAATCAGAGGTTTCAGATTTGCCAACCCCGTAAGCTATTGGCAATATCCCATTGTTAGCATCCATGGCTACTGCTAATAAGTTTACTCCAAGGTATCGACCTTTCAAATGTGCTCCGTCAACTATAATAACTGGGCGCATGCAAGTAATAAACGAACGAATCTACAAAATAATATACACAAGAAATATAATCATTTAAATTTTAAATGCATGTAACTAACAGAAATGAGTCAACAGAATATATTGATTTACTAACCGCAGCACCAATGGCGATAAACAGCAACTCAAAGCGTCCATCTCTATCTGTTTTGATATGAGTTACCGACCCAGGATTTTTCAGCTTTAAATTGTGACAATAAGCCGGCAGTTGGGCAAACGATGCTTCTGGCGACCCCCTCAACAATTCCAAGGCATAACATTTGGCTCTCCAAGCTTGAGAATATGATATACTAATCTTGAACCGAGCATTCATGTCAGTCATAATTTCATGTCCCCGATATACCCTGCCATTCAAAAACATTAACTCAGCCAGAAAACCACCCAACACCTTTTTGTTTGCCTGTCTATGGTGAGGAAAAACTTGGGTTCTTGAACATGTATGTTTATCAATAAAAGTCCTAACTTGAAACATTGCGCAATCTTTTATCCTCTTTGCAATCATACGCCACGTACAGTTTTTGTCAATCGTACACCTTGTTTCAAAACGATCTTTGCTTGATTTGTTAACTTTTAGTTGATAGCCATCTTCCACACATTTCGTATACAAAGCTATCTTCAAGTCTTCCTTTGTATCAAAACAATCATCTTTCTTGATACGAATAACTTTTGTGTAACAATCAACTGCTTTCTTTGCCAACTCTTCTTCCGGTAACTGAAGTAATTCTGGCATATTCCAGTTATACTCCCGTGGCATTTTCTTTTCTTTGGGGACTTTTTCTTCTTCTTTTTCTTCTTCAGGATTATATGAATTACAGAATGGATGTTCAACATGTTCATTCACAGTCGTAACTTCCTCCTCATTATCATCGACAACATCTTCCTCGGCAACGGGTGTTTCATCATCAAAATTCGGGTATTGACCAGTATCAAAATCATTACACGCAGGGTCTGTTTCTTCTTCTGAAACATCATCAAAATCCGTGTATTGACCAATATCAAAGTCCGGGTATTGACCAAGATCAAATTTCGAATACTGACTAGTACTCACAATTTTTTCTCTTGGCTCATCATCGTCTAATTGGTCAATACGAAAACCGGAATTTGGTGCTGAAAGTTGATTTGGATTTGGATTAGAGAAAAGATGTGGGTTTTTTGACCCACTTAGTTGATTACTACCCGCTACTGACCTAACAATACTACTTCTAGGTTCAACAACATACAATGTAACATCATCACTTGAAACATTAATGTAAGCAATGAATCGTTCAACATCTTCATTGTCGGTTAACAAATAAACTTTACCATTTCTCTGATAAGATAGCCTAAATCCACTTAGGGGCTCTAAATTCAATTTCTTTGAAACACGTAACATTAGGGTTTCATAAGTTAACTTCTTTAATGACAGTTTTAGTTGAAGATTCATGGGTAAAGGCATATATTGTAAAACACCATGAACATTCTCCCATGACCCTCCAAAACACAAATCTATCCAAACATGATCAACATTAGATGATTTCATGGTTGTAACTAAACAAACGAGATGCGAAACTAAGACCTGTTGCCGGATGGGGAAGGATGTCGTTGGATATTGGAACGAATGTCGCCGGAGAGAGTGATAGATGGAGATGGAATGAGTTGCGATTTAGGGATTTAGGTTATGAGTTGTTGCTGCTGCGTATATATATACACTCAAAATTTGGCTTGCGAAACTAAAACCTGTTGCGAACTTTGAAACTCGCATTGCGATTCTGTATTATCTCGTTGCGAAAGTCAGAATCGCGTTGCGAAAGGCAATCATTTGACCATCGCAATGCGAAATGCAAATCGCAACGATAGAATCGCAATGCGAAATGAAAAAGGCAACGAGGATTAACATACATAAACTTTTAACAATTATTATTGAATTCTAGGTACTTAACCAAACATTTTCAAACCAAAAGGAGTATATATGTTAACAAAACTTGCATTTGACTTACCAATTAACAATGGACACTTTCATAACGCGGATGCAGGTAGGCAGCGTCTCGAATATATTGCTCTAGCCATATAATGCCGAAACCACAAGCCTACTGCAGCTCTATCTCTATCGGTGGGAGGTAAAAACTCTGTGCTTCCCGTCGTCAAACGCGCCAAGCAAAGGCATACGAGAGGACCACAATCCCCTCTGGCTCCCGGCGATTGCTGTGGCGCGGTCTCGTCTCTGACAACTGTGACATTGAACTTCTTTGGCTTCTTGTGTCCAGAATGAATCCAATACTTAATCCCATCCAAGAATTTAGCCAAATGAGAGCTCCATCCCTTGAAAATATCTCTCAAATCATACAGTGATATGTAATTGATCATGTTGTCATACACTATTATCTTCAGGGATGGGAGCTGAAGTTGGACGAGAAGCCAGTGACGACGTTCCAAAACAGGGATAAACACCTGCGATCATAAGTAATAATTCATTTATTTGCGCACTTATTTATGAACACCTTTAAAAAAATTTAAAAAATAAACACTAACCGTATCGACCTCCCACCATGCAGGATAAAGTTTAGCTTGTCCATTGCCCAACAAAAATGATTCATCTCGTTGATTCTTCAAGTGAACTGCGTGAAAAGCCGTTGGCATTATTGTATATAGCGAATTTTTTTTATTTTTCCTAAGCTTCCTTATTATTAGTAGACGTGACACCCACGCATTGATATGCTGTTTTACAAAAAAATACATATATTAGTGAATTACATTAATTTTTAAACAAATTAATCAAAATCATATATAAGACAAATATAGTCTTACCTCCCCATCCAAATAGCCACTGTCTTCAACCCCTAATAGCACACCCCACCAAGACCGATCAAGCAACAAAAACATTTCATCGTTGAGTTTGCTGATGTCAGTGTAACACCCTTGGCTCCGCTCATGTAGATAAAAATCAACTGCGGTCTTAGCCCAAAGGGTATTATCCACAATTGTTTCCGGTAGTTGTCTCCTCTTCACTTCAGATACCGGAAGGGTACTAGCCGGTAACTCATACGAGAGCCAACTCTCATCCATCATGTCCGGAACCGGTGGGGGTTTCTCAATACTTCGATATATTACCCCATGTGAATCGGGCTCTGGAATGGTAGGAGGGACCTCTTCAACGATGACAGTGGCCTCTTGAACGGTGGGGGGGAATCTTGAGGGAGAATAGGGGCCTCTTGAACGATTGGAGGGGACTCTTGAGGGATGACCGGTGATTCGGGCTTCTTCTTGCGGAGTCTTCGCACCATTGGGGTGAACGGAGACGTAATAGCACGTCCACGCCGTCTGATGTGTAAACTCCATCGTGCAAGGAAAACCTGACGTAAAGCATCCACCTTATCGGGCCGCTAAAAAAAATTAATACATAAATCAGTAAATAAACAGACATGATATTAAACAAAGACAAATATGTTTCAAACTAGCATTGTATTCACCCAAATCATTATTCTATCATAGTTCACAAAATGCTCAGATAACATTCCAGAAGTAAGCACTTATAAACATTTAAAGGACAACATATATAAACATTCCAGAAGAAGAATAGTTTACTTTCGCAACACGAAACTTAAAATCGCAACGCGAAATGACTATCGCAACGCGGAAATGGCTATCGCAATGCGAAATGAAAATCGCAACGACAAAATCGCAACGCGAAACATAAATCGCATTGCGATTTTCATTTCGCGTTGCGATTTTGTCGTTGCGATTTCATTTCGTATTGCGATTTTGTCGTTGCGATTTTCATTTCGCATTGCGATAGCCATTTCCGCGTTGTGATAGTCATTTTCGTGTTGCGAAAGTAAACTATTCTTCTTCTGCAAATTGAAACTTGAATGGATTGCATTACTTCAACCAAAAGACAAAAACAAAACCAAAAACAAATACTAACAAAAACAGTTTGGCAGCAACCGAATGAATTACGAGTATGAAAAATCTTAAACTTACCTCGTTGCGTAGAGTATGAACCTCATTCTGCAACGATGCTACCATCTCACGTAGAGCGGCTACCTCACCGCGTAATGTAGACACCTCAACACGCCATGCACCATCGTCTTTGCGTAAAGTACCGACCTCCTCACGCAAGGCATTGACCTCATCACGTAACTCCCCTAACTCATCCCGTTGAGGTGGAGGTGGAGAACAGGGAGATAAACGTCGTGGCATCTTTGTCGGTCGCCTATCTTGCGGTGATGGTGGAGAAGAGGCTCGATGATGTGACAGAATATGTGATGGCTGTCGTTGTGGAGGTGTATAACAGCCGGGTCGATCAGATGATGGCTCTGGGTGAGGTGATAGCTCTGGGCGAGGTGATGGCTCCCGAAGTGGAGGCTGCTCATCAACCGTTCCATCAAAAAAACGCTTACTAGCTTGCCACCAATCAGTGGCAAGCTCAGCTTCCATGGGTGTCAGACTCTGTAGAGGAGTGTTGGCCTCCTAACAATATAAAAGCTCAAACAAAGTTAAATGTGTACTAGTAATAACTTATTTATAAACATATGGTAGTATTTATGTTAACTTACATTATTTATTGTCGTATACCGTAGTAAATCTTCCCATTGCAAGGTTCGTTTCCTCTTCCAGGAAATAGCCCTGGGAATATTATTTGAAGTTTTTATTGCATATGTCTTCATGGCGGGAAAGGCCTCAAATATCCAAATCTACAAACAATATAATAACAAACATTAGTAATTGTTAAATAATTACTTATAATTTTGGAAACATTATATAAAAATTCTTACCTTAAAGGCCCAAATAAAGCCTGTCAAAGTGTATTTGGAACCATCGCCATGCAAACTTTTTCGATCATCCAAGGCAGACGATAACTTATTCCATGTAGCTTTCCATAAATACGAGCCCCACGGAAACAGGTTCCACGCATTTAGGTCTTCTACCAATTTGATTAGATTATTTGGAATAGGTTGTCTGGCCTCTCTGCCTAAAAAGCCGGCATGCAAAAGAATTAGAAGGCATACTCGGACAACGTCGACGTCATCCATCCGAGTAAAACCATCTTTATTATTCAAAAATCTTGTCAGGTCTTCTACGTGTAGACTCGGCCTCTCCAGCTCAGGAAAAACCCGGGATAGCCATGATGGGAGGGTAATGTGTCTACTGTACCGACCTACATCACCGTGTCCGAAGCGTAGACCGGTGATTAAGCAAAACTCCTCCCGCCCAAAACACGTATACGCCGGTGGAAAATCAAACCATATCTCTTCATCACGACGTTGTATAGTCTCTGGTAGATCTCTAGTCATGGTTTGAAGAAACAGGTGTGTCAACATCGCATCTCCACCGGGATGTTGTACTTTCAGCCATGGCCCGAAGCATGTATCCTCAAACATTTTTCTTTGTGCAGGTGAAAGCTTCGACGCAATTGTTTTGGCCAGGCTGACTTTATTTCTCAAGGTCAATTGAGCCGAATAAAAGTTCTACAAAAACAATAAGCATACTAAATTAGATATACCAAAAACTACACTGTGAAAATATACCAAAAACAATAATAAACATAAATAGTAGTAGTTTATTCTTCAACTTAATATGCAACACTGTGAATTTCGTATTTGTCTTTGTTTTTTGGTTGAAGTAATGCAATTCATTCAAGTTTCAATTTGCAGAAGAAGAATAGTTTCTGAAAATGAAAATCGCAACACGAAAATGACTATCGCAACGAGAGAATCGCAACGCGAAACTAAAATCGCGTTGCGATTTGCATTTCGCGTTGCGATTCTTGGTTGATTTAATAAGCAATCTAAGTGAAATGGTTAATCTATTATTGAAATTACCAGTAAACTTATCATCAATTTCAATATGAAAAACCTAATAATAATGCAAAAATTTCAAAAAGAAAATAATTAAAAAAACTAACCCTCGTTGGTTGATTTGGTTGATTTTCCATTTCTGATTGTGAGGGTGGCTCTGAGAGATTTAGATAGACGGATTTCGCCGGAGATGGGGACGGATTTCGTCGGAGATGGGTGAGAGAGTGAGAGATGGAGATGGGACTGAGTTGTGATTTTAGGTTTTAGTTATGAGTTGCAATTACGGGATATACTGTGGACAGTTCAGTGTTCCAATATATTAATATTCATGTTTGGAATTTAAAAATAAAATACTTGGCCAGGATACTAATGGCGCTTTGAAAATCGCATTGCGATTATGTATTATCGCGTTGCGAAAGACAGTATCGCGTTGCGAAAGTAAGTATCTCGTTGCGATTTTTTATTATCGCATTGCGATAGTCAGTATCGCATTGCGATTTTCCCAATTCGCGTTGCGATTTACTTATTCGCATTGCGATTTTCCCAATTCGCGTTGCGATTTACTTATTCGCATTGCGAATTGGGAAAATCGCAACGATACTGTAGACCATCGCAACGCGATTTTCAACTATCGCATTGCGAAAATGCAACGCGAATTTGCGATAATGGAGATCGCGTTGCGAATTAGCGATCGCATTGCGATTTTGTTGGTCATTTTGGCAAATCCGGAAAAAGTTGGTTAAAATCGTATATTATATGGGATTTTTGGTCACTGAGGTTATTTTTTCTTTAAATTATTATGTTATTGTTAATGTTGATTGACTTTTAGGGTTTGTTTAGTTGAGGGAAGCCATATTTTATGGGAATAGAATCTACATTTTTCAGTTTGGTTGGTCGAAAATGTTATTTTCGATAATCTTACATTATCAATAGTATATTTTTTGGAATATATTATCGGAAATGTCATTACCTCACTTTCCTTAGGTATTGTTGGATTACCAGTGTTTTGGAATAAAATGCCCTTAATTTTTTTTTCAAAAATATTCTTATTCTGTCATTAAATAATAAAAATTCTACGAATGTTAAATTAAAAATTTATCTTTAAACTATTTTAGATTTACAAAAAAATCTATAATTAAAATTTTATATAAAGTTCGGAGGTTAAAATAAAATTTTACTCTTTCATTAAATCTTTTCAATTTTGTAAAAAAATTTATGAATTTAAATTTTTTAAAGAGAATATATAAATATTTTCCAACTTGTTAAAAAATAAAATATAATAAGGATAATTTGGTTAAATATATATTCCAATAATCTTTTATTTCTTTAACCAAACACGATAATCTTACATTCCTGCTAAACCAACCAAACACAAAATTCAACATTCTCAGTAATCCTATTACCTTAATCTTTTATTCTCACTGGTAATCTTATATTCCGTGAACCAAACGCACTCTTAGGATTAAGGAAGATGATGTATTTGATTAAATTATTGTTATCATTTATTATTGGGCAGTCCAAATCCAACCAAAATCAAGCACAATATTCGATTAGATTTGGTTAGGAACAAGCCACTTAAATTATTTCAGGTACAAGGTTGAAACTTAAAGTAAATTTTACTATTTAACATCGTTATTGATATATTTTATAATAAAAAACGTAATATATATATATATATATATATATTTAATATTTAATATATTTTTATTTATAAATAAATTTAAAATAAATTTAAATAATAAATCTATTATCTAATATATATATATATGATTTATAGCAAGAATCTTGTGACGAAGTATGCTTTGTTGTAAAGTACTAATTTACTTTACCTCAAAATTCGTAAACAACGCCGAAAACCGGTAATAATAAAGATAAATTACATTTTTAGTATCTCAACTATTATTTTTATTATGTTTTGGTAATTTAGTTATTTCTTTTTCAAAATCGTAGTTAATGTTAGGTTGAGATGATTATAAGGTAGTATTTATTTAAAATCTTTCTTAACTATTGAAAACATACACATATTATGTAGATGCAGTTGCTCGACCCATAATCTATGAGAAAAGCAATTTTCTCATTCACCACTAAAACTATGATAAATATTTTTATTCTTCTCTCTTACAAGATTACAAAGTTGTTATGAATTCTACCGTTGGTCTCACCACTAACTTGTCAACTATAGCATGAAGAAATCAGTTGGTCGAAGATTTCATAGTCAACACGGTGTTTTTATTACAAACATTGCTGCTATAAGTTAGCTTTCTGACATTCATTATTTTTCTTTATTCATAATGATTTTTTTGGGTGCATGCTTATGTTTCACATTTATTGTCTTCTACGGTGTTTTTATAGACTTAGTTTCATTAGAAAAAGAAATCAACAGAGAATCAGTCTAATTTGAACCATTCAAAGGTCAATCAATTACTTTCACCTAATTGATTCACTAGTTATTTTCAATCCTATACTTTGCTTATGCACTGGTTGGACTCTCGGGGTTATTAGTTCTGCGTAATTTATGTCTTAAAAAGTATATGATGATTAAATTTAAGTGTAATTTGTGAGTAATACAAATACCATTAAGAAATTAAGGAGAGTGATTAAGAGTGTTGTTGAAATAGATAATTAATCATTGAATAATTTTGTCCTTCTGCGATTCCTATAAAAAGAAAATAGTCTATCATTAATATTTTACATATCGAAGAATCTATTTATTCTCTTCTATTGTTGTTTTTCTCTGCCGGAAAAAAAATAATGTTGATTGAGTTTCGTATTTTTCAATTGGATGTACGAATATAAAAGCGTTATGTTAATTTTAAGGACGTTATTGGTCTTATGATTATATCGATCATAATTAATCATTGGTATTCGATTTATTGATCGACTAATTTAGATTAGATACTGCAAAGTCAAGGGTTACCCACCTAACCTAATTTGCTCCATTCGAGAATGCTAAGATTCGAACTCTTGACTTTGCTTAAGAAATCTAATGTCTTATCTCAATAGACCAATTGATTGTTGGTACTATTTTTATTAAATAGGGGCGGGTTAAATAAATGTAATTGAAATCGAGTCACTATTTGTGTTTTATATGCAATTGTGATTTTAATTTGGGTAGGTATCATGTATATAATGTCGAAATTGTAATTTTGATACTATTTAAGTAATTTAACTAATATGTTATTCTATAAGACAAGTTATTATATGTTTTATTATAAAAATTCGATGACCGAACATGTTAAAATTTCTATGTGATTTGTAAAATGTGAAGTCGTAATGAAATTATGCTAATTCCACGTTCAACATATAAACGAGCCAAATACTACATTTGATATTGAAATTATATAACCATAATCTGCAGATCAGCAGCAAAAACTGGCACACTAAGGCTACAAAGAGTTTTATTAAATTAAAGAAATCTAGCAAAAATAATCTTAGGAGCTAGTAGCCATTGCTAAAGGAAACTTGAAAGAAAATATCAGAGCTTCAAAGTAAGATCGAGTGCAGATGTATCTGTTGTTGGTGGTGATGCCACTGCTATAAATCCTATTTTCGAACTTTGAGTTGAATTTTGAGTCAAGTCCAATGCCTGGTTAGTGCCAACTCTTTGATCTTCATTCACCTGCCTGAAGCTCCCTGGCCAGAACAAGTCTACATCGTCATCTTCAACGTATATTGGGATTCCAAAATACCCTTGATCGAACCGTGCACCAGTTCCTGTATCTATAGGCATATTGGATGATGGCATGATCCCTTGGTGCATAGCGGAATGAGCTTTGATCCCAAGTGATCGGAATGTCGACCCGTGAAGGGGCAGAGATGCTAAGCTCGTATACCTCTCGGATAATATCCCCATCCGCATCACGCGCTTTGCCATTGTCCTCTCCCTCTTATGAGCATTTTGGTGTCCACCTAGTGCTTGTGAGCTATAGAACTTGCGCCTGCAGTAATTACAAGAAAAAATCCTCGCAATTGTGGCTGGCAAAGTGTCGGTCGCCGTAGTCTCACCCGTGACACTCTTCATCTCAGTATCAGTGGCACCGAAGTGCAGGGTCAGGTTGAGGGAGACAAACCCCGAATGTGGTTGAACCTTGACGGGATTGGAGAGGCATGAAGCAGTGGTTGCGGTATCCTTTGAGGGATCCGGGGAAGCGGATCTGTTGGAAGCCACTCGGCTATTTGATTCGGAGACGTTTTTGAATTCTAACCCGAGGTTTAGTGGTGCCATTCTCAGGTATAGCAGCAAGTTCCGTGCCCGTTCAGTTCGATTTGGTACGATTGCTACACTACTAATAAGTTAGCTCTTCAAAACCTGCACACAACTTGAATATAAGATAATAAATACAGGAACACAAATAAGAGGATGTTAAGATTCGTCAATCACGGAGCAAAGAGCAAACACTATGGGTAGAATCAAATTTACATAATGTCCATCCCCTTTTCCAATATGACACTGAATGAAACTGGACTGGATTGAGTCACTTCATTGAGTGCATTAACTCACTCGGTACCTAAGACTGGGTAAGTGCTTTAACTCACTTATAGTAGTACAAAACCCCGGATTCTAACTCGGTTAACCTTAGAACTAACTGGCTAAAAGGTACAAGAGAGTAATGAAGAAAGAAACAGAGAAATGGACATAGTGATTCAAAATACAGGTGAGATTTATATATACAGACAGACATACTTGCATATAGATAACTAAGAATCACCTATGTCCAATTCTAAAATTAAGGATGTGGGTGAATTAGCTGATATGCATGGAACTGATGAAAGAAAATCCCAAGCTGAAAACAGCAACAAATTTAAAATGATACTAATAACAACACTGCAAAAACTGGAGCTTAAAATCAGTAACAAAACAGAAAGAAAATCAAATCCATAACCTATGAGACAATTGTGAAAAAGATTCTTACTTGGCATGATATAATACTTTGTAAGTTACGAGCTGAAGTATCAAGAGACAAAATCACTGTAATCTGTGGGTGCTTTTTTATTCTTCTATTTTCTACACAGATAATACTGTGATTGTTCAAGAAGAAAAAGAACATAAATGGGATAAGATTGCCAGGCAGGAGATGGAAAGGAGAGAGAGGGAAAAGAGGTGTACAATTATGGGAAAGCAGAGGTGTATGAGGGAGCAAAGTCAGAGAATTCACAAATCCAAAAAGAAAAAAAATAAACACACTAACAAGTGTGTGTTGAATTATGGGCTCTTCTAGTGTTCCAATAGCTACAATTCAATGAGTGGAGAGAGAAAAGAGGGATAGATATATACCATAAACAACACAACAGAGAAAGTTGTTTGTGGTCAGATTCTTCTTCCCATGCCTACTTATGGAATTTGCATACCAATCTAGCCCATTACATGGTCCATGAATCCAATTGCATTGCTTGGGTTCTATCTCAATTTGGTAGATTGATGCAAGATGATATTTGTCCAAATGGAACATCTATGTTCTCTGTCTTGTCCTCCTCTATTTCATTAAAAATATATATATATGAAAAATTGACACAATAAAGTACAAAGTGTACACGACTTGGTCCACGTTATGAATTCAAATCTGTTATCATTGTTTCTAGCAACTTGGTATTTGGTTGTCCTGATTGTTGTCACCTTCAGCAATTTGGGAATTGTATGCCTAAGCTCCAACCACATACTTTTGCTTTTAAAAGTCTCGCCCTTCATGATTAAGTTTTTAACCTGTAATATTAATGTAAGAAAATTATGTTATATATGAATTGTATAAATATAAATTTTAGTTTATACAAATATGCCAATTTTAAAAGATTTCATCATATTTATGGTTTAAGCTAGGGTTTTAAGATTTAAGGATTAGGGCAGTAGATTTTAGGATTTGGATTTATAATAGAAAAATTATGTAAAATAATTTGTATACAACTTGTGTATCAAATAATAGCTTAAAGTAATAATATATATAAATATATTTCAATCCCCATATCAATTTAAACTAAGAAAAATGATTATATCATGACATAAATATAAAAAAAATTATTTTACAAAACAGGAACCTAATTGAAAAATATATAAAAAGAGGAGTATTACAACAATTATATTTAAATATATAAAAAATTATACTATTATCCAAATCGATTCAGACTAAACATTTTTCATTTTAAACTCGAATCTAACCCGACCACAATCTTTATAAAACTCAATCCAACTCGAACAAAATCAATTATTTTAATATTCCTATTGGATCGCTTTAAGACCCATCGAATTCATGTGAAATTAGAATCCTTACTTTCGTCTTCAATCAACCAAACTTTTGACCCACATACTTGATTCTATCAACACAAGAATCATATCTTTGGTAATGATAAAACCAAGTTCTCCAAAATAAGAATGCAAGTAAATCCATTTGTTCATATAATTTATTGGTTCACTTTCATGTGTCTACCACGGAAGCTGCTCTCAACCTGACGTTGGGGCAACCTACTCCCCTACCTCCCCTTAACCTCCATTGTATATGAGAATAGAGTTTTGTTGTTGTTGTTTCATGTGTCTAAAAAGGTGACAAATATGATTATAGAGTCAAAAAGAAAGGTACTTTACAAGAAGGTCCCTTACATTATTGCATCCAATGGGCGAATGATTATTAATAATAATGATAATCAAAGTAATCAATAAAGAACGAAAATGTCATCGTATCTTTGTTCTATCGAGTTTGAGAAGATTTGCAGGCTTTGCCATTAATAATGAGAGGCACCGACCCTAATCAAATTGGATTTCTTCTTCTTAACAACTTCTTTCAAATGATATTATATATATATATATATATATATATATGTATAGATAGGACCGATTATAGAATATAAAATTTAATTATGTACAAATGTATGATCATTGGATAAGTAAAAATAGATGACTGAGATTAATAATAGAAAATAATAAAATATTTATTTAAAAAAATAAGGAATCGATTTTTGTTGTTTATTTTTACACATCAAATGATCTTAAATATATATATATATATATATATATATATATATATATATATATATATATATATATATATATATATATATATATATATATAACATTGACATGTAATGCAAGTGTGTTGAGTTAATCGATCGATGGAATTGGCCAAGAGAGGGTGAATTAGCAATAAAAATTTTGGTGGAAGCTTTTACAGAAAATTGAAAAATATTTGCACAGCGATTTAGAGTGATTCGACTTTCTCAACCAAAGTCTACGTCCACTACCTTAGCTATCCACACTAAGGATTTTCCAATAAATTCACTAATTTGTTCTTTCTTTTAAGGACAAAGAGTAACCTTACAACTCCCTCAAGAATTATACCTCAATTTTTTAGCACACTCTCTCCCAAAGAGAAATACACAAATTTCGTAAACTTACAAGAAAACCTCACAAAGTAAGATGTTTGCACAATTATAGAACAAGAAAAAAACACTAAAAAATATTACAAATGAGCACAATGTGTGTTATTGAAAGCAAAATGAATATTGAAGGAAAATTGGTTTGATTTTCACAAACTTAGTGTTTGATGCTTTTTCTCTTGTCTCTCAATGATTTCTTATTGATCAATGGCTTCAGAACTTGTTTAAATACACAGTGGGATGATTCTAACCGTTGGGAACCATTTGGATGAAGTTAGAGCCGTTATAGAGTGAAAAACCACTTAAATTTGTATGTTGGGAGCAGGGGGTATTGATACCCCTTCATAGGGTATCGGTACCTGCAGTGTAAAATTTAAATATTTCGACTGTTATATGCCTAAGGGTATCGGTACCTCATGAGTAGGGATGGCAACGAGCTGGGTTCGGGCAGGGTATTGGTTCCCATGTCCCCATCCCCGTTTAAAAAACCCGTACCCGTTTAAAAAAACTGCGGGGATTTAAACGAGGATCCCCATCGGATAATCGGGGAAAACTGCGGGGAAACGAGTATCCCCGTTTAGCATAAACGGTTATTTAAACGAGTATCGGGCCGGGTATATATATTTAAATTAAATATATAAATATTATATATATATTTTTAATTTAAATTAATTTATTAATATTATATATATAAAATAATTATTTTTAATATTTGTCGGGTCGGGTAATTGGGGCGGGGATTACCAAACCCGTCCCTGTCCCCGTTTATCATCCCCGAACCGACCCGTTTAATTCGGTTTTCCCCGTCAGGTTCGGTTTTTTTTGCCATCCCTACTCCTGAGGGGGTATCTGTACCATTGCATGGGGGTATTGATACCTATGAGGGTATCGGTACTATCAGAACATTCTGTTATTTCTCGGAACCAAAATGTTTATAGGAGTATCGGTACCCTATAGGGGGTATTGATACCATACTAAATGAATTTTATTTTTGGCTCGAAATACTTTTAAAAAAATTGTTTCAAAAATATTTTATGATTGAAACTTAATTTTACACTTTAGTAAGGATTAAAATAGACATTTGAAAACTTGGAGTAATGATTTATGATATTCGAATTAATCGAATACATAATGTAAGAATCAATAGAAAACTTAAAATTTATTAAAACTTGATTTGTTATATCGAAATATCAAAATATTTTGACTGAGTGGATGGGGTGAAAGTTGTAGCATTCGTTAAGAATTGGAAATGGAACAGTGTAAGTGACAAAGACATGATTCATTTTCATATGTAAATGAAAATCAAGACATGTTTTTTCCAAAACATTAATACGTTTTTGTCTTTCTTGTAGGAAAGTTGACGCCTTACATAAACAATTAGATATGTTAGATATACGGTAAGATTACACCCAAGATTTGATTAAGATTGTTTTGGCATTTTCGAGGTTATTCGTACTTGGAAAAAAATGAAGTCGTGCTCGGACAATAATAACTCACAGAATTCGGGGGGGAAAAAGAAATACCTACATGTACCATATACATTGTGAGAATTTTTAAGACTTGTTGATCGCATGTTCTAATCTTAGAAAATATTTCTTTTAATAAAATTGATAATTTGAACTGCAACCTTGTTGAATATTGAAATTTGAACTTTAAACTCGTTGAATAATATATAAAAAGTAGACAAGGATCAAGCGAATGGGTAAAATAACTCTTAAGAGTGAAGAGATAACGGTATAAATCTCAAAATTATATATTAAATTTTGATCAAAATGTCACAAAATTAATTACAGATTAAATTAAAGATAATCTTAAAAAATAATGAAGTAATTATGGAGGGGTAAGAGGGATAAATGTTTGGGCATAAGAGAAGATCACATGGCTGAATGAAAGGAAAGGCAAAGAGAGAAAAAGAGGGACCACAGCAGAGAGCATAGAATGTGGCAGTGCAAATTCAAACTCAAGAGAGGAGTGGCAGAGAGCCCAGGGATGCTGTTGGAGGAAGCAACCGCCCGCCCCATGTGAGGAGAGAAAAACCTTTATCATCATTGATTGAACAAAATATCTACACTTATTTTAGGGAAAGTGATGGGTTTTGTGTGGGGATTCTCTAATCACTAACCACCCCCACAGCCACATGATCCTCACCCATGCTCTTTGAGTCGGAAGTAAAAATTTTTGACCCAAAAGCAAAAATCAATGTTTAATTAATATGTCAAGGGTCCCTTAACCATTGTTGGAAGAAAAAAAATCTTATTGTATCTCTGCCGAACGTCCTTCGTGTATCATCTTCGTACTGTGCCTTAAAGTTTATGGAGAAAAAGCCTCTCCGCAAATAGGATCCCAAAACAAGTATTTTAGAATTAATAACTTAAACCTCAAATATTTAATAGTCTTTGAGAAATTATGATTAATTGACATGACATATGATATGTCTATCTGATCTATCAGAACTAATCTATCTCTAATTGACTATATCCAAATAATATGTCAGTCTAAGAATAATTATCATGACCTTACGTTTGACATCAATTCTAATATTCACTATAAAATCTCTAAACTAAGACCGAGAGAGGGTGGAACCCAAATTGAACCACCTCACCCTAACTTGTTTATATGCTACCTCACAATAGAGACAAAGAACACTAAACATCAATTAATAACCATTTGTCTACCGAGTATAACTCTCCGTCCAAACTAGAATGAACGAACTGTCAATAATTATTGTAACCTATTTATTTCCATCAATAAGCTTATGTATTTTAATATTTTTAGTTGTATTCTTAGTCCACTTTCTAATGTATGTTTAATTTTATTATTAATTGTTGATCTGACCACTACAAAAATGACATAACCTCTTAATCTTTTTTGTTAATTATTCTTATCAATTTGACTCTTAAAATTACTATTAATTTAATTATTCATTTTTAATCATCTATGTTTATAACTTTTTGAAGGGTCAAATTGATAAAAAAAATTACATATAGAGATTGAAAAAAATATTTTTTTATAATTGCTAGGTCAACAATTAACAATAAAGTAAACAAAATTTAATGGAGATCAAGATTTCCAAATAAAAATATTATATGGACTCAATCTTATAAAATTAAAGTATGAGACTAAATTTTAAATTTTAAAAATAGTACGAGACCTTTGTCTAGAGTCTAATATTATCCAAAATGAAGCAAATAAATCATCTGATTTAGACTTCAATTATAGCAGTGAGCAACTAATTCATTAACTACCATGACATGACAGATAAACGAGGATATGATTTTGATGTGGGTGAACATAAAAAGTCAAATTTTCTTCACCCATATTTTACAAACATTTTAGATATCCATCAATTTATCTCATCATATTTTATTATTTTTTTAGTCTAGACTTCTCAAATTATTTTAAAACTCATGAAAATAAAGAAAATTAAGGTTTAGATGTCTTCTCAAATTAAGAGGTATTTAAAAAAAATCCAAACGGTTAGAAGCATTCTTTTGCGAAGCCGAACATCTTATTTTGAAATTAACCTCATCGAATGACCGTTAACAAAGATGAGAGTATTAGAACGTCAATCATTTAAATATTTTTTTATTTTGAGTAAATTTTATGAAAAACCAATCAAAGGAGAAGAAATAAGAGGGAGATGCAAATATTGTGGTGTTGCTCTTATCGCAAAATGATGACTAATGATGAAAAACAATTGATCGATAATGATGGTTAGAGTATTTACCGGAACCAAAATGAAACATAAATTAAAATTTAATGTCACATAAAACCTTTTAGAATATAGTGATAAATTTGATTCAAAAACTAAAGTTCATAGTAAAGAAGACAATCACGTCATTACCGTTAACAATTACAATACTTACATTAAAATCACAATTAGTAGTGTTAAAATTAAAGTGTTTTAAAGTTTAGCGATAAAACTAATACAAACCCCAATATTAATGCCATTTAATATAAATTATCCTTGCATTAGTTATAATTAATATTTTTTTCACAAGTATGATCATGATTAAAAATCAAATCATGTTTATTACATGTGAAATCAAAGCCAGCTTAGCATATATATACATGTTTAATTCTTTTGAACATGGGTTTTAGATACAACTAACAAAAACTAAAGTAATGTTTTAAATAATTAAGATTAAATTATTAAAAGTAAAAGATCATGTGTCAATTTTGTATATTATTTATTTGAATTTATTAAATTAAAAATACTTGGTAAATAATTTTATTTAAATTATATTCAAATGATTATTATTATAATTTAATTTAATATAAATAATAAATGAAATTATATGAATCTAAATTTGAATATTATAAAAAAAAAATTCAGAGCAATTGCCATCTTTTGGTGTGAATAAGAAAAGAAAAAAAAAAGAATGAGATCCTTGGCTCGTAGCTATGTCTTATCTCTAAGATATGTGACTGTGATTATTGGACCCCCTCTCCCCCATTTTTTAACTAAACTTATTTATGTTTTTGCTATTTTATTTCTTAATATATTTACATTATTATTATTATTATTATTTGTTATACTTCAAATGTCCCATTAAATATATCTTTTATTGACTTTTTAAAAGTTGTAATTTTTAAACCTTGATCATGATTATTTTGAATGTTTTAAATAATTAAATTTTATAAAATATATATTTAAAATTACTTGATTTAAGGTTTTTAAAATATATTTTTCATAATTTGATCAATAATAATTTTAAATAAAAAATTTAATAGAAAAATCAATAAGAGACATAATAGGACAAAATAAACAATAATATAAGTTATCATATAATAATTTAAGTTATTATATAGTTATATAAACTTTAATAATTTAAGTTATTATACAGTTATATAAAGTTTAGTAATAAACTTTTTGTTTTTAAATCAGATCACAAGTTGAATGAAACCCTTTCGGTCTTTCCATTCCTTTTATTGCTCCGAAATAGTTATATAAGAAAAATATTTATTTAAAATTTATTAGTTAATTGACATAATACGTATATTATGAAAATATAATTATTTAAACTCAAAACATTTAAAAAGAAAAATATTTTATTTTACTACTAAAGTTATTTGATGGATTCTTTCAATATTCTCTTCTAAATCAATTCCACTTCACCAATTTTAATATAAACTCAGGATAAGATAAATTATTATATTTTAAGTTCATAATGTAATAAAATACTTTTTTGAATAATTTCTGTGTAAGAGGAAATGAAGAAAAAATTTACTCTTAATAGATATTGAATCCACAACCGAAAAAAGATGAGAGATATCGCTAAGAACTTTTTACTACTTGTTATATAAGTTGTTGATAGTCATCAAAAGATTCTTTAATACACTAATAATCAACTGATTTAACGAAATAAAATAATAAATTATTTAAGTAAGATCATTGATTCATATTTTAATATTATGAATGAAATAAATTGAATTAAAAATTATTTTTATTAAATTATTTTTATTAAATTATTTTATAATATTTAATTTAAATTAATTCATCAATAAAGTAGATATGAGTTATTATTTAATAACTTATTTAAATACGTAAGCTTGCAAGGTCTTTTACCCCGTCTCAAAGTCAATTTTAATTTTAGTTCTTTTAAATTTTAAAGTATTAAGGTAAGATAACATAGAATTGTATTTTAACCCATAATTGAGAAAATCTTAATTTAATATTTTTATTTAATTATAAGTTTATGGAATAAATATATATATTTCTAAAAAGCATTAAGGGGGAAAAACACACACACATACAGAAAAGGTGTGGGTTTTGAGAGCGTTGGTTTATGCTGGTTTTGTGTAGAGGAAGACAAAAGCGTATCTGTCAAAGTCCAAAAAAAATTAATTTATTTTTACTTTAAGAGTGTGTTTGGTTCAGGATATCTCACATTATAAGGGAAATAAAATGTCATTATCCCGTTTGGTTGACAAACATTCTTAGCCCCCCGATAATAAGTTATTCTCAACAGTACTATTTTGGATATATTATCGAGAATGTAATTATCCCATTTCCTTAGGTATTATTATATTCCTGGCGTTTTAGATTAAAATGCTCTTAATTTTTTTTCTTCAAAAATATCATTCTTCTGTCGTTGAATAATTTTTTTTACGAAGGTTAAATTACAAATTTATCCTTAAACTATTTTAGGTTTACAAAAAAAGTCTATAATTAGAATTTTATATGAAGTTCAAGGGTTAAAATGAAATTTTATCCTTTCATTAAACCTATTTATCTTTTTAATTTTGTAAAAAAAAATTATATAAATTTTATGAATTTAATTTTTAAAGAAAATATATAAATTAATTATAGTAATATTATAGTATAATTAAACTTGTTAAAAAATAAATATATAATAAGGATAATTTGGTAAAATATACATTTCAATAATATTTTATTCTTTTAATCAAGCACTATAATATTACATTGCTGCTAAACGAACCAAACACAAAATATAATATTTATAGTAATCTTATTCCTATAGATAATCTTACATTCCGTGAATCAAACGCATAAAAAAAAAACAAAGACGAAAGTTGAAAACATTAGAAAATTGGAGCAAAGATCAAAGGAGAAATTTTTAAAGAACAATAAGAAATGATTCAACGTACTATACTAAGCTATACTTAGTGTATAGGTAGAAATTGTTCCTCTAAAATAATCATATTTCTCTCTCCAAAGGTCTTTCACTTGTGTGTGTGTGAAATTTTTAAAGAAAAATAATAATGATTCAACGTACTATACTAAGTTATACTTAGGGGCTGTTTGTTTAATTTTGAATATAATCATTTAATATTGAATATTGAATCGTTCAATATTCAACGCGTTTGTTTCTCACCTCTGAATGATTCAGTGTTGACTGATTCAACAAAATAGTTTCTGAATCGTGCTGAATGATTCAGTACAGAAGTACATTACGAATGATTCAGAGACATTATCAAACAACATGTCATATTCAGAATTTATTCATACAGAACAAGTAAACAAACAACCCCTTAGGGTGCATTTGATTCATAGAATGTAAGATTACCAGTGAGAATAAAAGGTTACTAGGGAATAGGATTACTAGGAATGTTGTATTTTGTGTTTGGTTAGTTTAGCAAAAATGTAAGATTACCGTGTTTGGTTAAAGGAATAAAAGATTATTGGAATGTATATTTGACCAAATTATCCTTATTATATATTTGTATAATATTACAAATTGTAAAATATTTATATATTTTCTTTAAAAAATTAAATTCATAATATTTATATTTTTTACAAAATTAAAAATATAAAAAAGGTTTAATGAAAGGGTAAAAAAAAAATTTAACCCCTGAACTTCATATTAAATTTTAATTATAGATTTTTTTTGTAAATCTAAAATAATTTAAGGATAAATTTGTAATTTAACCTTCATAGAATTTTTATTATTTAATGACATAAGAATGATATTTTTTAAAATAATAATAATTTAAGGGCATTTTAGTCCAAAACGCCGGTAATGTTACAATACCTAAGGGAAGGGAGGTAATGAAATTCCCGGTAATATACCCCAAAAAATCTACTATTGGTAATAAAATATTACCGGGAATGAGATTCCCGGCCAACCAAACATGGGAATGTGGGATTCCCATAGGAATGGAATCCACATTCCCACGTTTGGTTAGCCCGGGAATCTCATTCCCGATAATGTAAGATTATCAATAGTGGATTTTTTGGGGTATATTATCGGGAATATCATTACCTCCCTTTCCTTATGTATTATTGGATTACCAGCGTTTTAGACTAAAATGTCTTTAATTTTTTTTTCTTTTAAAAATATATTTCTTCTGTCATTGAATAATAAAAATTTTACTAATGTTATTACAAATTTATCCTTAAACTATTTTAGATTTACAAAAAAATCTATAATTAAAATTTTATGTGAAGTTTAGGGGTTAAAATAAAATTTTATCATTTCATTAAACCTTTTATATTTTTAATTTTATAAAAAAATTATATAAATTTTATAAATTTTAATTTTTTAAAATATATATATATATATATTTCAACTTGTTAAAAAAATAAATGTATAATAAGGAAAATTTGGTCAAATATACATTTCAATAATCTTTTATTCCTTTAACCAAACAATGTATTCTTACATTCTTATTAAGTCAACCAAACAAAAAATACAATATTTCAGTAATCTTATTCTCTGATAATCTTACATTCCCACCGATAATCTTACATTCTGTGAACCGTAGTATAAAGTAGAAATTGTTCCCTCTAAAATAATCATATTTCTTTCTCCAAAGGACTTTCACGTGTGTGCGTGCGGTGCGCGTGTGTGTTTTATTTTTATTTTCTGATTTTTGCCTTCTTGTGCTTTGCAGTGAGAGCTCTGAGTAAGTGTTTGTTGGTCATTCTGCAGAATTTGATTTTAATATACAAGTGAAAACAGTGAATGTTCTTTTGTGTTTCTAGTCTTAAAATATAAAATTTTTACGCTTGGGAGAGAATATTAGTGGTGTTTTTTCTCTGTGAAAATTCCATTTTTTTAAATGTTCTAAGAGAAAAAAGGGGGGAAAGAACCCTTTTTTTTTGTAGAGGGAGATATCTTTGGAATTTGAGCTGTTTTACATCTTTTGAGAGCCATGCTTTATCCCTGAGAATCGAAAAGTTGTTCTCTTTCTTGAGTTCTGAGTCTCTCTTCCTCTTGCCGTGATGTGAAAAAAATTATTGCTTTGGTCCATTTATTTGTGCAAGCTTGTAATTATGTTTTCATCACGCAAAACAATGCTACGATTGTACATAAACCTGGTGTTCTAGCTCATCATCGTGTTCTATTGCAGAAAAAAAAGGTATTTGTTGAAATTGTTTGTACTTCAAAGGAAGTTACTTTAGTTACAGTATTTGCATGTTTTTCTTGGGGGCCCTCTTTTTTCTAGCTCAGATATGAAGTGAGTGTTAACAAAGAAAGAAATGAAGAATAACAAGACATGGAGAAACAAGTTGAGATTTTGATTTTGTTGTTCCTTTGCTGATGTGTCTTAAGTTGAAGCAGAGCTAGCACCAGTCAGAGACTGTGAAAGTGAATGAACAAATGGGGACCAAAAGAGGGTACACATTTATTCAAGCTAACAGGGCATGGTTGCCCAAATTTCTGTTGCTTTGGGTAATGGTGATGGCTTTTCTCAGCACATGGATCTACAAGAAAATGGATGCTGACAACAAAGTGAGGAGGAAGGAGTTGTTGAGTAGCATGTGTGAACAAAGGGCAAGGATGTTGCAGGATCAATTCAGTGTTGGTGTTAACCATGTTCATGCCCTGGCCATTCTTGTCTCCACTTTTCATTACTACAAGGATCCATCTGCTATTGATCAGGTTTCTGCTTCTTGTTCCTTAAGTTTAAAAATTTCCATTTAATTTGAAGTTATACATTCGTTGTAGAGAATCTTTATTCTGGTTGATCTTTTGTCTGAGTTTCTGATTGTGCACATTGGGCTATTTTCTCCTTTTGCAAGAAATGCAGGAAACTTTTGCTGAGTACACTGCCAGAACATCTTTCGAGAGGTCATTGCTTAGTGGCGTGGCCTATGCAGAAGGAGTAAAACATTCAGAGAGGGAGAGATTTGAGAGACAGCATGGCTGGACAATAAAGACAATGAAGTGGGAACCTTCACCTATTCGAGATGAATATGCTCCTGTGATTTTCTCTCAAGAAACAGTTTCTTATATTGAATCACTCGACATGATGTCGGGGGAGGTATGCCATTTACTACCTACAATCTGCTTATAATTTTTTGAGTGTTGGATTGGATTCATATTATCCGTGTTGCGATGCACAGGAGGATCGAGAAAACATCTTAAGGGCTAGGGCTACTGGGAAAGCTGTCCTAACTAGTCCCTTCAGGCTACTGGGTTCTCATCATCTTGGTGTTGTGTTGACATTCCCTGTGTACAAATCCAAGCTTCCTTCAAAGCCGACTGTGGACGAGCGCATTGAAGCAACTGCAGGGTAAGTCCTCCAGCTTGTCTTTCTAATTGGAAATACAAGTTTTTGTTTGGAACCTTATTTATGGTTGGTCTCGTCTTTAAGCTTTTGCTATCGAGAGTTAGCGAATGTGTTTGATACTATATTGATGTTGTCCGAGAGTGATGATGATCAGAGTTTGCAGTATATAGAAACTACAGTTGTACTGGAAAACATAGTTCAAATAAAAAAGGCTTAGGCTTTTCTTCATGTGATTTTTGCTGATGGAGAAGTTGTCATCTCCTTTTCTCCTATGAGAGTTTGACAGCCCAACTACTGGCACCGGAATGGACTAAAACGACTCCTATTACCACTTCAACATGTTTGTAGGGTAGTCATTGCTTTAACCTCTATCATGGTTGTGCTGACAACAGCATTTTGCTACCACAGCGAAAAACATATGCTGCTCCATTACGATCATTACCAGCAATGTGGTGCTCCATGACATACAGTTGCAAGCACTTCCATTGGTGCCATCATAAGCACCTTTACCATATTTACGTCACTTGTTTACTTTTATATTTTTTCTATAAATTTGATTTTGACATTCATAACCTTTATTTTTTTTTAAATACTACTATTTCTTTCTGGATAACTAGGCTTCCAGTTATGTGATGGCTTGATAAAAGAGACTAATTGCTTCAGTTACTGCACTTTTTTGTTTGTGCATCTTCAATTTTCTAATGTACAAATAAACACAGATACCTTGGTGGAGCCTTTGATGTGGAATCTCTTGTGGAGAATCTACTTGGGCAACTTGCTGGGAATCAGGCGATTCTAGTGAACGTCTACGATATTACTAACTCTTCCGATCACTTGATCATGTATGGTCACCAAAACCAAGATGGTGACTTGGCTTTGTTGCACAAAAGCAACCTTGATTTTGGAGATCCATTCAGGAAGCATCAGATGATATGTAGGTAAGTGTATCAATGGCTACTTATTCATTAGGTTGATGGGATGGCTGCAGTTGTGTTTGCAAGCACCTAATATTTGGCAATTTTTAACAGATATCATGAAAAGGCACCCACATCGTGGACTGCGCTGACAACGGCCTTCTTATTCTTTGTGATCTGCTTATTGGTTGGCTATATCTTATATGGTGCGGCAATACACATTGTTAAAGTTGAAGATGATTTCCACGAAATGCAAGAACTGATGGTTCGAGCAGAAGCTGCTGATGTGGCCAAATCACAGGTATTTATTTCAAGATATATCTATCGACAGATTCTTGACCATTGACTTCCAAGCTAAACACTAATTATGATGCGTTCTTTTTGCAGTTTTTGGCAACAGTTTCTCATGAAATTAGGACTCCCATGAATGGCATCCTTGGTATGTTCGAGATTGCTCCTTAAGGATTTTTTTTTGTGAAATATGCATTCAAGTGCATCAATGAATTTTACTCGGCAAGGTTCTGATGACTCTTTGAATTGTTGCAGGGATGCTTGCTTTGCTCTTAGATACGGATTTAAGTTCAACCCAAAGGGATTATGCTCAGACTGCTCAGGTCTGTGGAAAGGCACTGATAACATTGATAAATGAGGTACTTGATCGTGCAAAAATTGAAGCAGGAAAGCTGGAGCTCGAAACTGTACCCTTCGACCTTCGTTCTATCCTAGATGACGTGCTCTCATTATTTTCTGAGAAGTCAAGAAACAAAGGTCTTGAGGTAAAGTCTAGATAAAATTAAAGAAAAGCCAGTGCATCTTTCAAATATGTTATGTTTCTCTATGTTAGATAGTTCCTATAGGCTATAGGCTTATGGTTTATCATGCCCAAACTAATTTGGTGCTTTCTTTTTGTCCTTATTCTTTCCTGTCTCACTGTGTTGTTGACGTCAATAAATGACTCAAATGCGATGTGATTGTTTGGGAACTGAAGCTGGCAGTCTTTGTTTCTGATAAAGTTCCAGAAATGGTTATGGGGGATCCAGGGAGATTCAGACAGATAATTACGAATCTTGTTGGGAACTCTGTTAAAGTAAGTGTGTTGCTCAACCTTCAACCATTTTGGCATTCATATAGGGAGATTGCATCTATTTAATTGATCATTGCCTGTAAAACATCTTTTAGTAAGTCGGTTGTAACTTAAAAATGAGCATTTTGACAGTTTACAGAACGAGGACATATATTTGTTAAAGTTCATGTACCTGAAAATCCAAAGCCTTTAGATGATGCTAAAACTGAAACTTGTTTGAACGGAGGGTTGGATGAAGGTTCATTGATATCAGGCGGTCGCCAGGTTAATACCTTGAGTGGTTATGAAGCAGCTGATGAACGGAACAGTTGGGATTCCTTCCAGCATTTAATTGCCGCTGAAGCATTGCAAGATGACGCCTCCGTAAAAATGAAAGTTGCTGATGAAGCTTCTCAGAGTGTTACTTTGATGGTATCTGTGGAGGATACTGGTATTGGGATCCCTTTAATTGCCCAGGACAGGGTTTTCACGCCCTTTATGCAGGCAGATAGCTCAACCTCTAGAAATTACGGTGGGACTGGTATAGGCTTGAGCATTACTAAGTGTTTGGTCGAGTTAATGGGTGGTCAGATAAGCTTCATTAGCCGGCCACAAGTTGGAAGCACATTCTCATTCACCACAGTTTTCGGAAGGTGTAAAAAGGCTTCACTTAGTGATACAAAAAAAGCCAATGCCGAAGATCTTCCTTCTGGTTTCAGAGGATTGAAAGCAATAGTAGTTGACGGGAAACCGGTTAGAGCTGCTGTAACCCGGTACCACTTGAAGAGGCTTGGTATTCTGGTTGAAGTTGCAAATAATGTCAAGATAGCAGCTTCTGCATGTTGGGAAAACGGTTCTTCATGCAGGTTTGTTTTAGTTCCCATTTAGAATTTGCTCAATGGTCCATCTTCTAATGTTAACTTTGTTGAATTATTTCATTGAACATCACAGAAGTAAAATCCAACCCGATGTAGTTCTTGTCGAGAAGGATTCATGGCTTTCCGGCGAGGATGGGAGTTTGAGCTTACGAATGTTGGATTGGAAACAGAATGGACACATGTTTAAGTTGCCTAAGCTGATTCTTCTTGCAACAAATATTACGAATGCCAAACTCGAGAAAGCAAAGGCAGCAGGATTTGCAGATACAACGATTATGAAACCTTTGAGGGCAAGTATGGTAGCTGCATGTCTTCAGCAGGTGCTTGGGACAGGGAAGAGACAGCCAGGGAAAGGCATGCTGAACGGATCTTCCGTCCTCGGGGGTCTTCTCTGTGGAAAGAAAATATTGGTAGTTGATGACAATATGGTAAATCGGAGAGTAGCTGCAGGTGCATTAAAGAAGTTTGGAGCTGCCGTGGAATGTGCTGAAAGTGGAAAAGCTGCACTAAAATTGCTTCAACTTCCACACAGTTTTGATGCTTGCTTCATGGACGTTCAGATGCCTGAAATGGACGGGTATGTATGCCATATCTTTAACATCATTTGATTAACTGCTGCATCATGGTAGTTTCTGATTATTTATTTTGTCATATAATTTCAGGTTCGAGGCAACTCGTCGAATTCGAATGATGGAGAATCAAGCAAACGAACAGATGAATGGAGATACAGAGAAAGGGTCTGTCGGGAAGGACGAGTGGCATTTGCCGATATTAGCCATGACAGCCGATGTAATTCACGCCACCTACGACGAGTGCCTGAAATGCGGGATGGATGGATATGTCTCAAAGCCCTTTGAGGAGGAAAATCTTTATCATGCTGTAGCCAAGTTCTTCGAAACCAAACCTGTCTCGGACTCGTAGCGACGGCACCTTCTTCAATCATTGTAAAAGAAGACAAAAACAAAACCGAGAATCATATGGTGGTCGGACATTGCCAGCGATTTTCTCATCCTGCTGGTTTGCTTGTATTTCTGAGTATTCTTGACCCTTATGGCATTCATTTCTAACCACTACAAAATTAACTTTGGTAGAATCTTGTATGCTACCACAGGAACTATATCCCCAACTGTTTGTATATATCTTCACATTAGATTCAAAGGTGTAAATCTCACTTTCGTATGGACTTGGCCTTTATGCCATTTTCTTTGATTTACCATTTTTAATCAGCTCGTCAATGAAACTATTGTAATAATTGTTGTCTTTATTTATTCCACTGCTCAAAGTTCCATCTAAATGCAAAATTATGTGGCCTGAGGAAGATGGTGGTGGTTGGAGAAGGTTGTCAGAGTAACGAGGACAGTGTGGGTTAAAAGATAGATCGAGAGAATTCATAGAATAAATTAACATTTCGTCTAAAGTTTAGAGGACAAATTAGAAAGTAACTTTTATTAATATGAATTCATAGATTAAATTAACAAGAATTAGTGACCAAAAAATAATAAATAGATATATAAGTGAATAAAACATATTTTTTTAATTTCAATTATCAAATTGAGATAGAACAAAAATAATAGTGACCATTGTTGTAATTTACTCTTATATATAATATAGTATAAAAATAAAAAAATTCTGTGTCAATATTTAACTTTTTCTATCAAGGAAATAAATCAAACTTTGGAGGGGTGAATCTGGTTTCATCTATTTAATTTCGGAGTTTATTAATTATAGAATATTTTATAATTAAGGTGATCTTTATATTTATAATAAATTATATTTTTAAAAATGATTTCTATGAAGCGAGATAACTGAAGCATAGTGGCAAAGGATATCAAATAATGGAATTTATCATGACCACTTCTCATTAGTGATTATTGGAAACAAATGACAAAAGCTCAATCCGAACAACTCAGCCATATCAAAATCCATTGCAATTGGCTAAACAGTCCTCCTGTTTAGCGTAGCAAACCGGTGGATTGACTGTTATGCAGCACCAACTAAGGTGAAAAGGGCCACGACTGCATGGCGATAATGTTATTTTCCTGCCTATCGTCACTCTCCGATCGAGCACGTTGCCGCTACTACCGCCGCCGTTGCTACCTGTTCAAACGAGAAGATCAAATATATGCAGATCAAAAGGGTGAATTATTATCCATGTATATATACATACACATACATTCATGGAAAGCAAGAAGAGAGGCAAACACCAGAAGAAGAATACTCAAACGAAAGCCCATTAACTTGGTTGCTACCATTGTTGAATATCAACTATGATTAATGTTATTTTTTATTTAGGTTTTCAATATATAGTGTAGTCACTTCGATAAATATGGATTATCGAAAAAATAGAAGGAAAATAAATACGTACATTCATGGAAAGCTAGAAGAGAGGCAAACACCAGAAAAACAAGCGTCAAACGATTTGTCATTAACTTGGTTGCTACCATTTTTGACATGAAATATGATTTACGTTATTTTCTTGAGGTATTTATATATATATATATATATATACATACATACTATAGTTGACTCGATGAATATGGAAATTCTTAAATAGTTGGACCTATCAAGAGATATTATACTTATCTGAGAGGATTTACTGCCAAATAAGTATGGATACCTATGAAAGAAAGTGTTACAAAATAGATCAAGATCATTAAAAGAGATGGCAAATAAAAAAGTAAATAAATAAACAAACACAGCTTAGAAATCTTCATCATTCACCATCGAGGCTGCTGATTTTTTTCCTTACCAGCAACAGCTCTGGAAACTTGTTCTTCCTTACTTTTGGACTGTTCAATATTCTCAGTTTCACTCTTTGCTTATCAGCTAAATGGTGTTTTTCCTTATCAAATATGTTCCTTTCTCTTGTTCAAAGAATCTCTTGTTATCATCATTCAACTTTCTTTTTCTCATATTTTGGTCAATAATTTTTTTTAAAAGAATCGATTTAAAATTTGAACATTGACATTTTTTTTATTAGTTTGAGAAATTAAGATATCCTGGTAATTTTTATGGCTTAATTATCCCATTTTCATATTTTTAAAGCTAAAAGCTATTTCTAAAAAAAATAGACTCAACGGTTTTAAAAAGTCATTATATATATTTTCAAATGAACACTGATGATACCGTTTGATTTGAGAATGAAACAACCGAATGAGATGATATAATCAAAACGAGCATAGATAATAAATTTATAGATTAACTCGTAGTCTGAGGTGTAGGTTCTACACAATGTACTTAAACATACGTGTAACTTAGGAATCAGGAAGTTTATGGTGGAAACAGATCACGTAGATGCATATAGAGCATTAAATGATAGATCTAGAATATTACAGGTGAATGCGATGGTTGAAGTAACTCGTAAATTTCTACTGCAGATATGGGAGATAAAGCTCTGATATGGGGGACTCAATCAATACATGGGTGCTGACAGTTTAGTAGGAGCTAGTCATGATGGTATCATTGGACTCAAATCTTAAATTATGTAATGGAGCAAATTTGGCAAGAGGTAAGCTGCTCGTGTTTAATTGATAGTTTTGAATTGTATTTTTTTTTGGAATATTTTCTACTTGCAGGAAAAGAACAAGAATTTTGTTCTTCATAAGTATTGAACTCACAACTTGGAGAGAAAGAAAGATTAAAACTTAATTTAAGGAGCAATATGAAATGTGTCAAAGTAGATTTGTTATGAATTTTCAATCAAAATAATATGTTTGATGTACGTTTTCTCCTTTATTATATAAAAACACACACAGCATACAAACAATTTAATACCCCAGATAATCTGTTCCAGAAGAACACTATCCAACTATATATATATGGGTGTTGTTGCGGAAGACGGCTATCGGATAGAGCAAAATCGCAACTGATAATTTGAGAAAATAAAAATGAAGATAAAAGAGACACAAAATTTACGTGGAAAACCCCTAAAAAAATAGGGTAAAAACCACGGGCAACGGTAGAAGAATTTCACTATGAGAAAATAGGAATTACAACCTCTCTCGATCTACCAAGGAGAAAACAATGATAATTCTCTCTAGATAAAAAGGAGAAAACAACTCTCAAGAAACTCTCTAAAATCTCTCTAGTATTGGAAGAAAGCTAGAATGCTTTAGGATGGTTTTGAAGCTAAATGAGCTAGGGTATTTATAGTTGAAACTTAAGGACTAATCTTATAAATACCCTAAAGTTTATAATTTACCCATTTAATTTTCAAACATTATTGCACCTAATTTTGACATTGCAATATTAGGTGCCTAACTTGAACCAATTTTCCAAGCTTTGACATTTCAACAATCTCTCACTTGAAGATTTGATTGGAACAATCATATCTTCACACCATTCTTTCTACCTTGTACCATCATGTTGCTTACGTCTCTGACAGGCCACAAGAGGATCGACACCAGGTAAATTTATCAGCATTGATCGCCTTCGTCATGAAATCTGCTATGTTGTCTTTGGTATGGATCTTCTGTATATCTACCGTTCCTTCTTCCACCTTTTCACGAATAAAATGGTACTGAACTCGTATGTGCTTAGTCATTGAATGAAATGCTGGATTCCTTGCTAGATGCAAGGCGCTTTGACTGTCACAAAACAGAGAGACATACTCTTGATTGTGCCCAAGCTCCTCCAATAGCATCTTCAACCAAATTGCTTCTTTACTGGCTTGTGTAGCTGCTACATATTCTGCCTCTGTTGTGGATGTAGCCACAACTGACTGCAATTTTGAAACCCAACTTACAGCTCCACCAGCAACTTTGAACACATATCCTGTAGTAGATTTGCTTTTATCCAAATCCTCTGCATAGTCAGAATCTACATACCCATTGATTAGTAAGTTTGATCCTCCATAACATAATGCAACATTTGAGGTCCCTTTGATGTATCTCAGGATCCTCTTTACTGTATTCCAATGCTCTTTTCCTGGATTCGCCATGTACCGACTAACCACTCCCACTGCTTGTGCAATGTCTGGTATTGTGCATATCATAGCGAACATTAAACTTCCCACTGCTGATGCATACGGTACTCGAGACATCTCCATCCTCTCTTCTTCACTGCTAGGACTCATACTGGAGGATAATTTGAAGTTAATAGGAAGAGGGGTAGAAATTGGCTTACAATCTTGCATGTTGAATCGTGACAAGATCTTCTTCAAGTAATTCTTTTGTGAAAGCCAAATATTCCTATTACTTCTGTCTCGGTGAATTTGCATGTGGAATCTTTTTTGCTGATCCCAAGTCCTTCATTTCAAATTCCCTAGCCAGTTGTGCCTTCAATTCTTCAATATGATCTTTGTTGGGTCCTACAACCAACATGTCATCCACATACAACAACAATATAACAAAATCATTATCACCAGACCTCTTGAAATAAACACAAGGGTCTGCATTAAGTCTGTTGTATCCAAGGCACATAATGAAGGAATCAAATCTCTTATACCAACACATCGGCGTCTGCTTTAGACTGTACAGAGATTTGTTCAACCTGCAAACCAAGTTCTTCTTTTCGTCTTCTTCAAAACCTTCAGGATGGAGCATATAAATCTCTTCTTCAAGATTTCCATGAAGAAAAGCTGTTTTAACATCTAGCTGTTCCAGATGTAAATTCAATGTAGCACAGATTGCCAAGACTACTCGAACTGTTGTTAGTCGAACCACAGGAGAAAAAATTTCATTGAAATCAATACCTTCTTTCTGAGCATATCCTTTGACCACCAGTCTTGCACGATACCTCTCTACTTGATCGTCACCATTTCGCTTGATTTTGAAAACCCATTTGTTACCAATTGGCTTCCTTCCTTGTGGTAGTGGCACAAGGTCCCATGTATTATTTTTATGAAGGGCTTCGATTTCTTCTTGCATCGCCATCATCCACAGTGAAGCGTCTGAGCTGTTTATTGCCTCCTGGTATGTTGATGGCTCACCGTCCTCTGTTAAAAGGCAGTATGCAATATTACCTTCTATAACATAATCTGAGTGCCAATTGGGACGTCTTCTCACACGATCTGATTGACGAGTTGTTGGAGCTTCAGAACTCTCTGGTTCTTGTTCATCATGTGCTGGTTCTGCTTCAGAAGAATCTCCTTATTCAAACTCTTTTTCCGCATGTATCTGAGTAGTCTCTGACTTTTCAGAGCTATCATCGTCTTATTTTCTTTGTAGTTTATCTTCTACAAAGATAACATCCCTGCTAATGATCACTTTGCGGGCAGTGGGATCCCACAAGCGATACCCCTTTACTCTATCAGCATACCCCAAGAATTTGCATTTCCTGGATTTTGGATCCAGCTTTGAAATTTCTTGGGCGTTGTACATCACGTACACAATACTTCCAAATATATGGAGGTTTGAATAATCAGCTGGTTTACCAGTCCATATCTCCATTGGTGTCTTCAGCTCTATTGCAGTTGATGGAGCTCGATTCACCAAATAACAGGCGATATTGACTGCTTCTGCCCAGAATGATTTTTCTAGGCCTGCATCCCTCAACATTGCTCTTGTTCTTTCTAACAAGGTTCTGTTCATCCGCTCTGCCACATCATTTTTTTGAGGAGTGTTCGCCACTGTGAACTGTCTTTTGATGCTTTCTTTCCTGCAAAAGTCATCAAATTCTTCGCTTGTGTATTCTCCTCCATTATCTGTTCTGAAACACTTGATCTTATTTCCAGAATCAGTTCCACCGCGCTTTGAAGTTTTTGAAGTTGAAAACACGTCTGACTTCTTCTTAATAGGGTGCACCCAACATCTCCTAGAGTAGTCATCAATAAATGAGACAAAGTATTTTGCTCCACCTAGGGACGTTACTGGTGCTTGCCGTACGTCAGAGTGAACCAATTCTAGAACACTTTTGCCTCTAGAATTTGATGTGTTGAATTTCAACCGGTGCTGCTTACTTGTTATGCAATGCTCACACAAAGGAAGTGATACCTTTGTTAAGCCTGGAAGTAGCTTTTGCTCCACAAGGACTTTCATTCCTTGTTCTGACATGTGTCCAAGTTTCTGATGCCATAGCATTGCCGAATCTGAACTACATGAGGCAACAGAGGCTTCTGCTTCTACCAAAGTCTCTCCCTTCAGCATGTACAAGTTTGCAGCTATTTTTTCGCCTTTCAGTACCACAAGCGCTCCACGGAACACCTTCATGATTCCTTTCCGTGTTTCAATCTTGCTAGCATTATTATCCAACAATCCGTAGGATAATAAATTTTTATTCAGACCTTTCACGTGCCGCACATCTCAAACAACTTTAATTGTTCCATCATACATCTTCAATTTGATGGTTCCCATGCCAACGATCTCTAAGGTATGATCATTGCAACTATACACAGATCCTCCTGAGATAGGTTCATAATGATGGAACCATTCTCTTCTTGAGGTCATGTGATATGTTGCTCCCGAATCAATGAGCCATATATCTGTAAATTGTTTTCTTCCTTCCACGGTGGTTGACGCTTCACAGCATAGAGCATCTCCATCATCTGAAGTGTTTGCGGTATTGCCTTGTGGATTGGAGTTTTTATTTAGACTCCAACAATCCTTCTTCAAGTGACATTTCTTTCCACAGTTGTAACACTTTAAATTCTTCTTGCTTCTCGACTTCGATCTACCATGTTTGTGACTGCTGCTTTTGGCCACGTTCTGTTGATCTCCCTCTCATCGTTGTCATCGTTGTCAACGCTTCTGCTTGTTGCAGATTTACTTGTCTGTCTTCCTTGTTTTTGCGCCGATTTTCTTCTTGTAGAACAGCAGTTGCAACGTCATCGAAGACTAGACTGGTGACATTACTGTTTGTCAAGTTGATGATGAGTTGATCATATGAATCCGGTAGACTTTGAAGTAGAAGTTCAGCACGTTCTTGTTCTCCTATTTTACAGCTTAAGGATGTAAGCTGAGAAAATAAAGTGTTCAGTGTATTTAAGTGCTCCGTCACTGAAGTAGATTATGGCATACGGAGAGTGTACAATTTTCTCTTTAGGAAAATTTTATTGTGCAACGATATGACCTCGTACAGTTTGGTGAGATGATCCCATATCTCCTTAGCTGTCTTCTTCTCCTCGATACTTGACAATACTTCATCTACTAATGCTAGATGAAAGTTTGCCATAGCATCTCCGTCCATTTCGATCCATTTGTTGTCGTCTGTGAAATCTACTGGCCTTTCGCTGATAGCTGCTAGACAACCGTCTTTCCTCAGGATGGCCTTCATCTTCAATTTCCACAATGAGAAATTTCTCCCATTGAATTTTTCAATATCAAATTTCGTTGCCATAGCTTCTTTTACGGATAGCTCCCATTATTTCACTATCGTGAATAGTTCTCTGGAACCTTCAAAGAATTGGTAATACCTTCTTACTTTCTTATGTTGGAGGATCCACCTTTTGGTGGCAACCACAAAGACAATAAGCAGATATTACACACTCTAATCTAGCTCGGATACCAATTGTTGCGAACGGCTATCGGATAGAGAAAAATCGCAACTGATAATTTGAGAAAATAAAAATGAAGATAAAAGAGACACAAAATTTACGTGGAAAACCCCTAAAAAAATAGGGTAAAAACCACGGGCAACGGTAGAAGAATTTCACTATGAGAAAATAGGAATTACAACCTCTCTCGATCTACCAAGGAGAAAACAATGATAATTCTCTCTAGATAAAAAGGAGAAAACAACTCTCAAGAAACTCTCTAAAATCTCTCTAGTATTGGAAGAAAGCTAGAATGCTTTGGGATGGTTTTGAAGCTAAATGAGCTAGGGTATTTATAGTTGAAACTTAAGGACTAATCTTATAAATACCCTAAAGTTTAGTGACTAAAGTTTATAATTTACCCATTTAATTTTCAAACATTATTGCACCTAATTTTGACATTGCAATATTAGGTGCCTAACTTGAACCAATTTTCCAAGCTTTGACATTTCAACAGGTGTAGCATCTTTAAGGATCACAATTAGCTTGACTATAATTACTGGTCCAGTTGCGAGCTTCACTCGACACTTCATCCGATGACTGTGTGGTCGGAGGCGGAGAAGAATACTCCCATGACTGTACAATCGGAGTCGAAGGGGAATACACCAAGGGATTCGAAGAATGTGCGGTCGGAGGCTAAGGAGAATACTCCCATGACTATACGGTCGTAGTTGAATGGGAATACACATCGTGCGTCAATGACCGTGAGGTCGTAGTTGAATGGGAATACACAACGTGTAGGGGTGTGGCTGAACATGTGCCAAGTGCATGACGGCAAATGGCCTAAAAAAACAGGGTCTCGAAATAAAGTATATCTATCAGTTGTTATTATTAAGAAGCAAAAAAATAGGTATAGAACAGTGGTTAGATCATTGGGCCCATGACTTTGTTGATCTTAAGTTTGAATCTCGTTAACAAGCAAAATTATTTTTGGAAAAAACAAGTTCAAATTTACACAGGACCCGAAATAGGTTTTTTAAGTTAATGAAATTAGTTATTTATTATTTCAAAAAAACAAGTTCAAGATATAAGGGTCTCTTTACAATAATTTGTAGCCTCCAACAACCTAGTCACGACTCTGACAACGTGCATCGAAGACTGTGAGGTCGGACTCATCGAAGTATTCTGCCTAGATACGACTGGAAATGAATTCTGGTCAGCCTGAGATGGTGGCATGTTGCTGTTTTTGTATGGCTTCCAGTTACTGACGCCTTGCTTCGTCCATTATTACCTTCTGCAATTCCAAGCATATTGGAGATGTATATGTATATATACATAATTAAATTATAAAACTAAAAGAATTGAAAGATATTTATAATATTACCTTGAAACTCCAGTAGTGTACGAGGGACAATCCCCTGTGGAAAGAAGATGAACGATGACAAGAGGTAGCAGCACAGGATGAGAAAAAAATGAAGGTTTGATTTCCATAGCTTATTTTCACTTGCAGACATCTGCTTATAAGTTACGGAAATCACTAAAATAAGTGATTTATTATATCTCACTCCCCCCAAAAAGTTGATTGGACTGACTTTGGGTTGGCTGTTCTTCCGAATACGGCAATCTATGCAGTGCAGAATGTGTTGAATTGACTCAAGTTTTTTATATATAATTAAAATTGAATAGAATCTAATATATCTTTAAACTTTTAATCAAATTTAAATGTCACTAATATGAGTAATAGTACAAGACATTGATAAAACGCTCCAAGCCATGACTTTAATATGCTATAATTGAAGTATATCATTTTACATATTTTAAATTAATAAATTATCTTCATTATTCTAATTTTATTGAATTGAAATGTATCATGTCTTATATTTTAAAATATTATATCATCGATCAGACTCTAATCTTATTTAACAACTAAAATAGACTAATTAATAAAATCAAGTTTCCTCTAAAATTTTCTTTAAATATATAATGAATAAATAATAAAATATAAAATTCTTACTCTAATCGGAATATAAACAAGTCAATTTATAAGTTAAAATACTTACTACGATAAGCTTCAACTATCATGAAAATTCTAAGTTAACGAAGCTGGTAGTTATATTTCAATTATAATATATTAAAATTATTTTTATTTTTTCATTAAAATGATTTAAAATATAAATAAAATACATTCACATATTAATCAATTATAATATTTGTGTATATATATCATATTATTGTATTATTCAATTATTCCATGTTGGAGTTATTATTAGGTCATTTTCCTTTTTTTATTGTCATTAACTATATATATTGTGTCGTGATTAATTTGTCATTTGAATGGTGCAACCTAATGGTTGGGGCGTTTTTGCTTTATCTCCTCAAGCATTGAGTTCAAACCCTACCAGAAACCGCTATTGATTCAATTTATTTTCTATTCACTCAATTGGTGACACCATTTGATTGGATGAAAAATTTATTAAATTAAATAAAAATATTAAGAAAAAACATCAAATCACATAGTGACACATGTCAACATTTAATTAAGGATTAAATTTATTGAATTAATTAAAACTTAGGATCAAATTAATAAAATATGCAAGTAATGAGGACAAAATGTGTAATTATATAAAATTTATTAACTGCCACATCATCTCCTCGGTTAATATTTTTCGGTAGGTGGCTTGATTGACAAGATTTAAATAGTTAGGTGACTTGATTAATAAAATTGAAAAATCGATGGTTAAAGTAAAAAGGGTAAATAGTTAGGTGGTCAATGATATAGTTTATACTAAAAACTAATGTTTTATAAATATTGTATTTTAATTAAATTACATTTAGATTTTTAACTAATTTATAATTATACATTTATTGCTTTATGATTTAAAGTTTTTATAATTTAATTTAATGATACTCATCGTTTACTGTACTCGTGAACGTTGATCGAGCGCTGTAGATTTTTTTTTTCTTTTCATCAATTTCATAGACTCTTTTATACTCCCTTCAAAATTTTATCCTTTAAAATCTCATAGTTAAAAATAAAATTATAAATATATTTTATAATTTTAGATGCTATTTTATTTACTAAATAACATTACAAATCTTACTTGCATGTATGAAAAAAGAATATGAATACATACATACAATTAAAGAAAGTCGTTTAAATTGAAACCAATATGTACCTTAATATTATAAAAAATTACTCTTAAATTTAAAGAAAAAACTAGAACAACTTGTCTCGAATTTTATAAACTCTATTCGACTTGATTTAAAATATTGAATAAAATAGGACTCTCTAGCTCAACTAACTCAATTTTTTATCTTATTTGACTCGACTCGATCGAATACTCACCCTACAAAAAAAATATATGAAATTTCAATTTTTTAAGTTTTTTTAACACATTATTTTTTTAACACTTTTAATTTTTTATATATTCTCTATTTGCCAATTTAGCTAATATGCGAGTCTAGGTATTATCTTTTTTTATTGTTCCTAATTTCATTGTTATTATAACCAATATTTAACTGTCCCTAGTAAATTGATTAATAATATTTATTTTGGATTTCACCAATGAGAGAGACAAAGAAAAGAAAAAGATAAATATATGAAGCATCATTCATATAATAAATGCTATTGGTCATTCAGGTGGACGATATTACTGTACATGCTGTGTCATCTACTTCGATCACTTCTAGAGATCACCTTTCTTGTCAACAATTTGAATTTCTACTTAAAGAATACTTCTTTAATCCTTAACATTGATGTTTTGCGAATGTAACCATTGAATTTTAAAGTCATTTAATTCCCAATTGGAACTTTGTATACCACGAATTTTATAGAAAGAAATATTAAGTTAAATATCGACTAAATATATATGTATTGATAAAAAATATCATTTTAACCTTAAATATTTTTATTTTGACTACTTAACTATTTAAATGAGTCAATAAAATAAAAAAAATCGAGCTCGAACAACTTATAAAGTTAGCATCATGTTTAATCACAAAAATATATACATGTTAAATTATATCATATTACCAATAAATAAAAAAAATAAGGATGTTATAAGATTTGGATATAAGACCTATGAAAAAAAGAGGATATGCCTTACCACTAAACATATATATAAACCAAGTTGTTCAAGTTCGATTCCTTTCTTCTCTATTCTTGTTCCATTTTTTTAATCAGATAAATAATGAAATTGATGATATGTGTTGTAATCAAATTGAGGATTGAATTTATTAAATTAAATTAAAATTAAAACTAAGTTGATAGAATATGTAATTATACGATTTTATTTAACTATTGATGGTTAAAAATATAATCACCCGTATAATTTTAATAGTTAATGATCAAGAGTTTGATTGAGACTTTTTAACTTTGATCGACTGCTAGAATCCAACAATAAAAATTACAGGTTAAATGCCTCATAATGTACTTTACCCAAAATCCAATGACACAATTATTCACAGCTTCAGCACCACAGTAATTTCCCAAAACAACTATTTAAAGCTTTGCTTCTCTTTCAGCATTGCCCATCGTATTAATTTTGCCCTTTCATACAAAGAACAAATGGTGAAAGTGGGCATCTTTTTCTGCACAGCCATTGCCTTCATTGTCGGCTTCTCTATCAGGGAAGCAATTGCACACACAGGAACGGCCACGTTCTACACTCCTCCATATGTTCGTAAGTCCCCTTTGCCTTCATTTCATATTCTTTACAGCTACTCGATGTCCACATATTGATATTCTGGTGTCGAAAATTGCAGCATCAGCTTGTCACGGATACAAAGACGACGGAGTGATGGTCGCTGCCGCGAGTGACGCGATTTGGGATGACGGAGCGGCTTGCGGGAGAAGATACAAAATTAAATGCAAAAGGGGAACCAACGAATCCCCTCATCCATGCAGGGGAAAGAAATATGTGGTGGTGAAAATTGTAGACTATTGTCCATCTGGTTGTCAAGGCACCATTGATTTATCACAGGAAGCTTTCGCTTCCATAGCTGATCCGAATGCCGGAAAAATTAAAATATACTTCCATCAGTATGTTAATCCGATCGAACTTTCATTGTTAATGTTACTTTCAGGCGTTGCTCCGACATATACAGTGTAACTCATCCATGTTTTTTCTTCTTCTGGGATGCAGGGTTTGAAGTATTGGCTGCTGGAATATGACATCTCCCTTGTGGATATGCGTCCAAATGATATCAATGTATTGAAAAATAATAGATTTGGTGCCAATCAATTGTCTAACAATTCAACAATAAATAAAGGGGATGATCTTTATCGATTATACTTTCATTTAAAAATTCATGATTAAAATTCACAGAGTGACTTAAGTAGTAAAAATAAAACGTGATTAGACAAACTTAGAACAAAAATAGTGAGTTGTCAAACATTTGTTTTGTCAACAAAATACAATTACGAAAGGCGATAAACAAATAAAGCCTATCAACGTCTTGGGCTGTTTCCCTTTTTGTCAATATTCTAAATTTCTAATTACACGTTTACTTTCTTTATATTAAAACAAAAAAGAAAGCGACTATATAGTCAATGAAGATACTATTAAAATAAATTATTATTATTATTATTATTATTATTAATGATGTTTTTATTAAAACATTATAAAGTTCAAAATATTTTTTATCTAAATTTTAATGCATTAACAAAAATATATTATTATATACTAAGTTTTAAAAAATATTTTGGTAAATATAATTAATATTATTAGAATAGCTATAATAAAAATCGATTATTATAATATATAATTATATCGATAATACTAATCATTAATTGATCGAGATGTTAATTCTTTTTAAGTAAAAAAATTTAAACCAAGAGAATCATCTTTATAATAAATTTTTAAAATACCGATTATATATATTCTTTACTCTATGGAAGGCCCTGAATGATTCCCCGGATTGGCCGGGGTTTAGGACCGGAAGGCTTAAAATAGAGCAAAAATCGCAGTGCAAAATGGGTGATTTTGAGTCAATTCCACACATAAAACATACCCAAGACCACTAGGGTTTATCGAAAACAAGATCCGGATCTTCTCCAACTTTCTCTTTCAATTTCTTCTTCAACATTTATTCAGACTTTCTTTTTTTAGAAGAACGACAGTCAAGCTACAAGTTCCCAGGTGCAATCTGAAGCCTCTATTAGGCTAAAAAAACCCTGTATTTTGTCTTATTAAGAAAGATAACTGTTAAACTCTTAAATCTTTCCCAGAGAATTTTCTATCATGGTAACTTGGCTGCTAAGCATCAAGCATCATTTTCTCTTGTGGAAGAAACAAACGGAAAATGAAGAGTATTTAACTGACTTCTCTCGAAAACAACTCAATTCCATTTCCAGCAACCAACAACCGGCAACTCAATTCAATTGTATCAAGCACTCAATAACCAACTTAGCATCAAACCATCAACAACGTGCAAACAGAAACATGAATAGCAGAACATGTAATCAAAGAAGATTGAAGCAGCCGATTTAAACCAACAAATTAGAGTAAAGTAAGAACACTCAAGATACAATCAACTTTCAGTAAACTAAGAAGTGTTTCGAGACTATCCAAGATACAATGACCTCATTTAAACAACAAACCGCATCAACTATACCATGATTCAATAAACTTAAGAATCATAGAGCAATGTGGAGTAAATCTAGATATCTTACCAGAAATTGAAAATAAACACGTGCAACCGTCGAGATCAGATCCAATTTGAAGAGAATCACCATATCGAGACTCAACAATCGAACCACAAACAACATACTAATCTAAAACTAATCAAGTGATAGCGTTCAGATGTGTAACAAAACTTGCAAATCGAGTAGACTATCATTTTCAGGTAATAGATAGTTTATAATATTTGTCTCAATTGTTTAAGGAAAAACATTTCATGCAGTAGCAGTGAATTTTTCCCCTCCTAATCTGGATTCTGATATTGTGATATTCCTTATTTAGAATTTAGAGTTATATATCTAGGGTCTAAATTTAAGATTTAAAGTCCAAAATTTAAAGTTTAAAGTCATTTAAATATGTCAAATGACATTTAGATAGACATGAATATGGTGGAAACTAGGAACTTATGTGACCGGTGAAGGCCGGAAGCTCTCTTAGCAAAGAAAACGTTACAGTCAAGTAAGATATTTCGTGGACAAGTTATCATAACAATACTTCAAGGACAACTAATTTCTTACAATTCAAGTAAACATAATGTAAAACCACACAATACACAGTCACACAGAAAGTAGATAGCACAGATACTCTGGTCCAGGAGAAAGGAAAGCACAAGTCAGACTCTTTATTCGAGCTATTTTGTCTGTACTTGTGGGTGCCTTTAACATCAAGGATCACAATAACTATTCGTAAGACCACGGGTCCAGTTACAAGCTTCACGTCGCGCTTCACCTTCCGCTTGTTGCCGCACTTGAGCTTCGTATGATTTCTGCCATGACTGTGAATTAGTCGGTGTCGGCGGAGAATTCCCCCAAGATTGTGCTGAATTTGTATGACTTCTTCTCACTCCCGCTTTGGTTTGTCCATTGTCTCCTTCTGCAATTCCAATATTTTTATATAACCACAATAGTATCTTCTAAGTAACGTTTCGAGTTCGAACACTAATCGAAAGAAAGTTATTAGATATGTAAAATCGATCACGGTACCTTCATAATCATAATCCTGCAGTAGTACACGTGAGTCAGTTCCACAAGGGAAGAGGACGAACGATGCCAAGAGAAAGCAACAAAGGATGAGAGCAACTGAAGGGTTGTTTTCCATAATTTACAGCAAACGTTATTATTTCAGCTATTTGAGTATGCGCTTTTTCACTTGGCGACCATCCTTCTTATAAATCTATTGCCTAAATCGATATCTCAATCAACCCCATGACCGAGTTGTTTCCCTTTTTGTCAATATTCTAAATTTCTACTTAGCTTTTAGTTTTAATTAAAATCCTGTGATTAAAAATCTTTGAACATTGCATTTCTTTACTCAATGGACGGCCTAAAATGATTCCCCCGGGTCGGGAAGACTTTAGGATTTGAAGTCTTTAATACGGCCATAATTGCAGTGCAAAACGGGTGATTTTGAGTCAATTCCACAAATAAAACACAAATACTTCGTTATCTGGCTGCCCTTGCCTTCACGCTCGCCATGCACGTGATGTTGAATTTTGAATATAATAAAACAAAAATTTTAACGATATTTTTAAAAAATTAAATATATTTATAAAAATTATAATATTTTAAGAACAATCATTAAAACTTTCACTTTATATATTTTTTATAAACTTATTAATTAATACCACGCACTCTACAATATCAGATCAATTCTCCTTGGTACCATCATGTACCATCATGTTATTATCTTGCATGTTGAATCGTGACAAAATCTTCTTCAAGTAATTCTTTTGTGAAAGCCAAATCTTCCTATTATTTCTGTCTCGGTGAATTTGCATCCCTAGAATCTTGTTTGTTGATCCCAAGTCCTTCATTTCAAATTCCCTAGCCAGTTGTGTCTTCAATTCTTCAATATGATCTTTGTTGGGTCCTGCAACCAACATGTCATCCACATACAACAACAATATAACAAAATCGTTATCACTAGACCTTTTAAAATAAGCACAAGGGTCTGCATTAAGTCTGTTGTATCCAAGGCACATAATGAAGGAATCAAATCTCTTATACCAACACCTCGGCGCCTGCTTTAGACCGTACATAGATTTGTTCAACCTGCAAACCAAGTTCTTATTTTCTTTTTCTTTAAAACCTTCAGGTTGGAGCATATAAATCTCTTATTCAAGATTTCCATGAAGAAAAGCTGTTTTAATATCTAGTTGCTCTAGATGTAAGTTCAATGTAGCACACATTGCCAAAACTACTCGAACTGTTGTTAGTCGAACCACAGGAGAAAATATTTCATTGAAATCAATACCTTCTTTTTGAGCATATCCTTTGACCACCAGTCTTGCACGATACCTCTCAACTTGATCATCACCATTTTGCTTGATTTTGAAGACCCATTTGTTACCAATTGGCTTCCTTCCTTGTGGTAGTGGCACAAGGTCCCATGTATTATTTTTATGAAGGGCTTCGATTTCTTCTTGCATCGCCATCATCCACAGTGAAGCATCTGAGCTGTTTATTGCCTCCTGGTATGTTGATGGATCACCGTCCTATGTTAAAAGACAGTATGCAATATTACCTTCTATAACATAATTTGAGTGCCAATTGGGACGTCTTCTCACACAATCTGATTGACGAGTTGTTGGAGCTTCAGAACTCTCTGGTCTTGTTCATCATGTGGTGGTTCTACTTTAGAAGAATCTCCTTGTTCAAACTCCTTTTCCACATGTATCTGTGTAGTCTCTGATTTTTCAGCGCTACCATCTTCTTCTTTTATTTGTAGCTTATCTTCTACAAAGATAACATCCCTGCTAATGATCACTTTGAGAGCTGTGGGATCCCACAAGCGATACCCATTTACACCATCAGCATACCCCAAGAATTTGCATTTCCTGGATTTTGGATCCAGCTTTGAGATTTCTTGGGAGTTGTACATCACGTACACAATACTTCCAAATACATGGAGGTTTAAATAATTAGCTGGTTTACCAGTCCACATCTCCATTGGTGTCTTCAACTCTATTGCAGTTGATGGAGCTCGATTCACCAAATAACAGGCGGTATTGACTGCTTCTGCCAAGAATGATTTTTCTAGGCCTGCATCCCTCAACATTGCTCTTGTTCTTTATAACAAGGTTCTGTTCATCCGCTCTGCCACTCCATTTTGTTAAGGAGTGTTCGCCACTCTGAACTGTCTTTTGATGCATTCTTTCATGCAAAAGTCATCAAATTCTTCGCTTGTGTATTCTCCTCCATTATCTATTCTGAAACACTTGATCTTATTTCCAAAATCAAGTTCCACCCGCGCTTTGAAGTTTTTGAAAGTTGAAAACATATCTGACTTCTTCTTAATAGGGTACACCCAACATCTCTTGGAGTAATTATCAATAAATGAGACAAAATATTTTGCTCCACCTAGGGATGTAACTGGTGCTTGCCATACGTCAGAATGAACCAATTCTAGAACACTTTTGCCTCTAGAATTTGACGTGTTGAATTTCAACCGGTGCTGCTTACTTGTTATGCAATGCTCACACAAAGGAAGTGTTACCTTTATTAAGCCTGGAAGTAGCTTTTTCTCCACAAGAACTTTCATTCCTTGTTCTGACATGTGTCCAAGTTTCTGATGCCATAACATTGTAGAATCTGAACTACATGAGGCAACATCTTCATGATTCCTTTCCGTGTTTCAATATTGCTTGCATTATTATCCAACAATCCGTAGGATAATAAATTTTTCTTTAGGCCTTTCACGTGCCGCACATCTCGAACAACTTTAATTGTTCCATCGTACATCTTCAATTTGATGGTTTCCACGCCAATGATCTCTAAGGCATGATCATTGTAATAATACACAGATCCTCCTGAGACAGGTTCATAATGATGAAACCATTCTCTTCTTGAGGCCATGTGATATGTTGCTCCTGAATCAATGAGCCATATATCTGCAAATCTTTTTACGCCTTCCACGGTGGTTGACGCTTCACAGCATAGAGCATCTCCATCATCTGAAGTGTTTGCGGTATTGCCTTGTGGATTGGAGTTTTTATTTAGACTCCAACAATCCTTCTTCAAGTGACCATTCTTTCCACAATTGTAGCACTTTAAATTCTTCTTTCTTCTTGACTTCGATCTACCATGTTTGTGATTGCTGCTTTGGCCACGTTTTGTTGATCTCCCTCTCATCGTTGTCATCGTTGTCAATGCTTCTGCTTGTTGTAGATTTACTTGTCTGTCTTCATTGTTCTTGCGTCGATTTTCTTCTTGTAGAACAGCAGCTGCAACGTCATCGAAGACTAGATTGGTGACATTATTGTTTGTCAAGTTGATGATGAGTTGATCATACGAATCCGATAGACTTTGAAGTAGAAGTTCAACACGTTCTTGCTCTCCTATTTTACAGCTTAAAGATGTAAACTGAGAAAATAAAGTGTTCAGTGTATTTAAGTGCTCCGTCACTGAAGTAGATTCTGGCATACGGAGAATGTATAATTTTCTCTTAAGGAAAATTTTATTGTGCAGCGATGTGGCCTCGTACAATTTGGTGAGATGATCTCATATCTCCTTAGCTGTCATTTTCTCCTCGATGTTTGACAATACTTCATTTGCTAATGCTAGATGAAAGTTTGTCATAGCATTCCCGTCTATTTCGATCCATTTGTTGTCATTTGTGAAATCTACCGGCCTTTCACTGATAGCTGCTAGACAACTGTCTTTCCTCAGGATGACCTTCATCTTCAATTTTCACAATGAGAAATTTCTCCCATTGAATTTTTCAATATCAAATTTCGTTGCCATAGCTTCTTTTACAGATAGCTCCCACTATTTCACTATCGTGAATAGTTCTCTGGAACCTTTAAAAAATGGGTAATAACTTCTTACTTTCTTATGTTGGAGGATCCACCTTTTGGTGGCAACCACAAAGACAATAAGCATATATTACACACTCTAATCTAGCTCTGATACCAATTATTGCAAAAGACGGCTATCGGATAGAGCAAGATCGCAACTGATAATTTGAGAAAATAAAGATAAAAGAGACACAAAGTTTACGTGGAAACCTCCTAAATTATATAGGGTAAAAACCACGGGCAACGGTAGAAGAATTTCACTATGAGAAAATAGGAATTACAACTTCTCTCGATCTACCAAGGAGAAAACAATGATAATTCTCTCTTGATAAAAAAGAGAAAACAACTCTCAAGAAACTCTCTAAATTCTCTAGTATTGGAAGAAATCTAGAATGCTTTGGGATGGTTTTGAAGCTAAATGAGTTAGGATATTTATAGTTGAAGCTTTAAGGACTAAATTTATAATACCCTAAAGTTCAATGACTAATTGTATAGTTTTACCATCACCAATTTTCAACAATTTATGCACCTACCATTCAGCCTACTGTTATTGACTTCATTTATTTTTTCATGCACTTTCGGTGCATGTGCATGGTTTTTCAAAATGAGACTTTAAGGTTTAGTATTAAAGATTATGACCGGAAGAGCCTTGGTGTAAAGTTAACTCCGACAAAGCGAGGAATATCACCATGAGGTAAACCACATGTGGAGGAGTGATTAGAGACAATGATGGGGACTGGAGAAGGGGTTACCGAGGAAGATAGGTTTGTGCTCAATCCTAGAAGCTGAACTTTGGGGTGTCTACGAGGGTCTGCGGCTAGTCTGAAAACTGGGAGAAAAACAGGTAATATTAGAGACGGACAGCAAGGAGATAGTCAAGCTGATACAGAATATAACAAACGGAGGAGGGCACTTGACGATCCTACAACACATCGATAGGATCATCAGTAAGGATTGGAGAGTACACATAAAACATGCCTTGAGAGAAGGGAATAAGGCAACTGATATCCTACCTAAGTATGCATGGACCCTCTCAAATGATCTACATGAGTTTGACAAGCCACCTGAGGTGGTAGCCGACGTAATTAGACTGGAGAGCTCAACCCAAAATTAGACTAAGGTTCTTTAAACCCATGTACTTCACACACAATTTTTTTTTTATAAAAAAAATTAGGATTTAAGATTTTAGTTTTAGTGAATTTGTATTTTTGTATCCTATTGGTTGAGTGACTCAACTTGAGTCATATAAATTTATTTTTAATCACTCCGTAAGAAATCGATCTTTATATTGAGTTAAACTAATTTCAAATTTGACTGTGTTACTAAGATCAACAATATTCTAATAAATAAAATTTTCATAGCAAGGTAAATATTTTGTTATATTTAATTCTTTTTTTCTAAGTGTAATATTTATCACTTATTGCTGTGAATGTCTTTTTTTTCCTAAAAGATTTATATTTTCTTATAAATATCTATATATATTTTATTATCCAATAAGCGCACGTTGAACAATCCCTCGTAAACTACTTGGTTACATTACCTTGGATCCCCAGTAGTTTACGAGGGATTGTTCCATATGAGAAGAAGAGGAGTGATGCCAAGAGGGAGCAGCAAAGGACGAGAGAAAATGAACGTTTTATTTCCATTATTTGCTTCTGATCCGGGGAATATTTTATTTGTTGTTTGGGTGTTTCCGAATTCCAAAAGCAAATGATTTTAGAATGATTTTTCAAGCGAGAATCCATCTGCTTATAAAGACCGGTATTCCGATAATTCGTTTTCATCGTCAACCAAGAATGTGAGTATGTTTTGGGCAAATATTTATCAAGTTAGAATGTGACTTAATTAATTCCACCCATCGCATACAAAAATGTGTTTTTTTTATTGATCTCTGTTTTCATTATATCTGTATAATATTCAAATTAATTTATAGGTATAAGGGATTATACTACAATGATAAAACATTAAGTTCATTTTTCTCATCAACCCAGTATTTGGATTCATGTCAATGTGAATGTAAGCTTTTGAATAATATTTGTTTTCTTTTTGGTGAATTGAAACATTGACTGGGCTAATCTTTTTGGAGTCCTCGACGTAAAGACGACGTTCCAAATGGAAATTTCAGCGAAAACCCGTTGCGATCAGTCTTTTCTTGGGCCCACTTCACCAAGCCCTTAATGATTTTTTTTAAATAAATGATAATTGTTTGCATAAACTACACCCAAATACCATTGGACTTTAGGATATTATCATTAAACTTTAAATTATTTCAATATTATTATAGAATTTCTGTTTCGAGTTCAATTAGGGCATTGAAGCATTAAATCATTAACGATGTCATGGCATAGACAAGTCTTCCTCGTCTACTTTAGTTTGTGTATTAACTTTGTCACTAAACTTTAAAATGTTTCAATTTTAAACATTGAACTTTAGTTTACGTGTCTATTTGGTTCATACAGAAAATCGTCAACTCCTCTGGTTATCACTATCGATCAATTGTCTCCTATCACTGGTTGTTATTCACGACAAGTCGAAATGTTTGTATTTTGCTCCTCTTTTTTTCTTCTTCTTAAGATTGATTTTGATCGAAACTCGTTCAAAATCGACAAAGATTATCTAAAAGTTCGATATTCTAATATTTCGATCTCCTTTGATCTATGTTCAGTAAGGCTAGTTTCAAATTATGTTGTTTGTCTTCTCGAAAGAATATTTCTCACCGTTCAAATTTTAAACAAACACCACAAATCTTTCAAATCCAAGAAAGTCCATAGACAATTTCTATATCTAACATTGTTATTACAAGCTTTACAGCAGAATACATATAGAATTTTATGTTAGAAAGATAACTTATAAAATTTTGAAACAAGAAAATATATTATTAATAAAAAAATACTTAAATTGTATAAAATTAAAAAATTCAAAGAAAATGTCCATAGGCCCATCTCAGCTTTACGATGGTTTTCAAGTCTTTGTAACCAATTTGATGTCGTTGAATTCACTTGAGCAGAGGCGAGGGGTTTTCTTGGCAACCTGACAAGGTGCTGTCGATGAGTTACTTCTGGATACACCCCCATATGGAACCTGAAACAAGTAAATCTTCATTAAGTTTTTTAATGCTTTTAAATAGGAGTGTTCATTTTTTTTTGTTTTAACCAAATTAACCGATCGAATCGAATTAGTTCGGTTAATTCGATCGGCCACCGAATTAGTTTGGTAACGGTTAATAAATTTTTTAGATTCAGTTAAAGGTTAATTCGGTTCGAAATCGGTTAATTAACCAAATTAATCAAAATTAAATTTTAAATATTAAATATATTATGGCTTAAATATATAACAAGTGCCCAATATATGCCCTTTTTTTAGTTTAGTGCCTAATGTTTCATTCCGTTACTCAAAATGGGTCAAGCCGTGATAGAAGTGTTAGTTTCCTCTTTTAAGTAAGACATGTCACAATCTGATAATTTTAAAATTTTTATATAAAATTAAAAAAATAAAATTATATATTTAAAAAAAACACATAAATTTTGAAATAACCCAAAAACTTTAAATTTAACCCCTAAACCCACGCCGACCGTCGCCCTTTGCCGTCAACGAAGCACCACTTGACCTCACCTCCCCCCGGCAACCAAATCCCCTGTGAAATAGTGACTAATCAACAGTTGATCGATGGCAAATTGACGTTTTATACCCCTTGAACCCTAGGATGAAAATCGCAATCTCAAGCAATTTCAACGACCAATCGACAACAACTACGGCGACTTATAACTAGGATGATGACAAGGACTACGGCAGTGGCGGTGGTCGTGGTCGAAAAGGGCCTGGTGGCAGGTTAGTGTTAGAATTTGGGGTTTTAGGGATTTTGAGACTGTTTTGTAATTTAAAAGAAATAAGAGTTTCTTTATAAATATAATGATATTTTTAATATTTTTTTAAAAAAAGATAAATTTTAAAATTACGAGATTATGATACGTATCACTAAATGGCGAAAACTAACAGTTCGTCTCAAGCTTGACCCATTTTGAGCAACAGAACAAAACGTTAAACATCAAACTGGAACGAAATAAACGTTAGACACCCAATTTCAAAAACTATTGAAACCTTAAACCTCAAATGGTTACCTCATATGTATAACAAATTACTTAGTAGATCAAATCAAATGTACTTACGCAAAAAGAATTAAATGTAAAAGTTTGGTAGATCATATCAGATTAGTTATTATGCATAAAATCGAGTCATCTACAAAATAATTGCGTACACGCATGGGAAATTTGGTATCTGCACTCACTCTCGTTGCTTCAATTCATGTAAAAGTTGGATGTACACACTCACGCTCATAGCTTCAATCCATTTCAAAATTGGATATCCACACTTACACTCATCGATCTTCCCTTAAACTAATTACTCTCATCATCAAAATAAATTCACAAATGATTTGAGAGACTTAAATGATAGAAATGAAAGCTGATAGGGTCAACCAAGCAGAAACTCATGGCGAGTAAGGTGATTAGATATGTTCGAAAGAATTGCTTTACGGTGATCATCTTCAATATTCCAGATTTTCTTCACCATCAAGGTCTTTGGCAAATATTCGATAGATATGGCGAGGTGGTTGACTCTTTCATCCCTAACAAAAGAAGCAAGGGAGGAAGTAGGTTTGGCTTTGTTCGCTTCACCAGATTGGAAGAAGCAAGGGAGGAAGTAGGTTTGGCTTTGTTCGCTTCACCAGATTGGAGGACGCGAGGAAGGCAATCAACTGTGTTGATAGATCTTGGATTCAAGGTAATAAAGTTAGAATTTTCATGGCAAGATTTCAACCTCGTGTAGCTTTCTGGAGAAAGAAGTTTTTTGGTCAAGAATTAGCCGAGGCCAAGAGTATAGTGGAGGATGATAATCATTCAGAGGCTCCCATTGTCGGTTTTGTTGACGATGATAAGCTTTTAACTCTTAGAGATAGTTTGGTAGGTTGGTGTAGAAAATTTATAAGAACGAAAGGGTTAGCTACTATTATGCACAATGAAGGTATATTAGGTCCGAAAATTATGAGGTTAAGCGGGCTAGCAATTTTAATCATTTTTGAAGATGAATAGAGTAAGGATTATACTCTAAATTATCGGATTGGGGCGCTGAAGAAGTGCTTTGACAAGTGGAAGTGTGGTCGAAAAATTTCCAGTGCAGCAGCCATCGGGCATGGCTATCGTGCAAAGGGATTCCACCGTTTGCGTTGAGTCATTCCACGTTCAGAAATATTGCAGGAAAATGGGGAGATATTATCTCCATTGAGGAAGAAACCTTAAATCCTGGCCCATTTGATAGGGAAATGATTCAGATTATTACGAATTGCCAAGCTCGAGTGGAAGAAATTTTGGATTTGAAAGTCGGGGAATGGAGTTTTACAGTATATGTTTCTGAGTTTGATCATTGTTTCAACCCAGAATCTGTCTGGGTAGATTCGTCTTTGGTTGATTCGTCTTTGTTGGAAAAGGTTTTTGCCGAGCCGTTATCAACGGTGGATGAGCTTGTTGGTGTCTCTCTAGTAAAGTCTCTCGAGATGGAGAAGAATCGGTTGTTCATTAATGGCCCATTGGTGGGGGGCGGAGCGTGGTGCGCAGATGTAGTGAAAGCAGCTGATGTTCCATTTACTAGCGAAGAACATGTTGTTGGTATAGGTCCCGAGGCAGATTTTAATATGGCTAAATCACATGCTTCGCTCTGCCAGAGGAGCGTTAAAGCTTGTGTAATGGAGACAACTTGTATGGGGTTAGTGGAAATGAGGGAAGCTGTCGAAAATAATATGCAAGATGCATCGATTTTAAATTCTGTTGGACCTAATTTCCAGCTTGGCAATGCTAGTGGTGGGCTTCAGGTGCTAAATGGTGTAGTGGATGAGGACCCTGCAACAATTACTCGTATGGTGGAAATGGCGTAATACCAGCAGACCAACCAGGTTTTTCCCATTTCACTAGAAAAGGTTTGTCTATCAAAAGCTATCGAAGGTTCGAACGTGATTGTAAATAGAAGTGTAAACAATTGTTTCGCTTTAAAAAGAAAGAAGAAGATTATGAGGAGGCGAAAGTCGAGGTAAAATCTAGAAAATGAAGAGGTTGCTACGGTTTGTGAGGGTGAGGTACTGGGCGTTGTTTCGAAAGTGACGGTGATTTAAGGTTTGGAGCAGATTGAGCTATCGGATTTCAAAACTATTGTTCTGGTAGGGGATTGGATTTATGCGCTTTGGCCATCAATGTATCCTAGCGTTCAAGATTGTGATCGTAGTCTCGTTTATTTACTGTTTGATTGGCGCTAAAAGGGTTTAGATCAAACTTTGCACGGGTGGTTGCCAACGCTTAATTTTTGGTGGATCTCCTTGATTTCATTGGGTCCGTTCCAGCAAGTCAGCTTCTCCATGTCCCAGTGTTTGTTCTTCGTTTCATGTTATGGGTGTTGTTGATGTTATATTAGATGTGTTGGTTCTTTACATTGTTTAAGTTGTCTGTGATTGGTCATGTTTAGATCTAAATTCATTTTTATGGTTCGGCAGTGTAGGTTTATTTATGTACTGGTTTGGAGATTATTGTAGGGATAGGGTATGGTGTGTATGTTGTAAGAGTTTGTGTTTTAGGATCTTACCACTTCAAGGTGAACTCTTTTTTCTCCATTTAGGATTAGGGAAGTTTTTTAATGAAATCCTTAAGGTGATGTACTTTGTTCCTCATAATATAAAATACCATCTTTCAAAAAAAACTAAATGAACGAAAATAAACAAATTACGGAGGATTAAAACGAAAAGTTGAAAAACTACACGAGTGAAACATAAGTAGAGTGGCTGAGTGGGATGAACACACGAGTCTAGTATGGTTCACGAATTTAGGTGGCAAAAACGACGTTACTTTAACGGATTACCCTGCCGCCCAAAACCGCATTGTTGACTATGATATATCTCCTCTCTTTTTGTCTTTTCATTTTCTTCAACACATCTCTCCCTTAAACTTTATCTCTGATTTCTCTCTCCCCTCTCTCTACCAAAGCCCAGATTCCGGCCGGTCACCACCGCACCGGAAATTTCGGTCCTCCTCGCTCGTGTATCTGTATCTTGGCAGTGTGTTAATTTATGAGTTTTGTCTTCTCTATCGAATTAAAGAGCATTCTATGTACAAAGAAATATCTTTCTATTTATTTTTACAAACTTTGAATTATGATTACACCATTTAATCTATATTATAATAATGATAAATAGAAAGCACCTAACAATATATATTATTGTTTTTTTTCCACAGCAATAGAAAAATTTATTAGAAGAGGCACACGAGAAAACCTGAATCATCAATACACCCTTTATTTGTTTTTTTGAAATTGTTAATTATGTTCACAATGATGATCATAAGAAGGGGCAGCCTTGTTGAAAGCTTCAGGGTGATTTTCAGGTTTGAGTACCCTGTTTGGTGTGGCCGAATTCACCTAAGCTGAGGTTTCCTTGGCACTCCATTGAGGTCCTCCTCTGATTCATGTTTGCAGACACGGGAGGTAGATAAAGCATTATGTGAATCTGAAAGTAATCTTATTTAAGTTGGTAAATATTTTAATAACATTAATGATGATGATAAAATAAAACTTAAATTTAGCTGTTACACATATAAATTTGATTACATACGTGGAACCGCCGGTCTGAGAGAAGCTGCTTCAAGTTTACAGGACACTATTCCATGTGGGAAGAAGATGAACGATGCCAAGAGGAAGAAGCAAAGGGCGACAGAAAATGAAGGTTTGATCATCACCATAATTTGCTTCTCTGCTAATATTTTAGTATGTGTTCATTAACATCGCAATCATGCTACATCAATTATTCATTTCTCTTAACAACCCATTTTCCGGGTTCTTCGTTTCTCTTTTCTGGGTCAATGTAAGCATCTTTTTAGATTTCTTTTATTATAAAAAGAAGAAGATAAGAAAGTTTTAGGTTTCTTTTTAATACGAAAGTATTATGAAACTGCGTTGTTGGACTGCGTCCACACGTAATAATCCATACATATATAATGTGGACTGCGTTTATATTAAAAGAATTACTGCTGAATCGATTCATGTAAACTGCTTTTTAAAAAGTAGTAACTATCTGTATTTTCGAATAAGCACGGCAAGAATAAGTTTATGTATCTATATATATTTTTATCTTTTACATAACATACCAAATAAAAATCTAAATTGAAAAAATGAAATCTAAGTTTATGTTTCATCGTTACTTTGCTTCTCTGCTAATATTTTGGAAATGCTGGGTTTTTTTCTCCCAATTCTCAAAGCAACAATGAAGTATACTATTATGGATATGTTGTTTCCAAGGACAGGCATGCATCCTGCTCACAAATACTACAAAACCACTCTCATAATTCAAGACATGCTCACTTACACTCTCTATCATCATGTTAGAAGAAACTGAAATAGTTAAGATTTGTTATTTGGTTGTTAAGAATTTGTTAGCTGAGTAGTTAACATATTGTTTGGGCTATATAAGCATATTGAATATTGGGCTAAGATGAAGCCTCTGGTCATCATGTCGGAGTTACAATATTTTTTTATATGATATCATTCACCAAATGAAATGAACTCGATAAATAAGGTTGTCTTCTTTTGAACCAATATTCAAAGTAATTGTTGGAAGATAAATGTACTCAATTTGGTAGGGCAATGAAATGAAAGTACCCTCCATTTTTTCCTGACCCTCAAGGTGGTATCCTAAATGAAATTATTTGTCAATTATAAGCTTTTTAATTTTCTTCTATATTAAATAAAAATGATTTTTTAATGGGTTCTCTTTAATAATTAGATTTATATTGCTAATGAAACATTGACTTAATAATATAAGATTAAGAGTCTTTAAAACATTGAGATTTATAATGGGGGATCATATTTTGAACAACTAGATTATATAATGGGTGAAATTTGACCCAATTGCATTTCCACAAAGAAAAGAAAACGGCGCTGTCGGTCTGCGTTTGCAGTCTATTTGCGGTGCAAGCTGTGCCGACTACGATGAGTCTTGAACCCGTAACGGGACAACAAAACCATATAGGAGATTTGTTATATTTTTTAATGTTTGTTATCATTGTATAAATTAATAATCTAACTAACGAAATTATTATTATTTTTTAATTTTTTGGATTCAAGTACTCTTAATGTATGAGTATAAGTGTTCATTGTCAAATAGAAATAATCTTTAAACAAATATCTTGTATTCGTTCCATATTTATAAAAAAATAATTTAATTCATTAAGTGTTTATATAAAGATTTGGAGTATTTTTTTAATAGTATAGTGTAGTTATATGGTAGTATCTATTCAAAACTTTCTAGTATAATTATATACTTTCTAGTATTTTTTATTTATTTTTTTAAAAGTTTTTAATAGTATTTTTATTTTAATAATTTTAGATATTTAAAATTTTTGAATATTTTTATATTTTATATTATTTTATTATTTTTAAAGATCAAATGAAACTTTAAACTTTCTAGAAAAATCAATTAAATTATCAGATTTTCTAATAGGGTGAAAAAATTATGTTTCCGAAAATTGGAGAACCTCTACAAACGTAAAGTCATTTATTTGTTTTTCTTATGATTGATAATATGTCGGAATACCGGCATTCTATGTAAAAAAAAAATAGCTGTGTATTTATTTTTACAAACTTTTAATTATGATTACATCAGTTAATCTATATAATAATAATGATAAGTAGAAAGCACATAATAAATTATATTCTTGTTTTTTTTCTTCTCAGCAATAGAAAATTTTATTAGCAAAGGCACACGAGAAAACCTGGATCATCAATACATGATGAGAGGAAGAAAAAAAACAAAACGAAACATTTAGAAAGAACAGCAAAACAGAAAAGCCTGAAGATGCAGGTAAAAGCAAGCCACGAAACAAGAGAAAGATAAGGACTAACAGTGCCTATTTTGGCAGAACATCAGCTAGCTAATGGAGATTCTTGTATTGAGCTCTTTTCTTGGGTTGGGTTTATTTTGCCGAGAAAAAAAGATACCGACATCTCTATAATTGGCAGTGTTCACGGACCACCTTTCAGCTTTGATGTGGCCGAATTCACCAGAACTGGGGTGCGAGTGGTTTTCTTGGCACGCCAACCAGGTCCTTCCGGTGACCCAGGTGTCGCTACTCGGGCGGGAGCTGAATTTAGAAGTAAGTTGGTGAAGATTTAAAATAATCATATTAAATAAATGAGCTGTTACATATATAAATTTTGATTACGTACGTTCAGAGGCTACTCCATATGGGAAGACGATGATCGATGCCAAGAGGAAGCAGCAAAAGATGAGAGAAAATGGTGGTTTCATGATCACCGTATTTACTTTCCTTCTCTGCTAATTATAGTTTGGAAATGCTACCTTTCTCCCTAATCTCAAAGCAGCAAGAGCACTATGATCTGTTCTTTCCAATGGCATGCATGCATGCAGCTTATAAATACTACAAAAACACACTCAAAATTCAACACACGCTCACCTACCCTGTCCTTTTCTTTTGATTATTCGTTGTCAATCGTAAGCTTTTTCTATGTATTTATACAGAATGGAGTTTACTAACGGATCATATATTGAAAAACTCGATTTTATAATTGGTGAAATTTGACCCAATTGCATTTCCACCATATAAAAAAGAAAACGGCGCTATCGGTCTGAGTTTGCAGTCCATTGCCATGTAAGTTGTGTTGACTCCAATGAATCTTGACCTCTTCTCTAGAGTGACCCGTACGGGACGGCAAACCATATATGAGATTTGACATATTTTATATTATCATTGTATAACCTAATATGATTCATTATTTGTTAATGCCATATGTAAGTTGTATTCAACTTTTTTTTCTAATTTCATCGGAGAATTAGAATCAATAATTATACATCCGCTGATTAATGATGTTTGTATATAATGAAAAGATGGAAAAAAAGGAGAAGTATCAGAGAGAGAGAGAGATAAATAAGATGAAGAAACTGATGATTCCTCCTTTTACTTATTACAAGGGTTTATATATTTGATTGTGTCAGATTTAAGTTCATGATTGATGTTTGTAGGTCGATATGGTGAATAAATACAATAGTCAATTAGAAGATTTATTTATTTTCAGGTATTTTGATAATCTTGTCAAGAAGTAATAACTGGTTAAAGAAAACAATATTTGACTCCAAAAATATAATAATATTATTAACAAAGAATTGTTTAGATAATTAATCGTCAAAAATCTAAATTTACTTCTTATTGCTTCAAAGAAGTAAAAAGACAAGAACAACCACTAGATTACACCCCAAGTAAGATAACATCTAAAGCAAATGGAATACCATGAACATACGATATAAACATATTGAAAAAGAGTCTCTCTTTCTCTCTTTGATTACCTCAATTATTGGTATCACCCATTTTCTATTCCGCAAGATTTTTCTCCTTTTTTCTTTTACAGAAAATCATCGGCTAACAATTATTCTTGCACTGATCACGATTCTTTAACCAAACCAGGAAGAATAAATTATTAACAACTGACGTAAAACCCTTGTTGTCATCAACGATACTCGAAAAAAAACTTGCTGAAAAATTACATGAACATAGGAGAACAAAATAGATAAGTTGACTTAATTCATCGATGTTTAATTAACTTGATTACATTTGTTAAAAGAAAGAGGGTAAAAGAGAGATGAAAAAGTATAGATTATATTAAATCTTAACTATTTATTTATAATATATATATATATATATATATCATTTTTATCTTTTAAATTCCAAATAAAATTAAATTCAAATTATGAACTATAAGTACTCAAAATAAGCTTCACGGATCTTTCAGGTTTGCAGGTTTGATGTGGCTGAATTCACATGACATGAGGTGTGAGAGGTTTCCTTGGCACGCCAACCATGTCCTTTCGGTGACTTAGGTATGGGTATATCCTGAGACGGACGCATGATTTTATGTTAGGATGAACGAATTTATAAAATTTTAAATAGGGGTAAATTTACTAATTTAAGGAAACGAAAACATATTTTCAATATAAAATTATAAATAAAATGTCTAAAATATATAGGAATTTGAAAATTTTAAGGGTGAATCACCTCACCCGCCCCCCTCTAGTTCCATCCCTGAATACATCGTTGATAGTTGAAATGTATAGTAAATTTAAAAGTTAAGTTCGTAAAGATTTTAAATGATAATAATAAAACTTAAATTGAGCTGTTAAACATATAAATTTAATCACATACAGTCTTCTCCGAGAGACTACTCCATGTGGGAAGAAGATAAATTTACTCCACTTGGTAGGGAAATGAATTTGAAGTTGCCTCCATCTTTTCTCTTACATTATTCAAACTAGTGGAGGTAAATAAAATAATGAAAATCACAGTAAAATAAGGGAGGGTTAAGTATAGTTAAAATTAGTGGAACTCAAATAATTCTGTTAATTTTTTTTTATTATATTTTTATTCATCAATAAAAAAATATTTTTTCATATATTTTAATCTTTAGAATTAAAATTAAATTGACATAATATATGAATATTAAAAGTTGAATTTTAAATTCAAAATTAAATTAACATAATGTACAAACGTTAAGAATTAAATTTATTATTCTATTTACTTTTATATATATTTTTTTAAATTGCACAATTTTCTAATACCTAAAACATAATCCATAAATCAAATTTACACCAAATGCAAAGCTAAGACAACAAGAAATTAGCAGTAGGCTATTTTCAAGCAACATAAGTACTGGCAATAGGCTTTTGGGTATACATTATTGGATTTACCTTTATATGTATTGGATTTTTTGGGTGATGGGCATAAAATTTAATTGGGCTTGGGTTTTGATAATTGCTTGGACATATATAATTTTAAAAAATACATATATAACATTATACAAAATTATACAAATATAATTTTAAAAGTTCAGAAGAAGAAGGAAGAAGAAAGAAGAAAGAAAGAAAGAAGAAGAAGAAGAAGAAGACCTGGGGGTTGTTGTTTTATGGAGTTAACGTGCCACGTCAGCAAAAACTGACGAAGGTAACGACAGGGACTATTTTGAAAATGAACTAAAAGTTCAATAACAATATTGCAATTTTTAAAATTTTAGTGACAAAAATGCAATCTCCATAAAAGTTTGAGGATTATTTATATACTTTACCCTTTATTTTATTTGGTTTAAGTTTGTCCCTCGTTTTTTTCTCTCTTTGGTTTGTCTCCCCGCCGTTTCATTCTTTCTCAATCACCGCTCTTTCACTTTCTTCCTTACCTTCCCTTTTTTTTTCTTTCTCTCCTCTTATGCGGCTCTCCATTTCATCATATCATCAATGCCTCATAAACCCTTGAAGAAGAAAACCATTCAGCCAACAACAGTAACATAAAGTTTTCAACTAACGCTTCAGATTCCTCACTTTCTCTCTCAATTTTCCCAAGAAAAAATAACAATGGAGAAATCCCGTTTCTTGGGTTGTTTTCTTTTGGTTCTTCTCTTGTTTGCTTCGTTGGTTTCTTCTCAAACTAGCCCGGACTCTCCGGCCATGGAAAAGCTCAAAGCAAGCTTAAAGATCCCATCTTCCCTTTATTGGTCCGACTCTGATCCTTGCAAATGGGCTCATGTTGGCTGTGAAAACCAGAGGGTGACCAGGATTCAAATTCTCAGTCAAAATGTTGGTGGAACCCTTGCTTCTGATATCAAAGATTTGTCTGAGCTTAAAATCTTTGAAGTTATTAACGACCAAATCAGTGGTCCAATCCAAGCTTTGCTGGTTTAAGCCAATTGCAAGAAGCTTTCTCAACAACAATTTCTCTTCTTTCCCTCCAGATTTCTTTACTGGCTTGGGTTCATTATCTCGTATCTATATCGATAACAACCCTTTCGATCCTTGGGAGATTCCAGAGAGCATAAAGGAAGCAACTACCTTGATAACATTCTCTGCCAACAAGGCTAATATCGAAGGGAGATTTCCAGGTTTGTTTGACTCTGTTACTTTCCCAGGTTTGCAAGAATTGCATGTGGCCATGAACAACCTTGAAGGAGACTTGCCTGCCTGGTTAGCCGGTTCGGGTATTCAGTCTCTGTGGGTTAACGGGCAGAGTTTGACTGGGACAATCGAAGTGATACAAAACATGTCTTCTTCGCAAGAAGTATGGTTGCATGGGAACCAGTTTTCGGGTCCCTTGCCCGATTTTTCGATGTTATCAGGGTTGAAAAAGTTGAGTCTGAGAGATAATCAGTTCACTGGTGTTGTTCCTATGCCTTTGCTTAACTTGAAGACATTACATATAGTGAATTTGACTAATAATGAACTTCAAGGGCCAACCCCCAAGTTTACTGATGGTGTAATTGTAGATATGACTCCTGGTAGTAACAGATTTTTCTTGGATGATCCTGGTGTTGCTTGTGATGATCGTGTTAATATATTGTTGTCTATAATGGAATCAGTTGATTATCCGGAGAATTTCGCCGATAATTGGAAAGGGAATGATCCTTGCGATATCTGGTTGGGTATCTCTTGTGCTCAAGGAAATATTGTGTCTGTTCTCTTTGCAAAAAAAGGGTTTACCGGTATGATTTCGAGTGATTTTGCGAAGCTTAATTCATTGACAACCTTGGATCTTTCTGGTAATAATCTCACCGGGACGATACCGACGGAGCTCACTACATTGCGGAAGCTCACGCGATTAGATGTTTCAAACAACAAGCTGTACGCGAAAATACCATCTTTTGGGCCAAATGTCTCTCTAATGTTTGCCGGTAACCCTGATATTGGAAAAGAAATGGCTCCTACACCAGAAGGTAGGTCCCCTGGTGGATCTCCCAGCAGCAGTAGTTTATCTGGGAATGGTGAAAATATATCGAAAATGGGGACAGTTGTGGGTTCTGTTATCGGTGCAGTTTGTGGCTTGGGTCTTGTTGGTTTGAGTGTCTGTTTGTATGCTAAAAGAGGAAAGCGTGCTGGTAGGGTGCAGAGTCCAACTACTGTGGTCATACATCCTCATCATTCCGGTGACCAAGATGGAGTTAAAATCACTGTTGTCGGATCGAGCATCACTGGTGGAAGTGAAACTTTCAGCCACGTGAGCAGCAGACCGAGTGATGTTCACTTGGTTGAGGCTGGCAGCATGGTGATTTCGATTCAAGTTTCGAGCGAAGTGACAAATAATTTCAGTGAGGAAAATGTATTGGGCAGAGGTGGGTTTGGTACAGTTTACAAAGGGGAATTGCATGATGGGTCGAAGATTGCAGTGAAAAGGATGGAGTCCGGTGTCGTGAGCGATAAAGGTTTGGCTGAGTTTAAGTCCGAGATTGCAGTTCTTACTAAGGTTCGTCACCGCCATTTAGTCACACTTCTTGGATATTGCTTGGATGGAAATGAAAGGCTTCTTGTTTATGAATATATGCCTCAAGGGACTCTTAGTAGGCACCTATTCAACTGGGAGGCTGAAGGATTGAAACCACTTGAATGGACTAGACGACTTACAATTGCCCTTGATGTTGCTCGAGGTGTTGAGTATCTACATGGTCTGGCGCAACAGAGTTTCATTCATCGTGACCTTAAGCCATCTAATATTCTCCTAGGAGACGATATGCGCGCCAAGGTTGCTGATTTTGGCTTGGTTCGTCTTGCTCCTTTGGATGGCAAACAATATATCGAAACAAGACTCGCAGGAACATTTGGGTACTTAACACCAGAGTATCCAGGTAATTTGGCATTTTTCTTGTGTCAACACTAGCTAGAATTCTTTTTAATGAATTTATTTGTGAATTTTCCTGATTTCATTACATAAGCATATAATAAATTTTCTGGCATTGCTTACATTTTTGCAGTTACGGGACGAGTAACCACAAAGGTGGACTCATTCCGGAAGGCCATTGACGCAACCATCGAGCTTGACGAGGAAACACTCGCCAGTGTTAGCACAGGGTCCGAGCTGGCTGGCCACTGTTGTGCAAGGGAGCCCTACCAAAGGCCAGATATGAGTCACGTGGTCAACGTGCTGTCATCACTAGCAAAGCTCTGGAAACCTTCAGAACCTGACTCCGACGACATATACGGTATCGTCCTCGAATTAACTTTACCACAAGCACTTAAAAAGTGGCAAGCGTCCGAAGGGAACATCAATTTGGACGACTCTTCATCATTTCTAGGCAGCACAGACACTACACAGACCAATATACCATGCCGGCCACCCGGGTTTGCAGATTCATTCGCATCAGCAGATGCTCGATGATAGACACAAAGAAACAAGTCAAGTTCTAGTGTCAGTCCATAGTTCTCCGAGATGTTTGTGTTTGTTCATTCCTCCTAAATGTTCATTTTCTCATTGTTGGCTTCGCTTACTTTGGCTATAGTTCGTCGGAGCCGATTTTCTTCTCCCGTTTATTTAATCCATGTAGTTTTAACAACTAAAATTTTTCAAATGTAATCAAGAAAAACCTTATGCTGATGGCTCTTCATTTCAATTCTTGGTAGACTGGCCAAAGCATTTAGTATTGATTGTTTCATGTTAGGAAAACCTTATTATCTGTAGTGATCATCTCTACAACATTATTTTTGGGTTTATTACCTATTTTGGCCTCTCGACTATTGTAAAATTCCCACTTTGGTCCTTTTGCGATACTATTCATTTACTTAAGCCACAATTGTTTCATGTTAGGAAAACCTTATTATCTGTAGTGATCATCTCTACAACATTATTTTTGGGTTTATTACCTATTTTGGCCTCTCGACTATTGTAAAATTCCCACTTTGGTCCTTTTGCGATACTATTCATTTACTTAAGCCACAAGCAGCCAGCTTTTAGGAGGTTTAAATCTTATTCAAACTACCATAAGTTAAATCCATTTTTTTATTGTATAAATGGTAATAAAAGTTGTAACGTGTGTAATAAAACTCTACCTTATGTGCTGAAAAAATATCAATTTACTTTTAATATTTTTAATATAAATGGTAACTAAATCCCAATTTTAATGTGTATTTATTACATTGATTGAAAAAGTATATAAAATATAAATGAAGCCATTTGAAGATTATCATATAAGAGTGCCATGTGTCATAATTCTATTGGCTACAAGAGAGAAAGGATCCACCTTGTAATAATTTAAGGGTAAACTATGTGTTTAGTATCTAGACTATCAGTTTTAGTCCGTTTTAGTACCTAAACTTTCAAAAAAAAATTAAAATCATGTATAGCATTTAGTTTTTGTTTCATTTTAGTACCTCGTTCAAAACTTAAAGTTAAGTTTTGAAAAAAAAATGAAAGTTTAGATATGAAAACGGACCAAAACTGATAGTTTAGGTATTAAACCCCTTAAGTTTTTAAAGGTAGAATACTAAAATGAAACAAAAATTAAATATTAGACATAGTTTTGAAAAAATTGAAAGTTTAAGTACTAAAATGGATCAAAATTGATAGTTTAGACACTAAAATCGTAGTTTATCCTAATTTTAATTACATGATTAGTCAACAAACCCCATTGATCGAATCAAGTGCTTAAAGAAAGGGATTCGTTTTTTTAACTCTCACCGACGCTACCAGTCTTCCTTTTTTATTTTTGTGAGGCAAACAACTCATCCTCACCCAGACACGAATGTCTAAAAGATCTATGTCGTGCCACTTGTCTGATTGCCTCACAGCATGACACTTGTCGTAGATGGAGTGGTTTTATGTCTACGTGGAATTGCATGCCAGCTGTATAACGTCAACAATATTCTCCACTTTCACACAGATATTATTAACGTGGCCAAGCTTATCCAAATAAATGATAAGTGAATAGTGATTGCCCTGGTTCATTTCATATTTTTTATTTATTCAAATTCGACTTAAAAATTAAATTTTTTCATCTAAAATTAGAATATGAATTCAGATCTAATCAACTTTTTAATTTTAAATTTAAATTCTAAAGAAAAAAACCGATCTAAAATAATTAAATTAGAACCGTTCAAATCAAGTATCCATCTTGTAAGTGGATAGTTTTGGAGTATTTGGGAATGTGGGTATTTTCAACGTCCACAGACAACGTGAGAAGGATGTTGCATCAAAAGAGTGAATGAAAGTACATGTGACGCGTGTTGTGGTGGGTGGGTCTAAATCTTAGCTGTATTATAATTTGGCTTGCATGTGCTCACGTTTAATCGTATGATTTCAATCTCTATCTAGGGATTCTTCAGTGCGACGTGATTTGAACTTGTTTATATGCAACTTTCTTTTGTTAACCTCCACTTTTAATAAAAAAATCCACATGATAATCATATGAATGGAAGGGCGTTGGGAGGTTGTTATTTTATCTAAAAAGTTTAAATTTTCGTATAATATATATTTTTAAAATTATATATTTACAACATAAAATTTTATGTTCCACTCTGTTTTTTTTTCTCATTTACTTGTCATTAGCGTGTTTAGCTTTGCTTTGTTATTTTTAGCTTCCCTTTGCTTGTGGAATCGGGTTGGGATGCATTATTGGGTGAAGAATTTTCCATAAAATCACAGTGTATGAGAGCGGTGGAAGACGGTGTTTGAACGATCTATTATTACTTCTTGTAGCCAACTAAGCTTGAATCAAACACCCCATTTTGAATGCTTTTTCAGCTCATTCTTTTGCTTCCAATGGGTGATCAGCATGTTTTTATTTATATGGGTTTTTACATCGTCTGGCGTAATTATAAAATGATATTCAACTATTTTTATAATGCAAAAAATTATATGTAAAACTTCAAAGTCAAAGTCATAATTTTGTAGGTTAAAATTCACTAGAGGTCATTGAATTAGTGTTTAGGTGATAGTTTTAGCCATTTAACTTTTAAAAATTATAAACCGGTCATTAAATTTATTGATCTATTACAAAATAATTATTACGATGTTATAATAAATTATGCAATAAAATACACTAGAGGTCATTGAACTATACTCAAATTGATTATTTCGGTCAAAACTTTTAAAAGCTATAAAATGGACATTATAATGTTCAAACATTTGCAAAATGATTATTAAATTTATCGAACAATCATAAAATGACCATATATTTTAGATTTGTTCTTTATATCTTCTATTGATAATATATTTTTGTTCCCTATAATTTTATAAATTCTTCATCTTTTAAAGATTTTAAATTTTATCCCTTTAACATAAAATTATACGTTTGTTCGTGTATCTAACTTTATTATAATAACAGCGGCATAAAAGTCCATATACAATACACAAAAGGACAGTAATTATAATAAAATAAATAAATAACCATTTCTAATATTTGACCGAGATTAATGGATATAAAATGTAAGATATAAAGTAAGTAGGTTTGGGGTTGGATATTTCATATTTGATAAGTGGACTTAGGTTAGGATAGGATTTGGACATTAGATATAGCATGAATGCTCTTCCTGTCTTATAAACTTGTGTTCAAGGATGTATCATTGGAGCGATCTTAAATTGGGTTAGTCTTTCATATCATACAAGCTTTTGAAGCAACCCATAATTCCATACTGTTCAAGGTCATAAGTCATAACCCTAATCAAAGTCCTTCATGTACAGCCAACAACAAAGCAGTTCATATTTTTCTTTCTCTTCCTCCCATGCATTTCTGGCTTCATAATTTCAACACCCTATATATATATATATAAATGTCATATGTTGACCGAAGTTCGAACTTTTACTAATTCGAGTCTTATAATATGTGAATCTTTAGGTTTATTATATTATAAATACATATACTTTTCAATCATCAATTCGATTATTCATTAAAATGATTGATTATGATTATATTATATTAATCAAGTCAATTATTGAAAGCAATGATGATATTAATATATATCGTTAAAATATGATTTTATTATATTTCAATCAGCATGTTGACGTTTAGCTCAGACGACCGTCAAATTTTTAATAGAAAATGACAAGTTTAGAATATACGAATGGTCGGGTGACCATTTTATAACTTTTAATAGTCACGTTGCTCAATAAAAAAATATCCTATAATCGGATGATTATTTTATAATTTTTAATAGTCCAAAGACTCCGCAAAGCATCGTCTTATAATCCAGGGAACCATTTGTATACTTTGCTCTTCAATAAAAGATTGGGTAAATTACATGTTTAGTACCTAAACTTTTAGTTTTTTTTGGTTTTAGTATCTAAACTTCATTTGTTTCAAAACTAAACCTAACATTTACTTTTTGTTTCATTTTAATATCTCGCCATTAAAAACTTGACGGAATTGCTATGGCATTTTTAATGGTTAAATTACATCATTCATCACTTAACTATCTTCTCACTCCTATTTTGTTCACTAAAGTTTAAATATTTCAATTTAACTACTCAACTTTTAAATTGCTCATGTTTTAATTATTAAAATTTATTTTATTAATAATTTTTGTGACATGACATTTTTTATTATTTTATTATTATATAATTAAAATAAAAAATAAATTTGAAAGTTAGAGTGATTAAATTAGGAGTAATTTGAAAGTTAAGTAATTAAATTAAAAAATTAAACTTCAACGACCAAAATAGGAGTGAGAAGATAGTTGAGTGATGAATGATGTAATTTACTCATAAAAAATATTATGTTGTAATAGTTCTGCTAAGATTTTAACGTGATGTACCAAAACAAAACAAAAAATAAATGTTAGGTATGATTTTAAAACAAATAAAAATTTAAGTATTAAAATGAAATAAAACTGATAGTTTAAATACTAAAATGTAGTTTACCCTAAAAGATATACGAAGCCCGTAGTCAAGGGCCGAGACACTCTATTAGTTGTCACAATTTTAACAACACACAATTTTCTACATTTGATATATGTTCGCCGTTTCGTCCCACAAGGCCCAAACACCGTGTTTCCCAATTTACTACGCCTACGCGCTTAACAAGTTGTATATGATCCACACGTCAACATACTATAAACGACGCCAATTTCCTCGGCATAAAAGAAAATTTTGCTTGCGCGTTTGGGACGCGTTGGGTGCATGGAGATGTGTGTGGGGGGGGGGGGGGGATGCAAAATACCAAATAAATTACTGTCCAATAATTAATTTTTATTATATTTAACTTATAAAAAATAATATTTAATATATTTTATGTTAACATAATAAAATACATACGTAAATATATATATATCTAGTACTTGAATAAGGTACATTCTTCTAAGTTGGTACCTAAAATTTTTTTTGCTCTCAAGTTAGTATCTGAATTTTAATTTGATTACATAGTATTTGTTCACAATCTTTCTTAATCATTGATAACACATACACACCTTACGACGTAGCTGCTCGAACTCATGGTTTCAAAAGAGAACAACATTCTTTTTAAACACTAAAAACACTCAATGTGTTAATTTTTAATGATGTGATAACATAAGATTATATCGTATATGTAGACACTAATTTTTTGCCCAACAATACTATCCTCGTATTTCTCGGTAACAAGAATAACAACCAAGTCAAAATACTAAATCAAGGCATTTGAGTCCAAGTGGGACTCTAAAACTGAATAAAGGAGCGTTTCAGTTTGAATAGGACTCTACAAATCTATCTAAAAATAGCCAGTTTCATGGCTATAAATTGAGGCAAAAATATGGAGGAAAAAGGAAGAGATTGGAAGCAAATTACACAAAAAATTCATTCGAAAAATAGAGAAAATACATAGTATTCGAGGGGATTTTTGGGAACCCATCGGAGGGAACTCACCTTCGAATCTGAAAAAGGGGTGGTAGCAAACAAGTGAGGTCCTTCCTCTACCCAGTAATGATCTTCGTCCCAAGGTTCTACATCAATGGCCAAGATGTGAGCCACCCTGTTCGCCGATTATGGAACGAAATTGAAGAATCCCCTTCCACTATGATACTTTTGGAGCCCAAGATCCATCGCTAGTTCCACCGCGTGAATAGCTACCTTCGCTTCTTCCATAAATGTCGAGCTTGAAGTGACCAGTTTCCAACACACGGTGGAGTTGCCCTACGAGCCATGGAGACAAGCTTTAGCCCTGAAAAGTCGAGACACTGAGCTGATGAAGAGGTTAGAAATTGAAATAGGAGGGACCCACGTTTGCTTGAGGAAAATGAAAAGAAAAGTCATCATTTTGGCTTTCTTTGTCCTAAACTTTTAGTTTTTTTTGGTTTTAGTATCTAAACTTCATTTGTTTCAAAACTAAACCTAACATTTACTTTTTGTTTCATTTTAATATCTCGCCATTAAAAACTTGACGGAATTGCTATGGCATTTTTAATGGTTAAATTACATCATTCATCACTTAACTATCTTCTCACTCCTATTTTGTTCACTAAAGTTTAAATATTTCAATTTAACTACTCAACTTTTAAATTGCTCATGTTTTAATTATTAAAATTTATTTTATTAATAATTTTTGTGACATGACATTTTTTATTATTTTATTATTATATAATTAAAATAAAAAATAAATTTGAAAGTTAGAGTGATTAAATTAGGAGTAATTTGAAAGTTAAGTAATTAAATTAAAAAATTAAACTTCAACGACCAAAATAGGAGTGAGAAGATAGTTGAGTGATGAATGATGTAATTTACTCATAAAAAATATTATGTTGTAATAGTTCTGCTAAGATTTTAACGTGATGTACCAAAACAAAACAAAAAAATAAATGTTAGGTATGATTTTAAAACAAATAAAAATTTAAGTATTAAAATGAAATAAAACTGATAGTTTAAATACTAAAATGTAGTTTACCCTAAAAGATATACGAAGCCCGTAGTCAAGGGCCGAGACACTCTATTAGTTGTCACAATTTTAACAACACACAATTTTCTACATTTGATATATGTTCGCCGTTTCGTCCCACAAGGCCCAAACACCGTGTTTCCCAATTTACTACGCCTACGCGCTTAACAAGTTGTATATGATCCACACGTCAACATACTATAAACGACGCCAATTTCCTCGGCATAAAAGAAAATTTTGCTTGCGCGTTTGGGACGCGTTGGGTGCATGGAGATGTGTGTGTGGGGGGGGGGGATGCAAAATACCAAATAAATTACTGTCCAATAATTAATTTTTTATTATATTTAACTTATAAAAAATAATATATTTAATATATTTTATGTTAACATAATAAAATACATACGTAAATATATATATATATCTAGTACTTGAATAAGGTACATTCTTCTAAGTTGGTACCTAAAATTTTTTTTGCTCTCAAGTTAGTATCTGAATTTTAATTTGATTACATAGTATTTGTTCACAATCTTTCTTAATCATTGATAACACATACACACCTTACGACGTAGCTGCTCGAACTCATGGTTTCAAAAGAGAACAACATTCTTTTTAAACACTAAAAACACTCAATGTGTTAATTTTTAATGATGTGATAACATAAGATTATATCGTATATGTAGACACTAATTTTTTGCCCAACAATACTATCCTCGTATTTCTCGGTAACAAGAATAACAACCAAGTCAAAATACTAAATCAAGGCATTTGAGTCCAAGTGGGACTCTAAAACTGAATAAAGGAGCGTTTCAGTTTGAATAGGACTCTACAAATCTATCTAAAAATAGCCAGTTTCATGGCTATAAATTGAGGCAAAAATATGGAGGAAAAAGGAAGAGATTGGAAGCAAATTACACAAAAAATTCATTCGAAAAATAGAGAAAATACAGAGTATTCGAGGGGATTTTTGGGAACCCATCGGAGGGAACTCACCTTCGAATCTGAAAAAGGGGTGGTAGCAAACAAGTGAGATCCTTCCTCTACCCAGTAATGATCTTCGTCCCAAGGTTCTACATCAATGGCCAAGATGTGAGCCACCCTGTTCGCCGATTATGGAACGAAATTGAAGAATCCCCTTCCACTATGATACTTTTGGAGCCCAAGATCCATCGCTAGTTCCACCGCGTGAATAGCTACCTTCGCTTCTTCCATAAATGTCGAGCTTGAAGTGACCAGTTTCCAACACACGGTGGAGTTGCCCTACGAGCCATGGAGACAAGCTTTAGCCCTGAAAAGTCGAGACACTGAGCTGATGAAGAGGTTAGAAATTGAAATAGGAGGGACCCACGTTTGCTTGAGGAAAATGAAAAGAAAAGTCATCATTTTGGCTTTCTTTGTTAGAAATGGAACAGACCCACGTGAATGACTGAAGGTGAATTTTTGGGGTAAACTCTCCTATAGCCCTTCAAGTATTAAGGGCGAATTATGTTTTGGTCCCCTGATTTTGAAATATTTCATTTAAACCCCTTAATCGGTCTTTTACTTCGATTTCTTCTCAATTTCATCATTTGTTTTGTTATTATTTCAATTCAATCATTTATGTATGTTTTGCTTTGTTCTTATTTAATATTATTAATTTATTTTTTTATTAATATTATTTTTGTGTTATATTTCATTTAGATCTTTTTTTATTATTCTTTTAATTTTATTTTTTACTGATTATTTTTATTTTTATTATTTCTGTTTATTTTTTTATTATATATATATATTATGTTATTTTTTTAATTCTTTTAAACTAATTTTTTTTTCATTTTTTTATTATTTTATTCTTTTCCTTTTTTACCAACTTTTGTTTATCTTTGTCATTTATTTTATTATTATATTATTGTATATATATATTTTTTCCTTTTTTTTCTTCGCATTTATTTTTATTTTACCATCTAACATTTTTCGGCATTTTCAGTGGTAATTTCAAACGATCAAAGGGTAAGTAATTCGAATTGGGTAATTTTAATTTTTAATTTTCGCAAATAAAGACAACAGACAAATTAATTGGTACCGAAAGGGCGGTTCAAGGGTGCTAATCCTTCCTTGACCGTAACCGACTCCCGAACTCGACACGTTTCTGGTACAAAGCAGATCAGGTAAGAAATAGGGTATCTGATCAACCCATTTGTTTTAAAATAAATGATCGGTGGCGACTCCAATCCATTTCCCTAAGTCGAAGCCCAATTCCGGGCCCAACCGAAAGACGGTTACGACAGCTTGGCGACTCCGCTGGGGACAGGTAAGTGAGTCAGGCCAGAATTAATTTTTCGTTGTCTTTTTATGCGAAAATTGTAAATTTAAATTTTAATTTATTTATTCGATTCCAATTATTTACCTTTGATTATTTTTCAAATAAATAGTTGTACTAACGTTTGTTCAGTGATTTCACATTTTTCATCTTTGGCTCTATACCCGAGCTCCAAACCCTTTTAAGTGGGGGTGAAAGCGACGCATTCGTGTGAATTTATTCACCGCATATGCCTAGCAAGTAGCCTTCGGGATTCATATACCTTATGTCTTCGTGTGAATTTATTCACCGTGCGGGCATAAGGGAATGTTTCCTCTCGAGTTTAACTTAGTCCACACAAGCTTGTAATGGGCTTAGGACTAAGGGTCTGACAAGCCCAAGGGGGCAACAGCAAAGAGAACTCGAGTACCTTTTTAGAACCTAAATCGGGAGATTATAAGGAATTAGAGCCCACCCCAAAACCTCATTCCAAACCCTAGGCTATTTTTATTTCCTGCTATATTTTCTGCTCCAAGCATGCGAACTAGACAAATATGCGGTTAGGATTTGTTTGAAATTAGCACGTGGGATAGAAATCATGTCCGGGTAGGAATAATAAACATGTGGGGTAGATATCATGTGGGGTAGGACTTTTCATTTTCATCATTTTTTTATTATTTTCCTTATCTCACTAACTTGTTTTTCCTCCCTTTCATTTTTTTCTTTGGCATTTTCTTTATCATTCGCATCATTAAAACGAGGTGTTGATCCACCAAAAATGTGTTTGTTAAACGTAAATAATCTGCATTAACGGACAAAGGGGTTATAATACAAGGAGATAAAAAAACTCAGAAGTCCAACCGCGGTCAAAGAATACTCAAAGACAAAGTTGCAGGGGCAAGATCAGGAAAAGGTCACTGACCCGGTCGCTCCTTTCGAAAACTACAAGAACAAGATGGTGAAACCCTAGCTGAGCTGGATGTCATTGCCGATGAATTCAAGAAGCAAGCTTTGGATAGTTTCTCTCGCTCCAATGGCATTTTCGTTAGAAACAAGCTCGGCAGATAGTGAAAGCCGGAGATGCAGTCCTTCGAGACCTTTTGGGGGCAAACAGCTCGTTATTTGCACATTTTAGCCAAAGGAGCCGGAACGGTTTGACAGGGTATTCAACCGGTGACAGACGAAGGCAGAAGACTAGTCAATCTATCAGAAGCTGTTCGGGGTCTATGCCTTCAAAATATTTTTGTCTCTTAAGACGTAACACTTTTGGCCAAATAAGGATTATTTATAATAACAGGTACATTTTTTGGATCAATGCCTCAAACATTTCATGCATCATGCATTCAGACATATCGTGCATTTTGTTATTTTTCTTTACATTCGTATTATTTTTCCTTTTTTACATTCACATGTCTCATAAAAAATGAGAACATTTTGATCCTATGACATATAAGGAGCTTTACCAACAGTTGTTTGACGCACAAGTGGTGTCACCATATCCAGAGAAATCCATGTAGCCCCGTACCCCAGATAGTATGGTGAGAACGCTCATTACGAAAATCATAGCGGAGTCCCAGGGCGCACTATCGAGAATTACTCCACAATCAAGAGAATCATATATAAAATACGTAACAAGAATCGGATCGACTTCAACAACTTGGGGGCATCTAAGTGAGGAAGACCATTTCATCATTTGAGACATTTTGTTTGAATTTGTTTTTTCATTTTTTTTCTCAAGTTTTTGTAAGGACTTTTAAATAAATTTATGTTACTTTAAAGATGTTAAACAATGAATCACATTTGCAAACTTGCAACTCTTTGAATATCATCTGAATTAAGAAACTCTGAAATAATTCAAAGTTACATATCTTTGACGAAGTAACATGATTTAAAACAAGGAATTTGACTTTACCCAGAATATACACTCAAACACCGTACCCTGCTCTTGTAATTAACCAATATAACATTTTCCTTTCATAAGGTGCGGACAACATGGGGCACCCTTTTGCATATGACATTATTATACTTTTTATTTAAGACGTTCAGTGATGATAATGATCTTCACAGATGGAATAGTCGAGTAAGTGAATCTAGTTTAGGTCAGTTGCTTGAAAATTGAACTCTAAAGATGATTTTTTTTTTCAACAAACACCTAGACTATAACAGGTTCTTCTTGACAATCTTAAGAAATTAAATCTGTAAAACTGAGCTATTCCACTAAGGCAATTGGTTACAGAGGAAACTCGAAAGCCCTGGCTTTATGAATAGATTGTATTCAAACCATGACATTGCTCGGACACTTGGCGATTCGGTGTTTGCTCCACTGCTTTTGTCAGGCCGAAGACTTTGTGATGAGATGAACCCTTCAGTTAAACCTGATAAAAGTGATTATAATGTTAAGCTGTCCCTCTAAAGTAATTGGTTAAACGCCCCGACTTTATGGATTCAGCTAGCCAAACTATGGAAAATTAAATCAAATTTATCTGAGCAAGAAATTTTCGGTAATATTGGACTAAGGGAGTTAAGGAACACCTGTTATAGTCGACTACACACGAGCACTCAAGAATTTCATTTTTAGACTGATATTTTTCGCACTGCCTTTGTTGGAGGAGCCTACAAAGCTTGAACAAATGGAAGATTTCAGAGGACCGAAATAAAATGTCTAGTAATTGGTCATTCTAGTTGCTTCATTATGTCCGCACCCAAATGAAATGCCAAAGCATATTTCGATATTTAAAAAAAATAACATTTTGGGTTACCAAAACCTTAGAAAGGAGGCTAACCTAAAGTCAACTCATCCATTTGAACATTTGTCAAAGATTTGTAACTCGGAAAGCATTAAAAGAGCTGTTGATTCCTTTGATATTTTTTGAACTCACATTTACAATTTGATTCAATTGCGAACAATATTTTACAACATTTTTATCATGTCTCTCTCCTAAAACAAGAAAAGGGAGAAAAACATTTTCAAGCAGAACAGTCTCAGATATGAAAGGTCTGTAAAGCCAAAGCTCAGGAAGCAAATGGGGCACGATCCATTCCAATGACCTGATTGACAGACAAAGCACGAGACTCCATCCAGAAGATAACACATAATTCATTCATATTCCATGCATCTTAAACATACTTAGGTGCATCACATTCATCATTTTAGCATACACGTTTTTGCAGCTTTTAGAGTCAAGTTTTGACTTCAGGATAAAGGATACTCGATTCTCAAGCGCCTTCAAAGAAGGATGGTGGTTGATTAACTCGGCAGTAAGAAGCTACACCTCAACCGACTTGACATCTTAGAGCCAATTTCAGATAGGTTCGAGAACCAGTTCAAAACAAATCCAGTTCGACACAAACTCAACCATGAGCACGAAGAAAATTGGACTCCAGACAACGCATGTTCAACTTCACGACGAAGGGACCGCTGGTTGTCAACAAACAACTTCTCAATTTCAGAGCCAATTTCAACTTCACAGCGAAGGATATTGGACTCCAGACAACGCATGTTCAACTTCACGACGAAGGGACCGCTGGTTGTCAACAAACAACTTCTCAATTTCAGAGCCAATTTCAACTTCACAGCGAAGGATATTGGACTCCAGACAACGCATGTTCAACTTCACGACGAAGGGACCGCTGGTTGTCAACAAACAACTTCTCAATTTCAGAGCCAATTTCAACTTCACAACGAAGGATATTGGACTCCAGACAACGCAAGTTCAACTTCACGACGAAGGGACCGCTGGTTGTCAACAAACAACTTCTCAATTTCAGAGCCAATTTCAACTTCACAACGAAGGATATTGGACTCCAGACAACGCAAGTTCAACTTCACGACGAAGGGACCGCTGGTTGTCAATAACCAACTTCTCAATTTCAGAGCCAATTTCAACTTCACAACGAAGGATATTGGACTCCAGACAACGTAAGTTCAACTTCACGACGAAGGGACCGCTGGTTGTCAACAAACAACTTCTCAATTTCAGAGCCAATTTCAACTTCACAACGAAGGATATTGGACTCCAAACAACGCAAGTTCAACTTCACGACGAAGGGACCGCTGGTTGTCAATAACCAACTTCTCAATTTCAGAGCCAATTTCAACTTCACAACGAAGGATATTGGACTCCAGACAACGTAGTTCAACTTCACAACGAAGGATGTTGGACTCGAGACAACACAAGTTCAACTTCACAACGAAGGGACGGCTGGTTGTCAACAACCAATTTCCCGGTTCCAGAGCCAATTTCAACTTCACGACGGAGGATATTGGACTTAGAACAATGCTACTTACTTGGATTTCAACTTCACGATGAAGGATATCCAATTCCAGACTCAACTTCACGACGAAGGGGTCACCAACGGTTTCAACCTCACAACGAAGGGAATCGTGCACACAAGCAACATCCATCTTTAGATTGGATTTTAACTTCACGGTGAAGGATATTCAACTCAAAGAAGGAGTGTCTGTCAACACACTTTCCAGTTTCAGAGTCAATTTCAACTTCGCAGCGAAGGATATTGGCCTCGAAACAACGCAACTTACATTGGATTTCAACTTCACGACGAAGGATATCCCATTCTCAGGCTCAACTTCACGACAAAGGGGCCATATACATATACAACTTCACAACGAAGGGTATCATACCCTAATAGGTTGACCTTACTTCACGACGAATGAGTCATCTGTAACACATCAACACCAAAGTCTTCAGGTCAAGTTCCACCTTCACGACGAAGTATCTTGAGCCAAAAGACGATTCAGGAGTCACTTGCCAAAAGCTTTGAGTTTGATTTCAACTTCACAACGAAGGATATCGTACTCAGAAGTTTCCAGTTCAACTCGACCTCACGACGAGGGAGTCATTTTGTGATTCAATTTAAATTAACAGATCAGTCATTGCATCGGATTTCAACTCTACGGCAGAAGACGTTCGATATGGACAAAATTTGTGTCTTTTTATCTTTGTCCTATTTTTCGTTCCACGAAAAAGGACAAAGAGGGGCAGCTGTAGACACTAAATTTTTGCCCAACAATACTATCCTCGTATTTCTCGGTAACAAGAATAACAACCAAGTCAAAATACTAAATCAAGGCATTTGAGTCCAAGTGGGACTCTAAAACTGAATAAAGGAGCGTTTCAGTTTGAATAGGACTCTATAAATCTATCTAAAATAGCCAGTTTCATGGCTATAATTGAGGCAAAAATATGGAGGAAAAAGGAAGAGATTGGAAGCAAATTACACAAAAAATTCATTCGAAAAATAGAGAAAATACAGAGTATTCGAGGGGATTTTTGGGAACCCATCGGAGGAAACTCACCTTCGAATCTGAAAAAGGGGTGGTAGCAAACAAGTGAGGTCCTTCCTCTACCCAGTAATGATCTTCGTCCCAAGGTTCTACATCAATGGCCAAGATGTGAGCCACCCTGTTCGCCGATTATGGAACGAAATTGAAGAATCCCCTTCCACTATGATACTTTTGGAGCCCAAGATCCATCGCTAGTTCCACCGCGTGAATAGCTACCTTCGCTTCTTCCATAAATGTCGAGCTTGAAGTGACCAGTTTCCAACACACGGTGGAGTTGCCCTACGAGCCATGGAGACAAGCTTTAGCCCTGAAAAGTCGAGACACTGAGCTGATGAAGAGGTTAGAAATTGAAAGAGGAGGGACCCACGTTTGCTTGAGGAAAATGAAAAGAAAAGTCATCATTTTGGCTTTCTTTGTTAGAAATGGAACAGACCCACGTGAATGACTGAAGGTGAATTTTTGGGGTAAACTCTCCTATAGCCCTTCAAGTATTAAGGGCGAATTATGTTTTGGTCCCCTGATTTTGAAATATTTCATTTAAACCCCTTAATCGGTCTTTTACTTCGATTTCTTCTCAATTTCATCATTTGTTTTGTTATTATTTCAATTCAATCATTTATGTATGTTTTGCTTTGTTCTTATTTAATATTATTTAATTTATTTTTTTTATTAATATTATTTTTGTGTTATATATTTCATTTAGATCTTTTTTTATTATTCTTTTAATTTTATTTTTACTGATTATTTTTATTTTTATTATTTCTGTTTATTTTTTATTATATATATATTATGTTATTTTTTTTAATTCTTTTAAACTAATTTTTTTTCATTTTTTTTATTATTTTATTCTTTTCCTTTTTTACCAACTTTTGTTTATCTTTGTCATTTTATTTTATTATTATATTATTGTATATATATTTTTTTTCTTTTTTTTCTTCGCATTTATTTTTATTTTACCATCTAACATTTTTCGGCATTTTCAGTGGTAATTTCAAACGATCAAAGGGTAAGTAATTCGAATTGGGTAATTTTAATTTTTAATTTTCGCAAATAAAGACAACCGACAAATTAATTGGTACCGAAAGGGCGGTTCAAGGGTGCTAATCCTTCCTTGACCGTAACCGACTCCCGAACTCGACACGTTTCTGGTACAAAGCAGATCAGGTAAGAAATAGGGTATCTGATCAACCCATTTGTTTTAAAATAAATGATCGGTGGCGACTCCAATCCATTTCCCTAAGTCGAAGCCCAATTCCGGGCCCAACCGAAAGACGGTTACGACAGTATACTAATAATAATGTCATCATCTATTTTTAAATCTTTTTAAGTTATAAAATTATAAAAATAATACAATATTAAAAAATATCAAAACAATAGAAGAAATTAAAACTAATATCAATTAAAAAACTGTAAAATATCAACTTAAATGAATTATCTAATTTAATTATTAAATGTATAATAGGATAAATATTGATTTTACAAACTTTCATTATCCATCTTATGGTTATAAGAATTTTAATAAAATCCAAATTTAAATCAAAAAAATAAATACTCTTTATATTATATTTGTATCCACAAGAATTAAACTAAAAAATTGAAATATATTGAATTTTACTTTTAAGTAAAAGAGAACTCTCCATCACATTGGCAGGACCTGGAGCGACCGCTGGAGTGAGTCAGGACATTGACGCGGCACTTGTTGCGTCAAAGTTTTTTGATTTATTCTAAAATCCGCCGACTTTATTTGTCTTGACAAAGTTCTATGTTCTAACACTTTTACCATTTCAAAGGTCAAATATTCAAACCTTTTCCCATTCTTCTCCTTCAAAAATTTTAATATTTTCTCAAGGTCTTAAACGTTGAACAATCCCATGTCATCTTCAGAATATATATATACACATACATATGCTAAATATTGCTCAATCAAATTTCAAATCCATTCAACAAAATACGAACAATTCTTTTTCATTGAACCCAAACAAGAAGCAAAGAGAAATTATATTTTCCTCGATGATGATTTCTTCCTGGAGAAAGAGAAGAGCTGCAAAGCGTGCAGAGAAAGAGCAGCAAAGGAACGAGAATGGCGAAATGGAGCTTACGATCCCAAGAGATTTCAGGTGTCCGATATCGTTAGACTTGATGAACGATCCGGTCACGTTGTCGTCGGGGATAACGTATGATCGAGAGAGCATCGAGAAGTGGATCGAGGCCGGGAATTTCACTTGTCCTCTCACGAATCAAGTCCTGAGGAGTCTGGAACCGATACCGAATCACGTCATAAGGAGGAAGATACAAGACTGGTGCGTCGAGAATCGGTCTTACGGTATCGAAAGGATCCCTACCCCTCGTGTTCCGATAAGTTCCATGGAGGTTTCGGGGATTCTTTCAAAGATAGACTTCGCTTGCAAGAAGCTCGACAACGAAGGGTGTCGAGCTTTGGCGGCGAAACTCAAGGCATTGGCCAAAGAGAGCGAACGTAACAAACGGTGCATTGCGACAAATGGGGCAGGCGCCGCTTTATCGGAAGCTTTCGCGACGTTTTCCGTGGCGTCGTCTTTTGGTGAAAACGTCGCGGTATTGGAGGAGATATTGTCAGCTTTGATTACGATGTTCCCTCTCGATGGAGAAGCCAAGGGCTACATAGTATCAGCTCCGGCCTTACGTTGCTTAATATGGTTTTTAAGCAGCGGAGACTTATCGAGGCGAAGAAACTCAGTTTTGGCCTTAAAAGAGCTCGTTTCATCAATGGAAGATCAAAGAAAAACACTGAATTTATTATCAAATATCGAAGGTGTCATCGAAGCATTCTTCAAGCTCATTAAAAACCCAGTTTGCTCAACATCAACAAAAGCATCATTAACCATCATTTACCACATGATCACATCGTCTTCAACCAGCCAAAAACAAGTAATTAAACTCGTAAACCTGGGCGTAATCCCATTGCTGCTAGAAACACTCGTCGACACCGAAAGGGCAATGTGCGAGAAAGCCTTGGGCGTTCTCGACGGCATCGTCAACAACGAACAAGGCAGGGAAATGGCCTGCAACAATGCCTTGATGATCCCGGTTTTGGTTAAGAAAATACTTCGAGTTTCAAATTCGGCAACCGAGTTCTCAGTCTCCATTTTGTATAAGCTTTGCAAGGACGAGCAAAAGGAAGATGGTGGCGTCCTCGTAGAAGCTCTTCAAGTCGGTGCTTTTCAGAAACTTTTGCTGTTATTGCAGCTTGGGTGTGTTGAGAAGACGAAGCAGAGAGTTTCAGATTTGTTGAAGATGTTGAATCTTCATAGGAACAAAGTAGAATGCGTTGATCCCATGGACCAGTTCAAGAATCTCAAAAGACCTTTTTAGGGAAAAAATTTTGTTATAATTTGGTAGATTATACAATTCAATGTACAAAAACATAGGTTAAAATATAAAAAAAAATATTGATTTATTCTTTCTTTTACTCTTGATTTATTGCTCTAAGCATCAAATAAATTGGATTAAGAATTCTCAAACAACGTCAATATTTAAAATTTTAACGTTACAGACAGAGAAAACTGAATGAAAAAATTATTTTATAATGAATTTTTATAAAATTTAATTTAAATAATTAATAAATAAATTAAATATTGAAAATATGAAATAAAATGGTACTCGGTGTCAAAGCAACCTGGTCAACACAAGGCCTATAGAAAAAGTGTTCAAAGTGGGTTAGCGATTTTGAGTCATTTTCTTAATTTAATTAATCGTTAAGGCATTGATATGAATGTGAAGCCGCCCCATGAAAGGTGTGGCAGCTATCAGTCACCGGTGACTTTGTCTTGTGGACTTGCTTGTATATTCATTTAGGTATATCTTAGAATAAGATATTTCTTTTTATTCCAACAAGCTCCATTAGTTATTTAACAATGAAATAAATATTTTAATTAAATTATAAAATATATATTATTAGTGTTATTTCAGTCCAAAATAATAAATCTAAATCCCTAGAAAATCAATAAATCTAAGAAATAAAATGTGCATTACTTGGAATTTTTAAATTAAAATTCAAGTTATTTGAATTTTGAACATGCATTGACTAGTGCATTACATTTGAAAGACGTTGTCCAGTGCCGAAACAATAACCCTTGTAAAAATGGTGCGATCAACAACGGATTTTTGATAGCATGATTTAAAGAGTTTATTTACAAAATTAAATTATTATAAGATTAAATTATTTTTTTAAAAACTTTTGAATGATTTATTATTATTTTTAAATAAAAGTTAATAATTCTTTTAAAAAATTTAAGAAAATATTTAGTTAGAAATATTTAAAACATTAAAATATGACAAACAAATTCAAAATCTTTTTTTTTTGGTATCCCGAGGTATCTACAAGCTTCGCCTAGGACTAATCCTACGAGGTACTGTCGGGTACTAAAGGTGGGGACTTCTCCCAAGAAAGTTTGATGCATCTACAAGGGTTCGAACTAGAGACTACTTGCTTAAGCGACCAGAGCCCCTTCCACTCAGACCAATCTTCGTTGGTACAAATTCAAAATCTTTAATAATATTATTTATCTATTTTTTAATTATTATAAATGTAAAGGAAAAAATGAATGACACCAAATTTGAATTTTAGTTTATGACGACAAAGAATAATAATTTTATCAATTTAATTATAACTCTATGACATAAATTAAAATAATTTTAATTTTATAATAAAAGAGTCCTTATAACTACCCATATAATGCAATAGAAAAAAAATTCTTGTGTATTGTAAATGAATTTTTATTTTCTTAACTAGATGATATCTATAATATTTCGGAGAAGACGTTGAGATTGTAGGACAATTTAAAATACAGTTGGACGACATATCGTCTTCTACAGAACAACTTTCGTGCATAACAAATTATTATTTTTTGGATAAGTAAAAAATTTATTATCCAAGGAAGTGTCAATACAAATATCCCAATCAAGGATAAAAGAAAAGTTATGTACAACAAAAATAAGTTTAATCTATACCCCAATTGGTACAAAGTATAGAGTTAACATGATCAATTCTATTGAGGTCTCTATTGCTAAGATTAGCACCTACAATGTCTTTTATGGATCTTAACAATTCTTCATTTGTCCTAGTTCATCCTTGAAAAATCCTACGATTTCTTTCCTCCCAAACAGTGTAGATGAAGGAACACCAAGTTATCTTCAAGATGGAAGTTAGAAGGAATTTACCTTTCCAAGAAGACGAAGCCCATGTAAGCATAACATCCCATGACATACAAGGCTTGGTAAGGTGATTGAGGCGTAATACAACTTTCCATAAGTTGGTTGCTATTGTACATTCTGCAAATAAATGGTTTATGGATTCATTAGAGTCATTACAAAGCACACATGAAATCGTAGTTGAAATTCCCATACGAGAGAGCTTTTCTCTTGTTGGAAGTCTATCTAGTATAGCCATCCAAGTAATAATGCTTAGCTTAGGTATGTAAAGTGGGAACCAAATAAGTTTGTGCCATGGGACCTTTGCATGTTTAACTCTTATCTCTTCCCAAATGCTTTTAGTAGATATTGCACCTGCATCAAGAATAGGGAGTACCTCTGCTTTTAATTTCAAGATTTTTTGAAGCCCCAACTAGCAGTGGTAATTTGAGTCATGTCTCTGAAGTCATTGGATTTTATAACATAAATGTAGGTCCAAGCTATCCATAATGAACCTTCACCAGCAAGGAGGTTCTTAATTAGCTGAATTATATGGGCTTTGTTCCAAGATTTAAGATCCTTTAAGCCAAGTCCACCTTCTGACTTTGAGCAACAAATATTATCCCAACTTACCCTTTCACCGGAAGCAGCAGTGTTCGAACCTTTCCATAAAAATTGAGAGCACAACTGATTAATATTATTAATAACAGGATGAGGGAGTAGGAACTGCCTACACCAGAAATTTACGGTGTTAAAAAGGACTGTTTTAACCAGTTCAAGTCTGCCAACATAACTTAGATATTTCCCAGACCACTGATAAATTCTGGATTTAATTTTTTCAATGAGTGCAGAGCAGTCTTTAACATTAAGCTTTCTAGTGACTAGTGGAACTCCAAGATATCTGACAGGAAGAAGACCATGAGAGAAACCACTAGAAAGCTTGATAGGCTTAATAGTTCTTACAGGAATACCAGTAGTAAACATTTCAGTTTTTGATGCATTAATTATAAGACCAGACATGTCATAGAATTTGTCAAGAACAGTAATAACACCCAGAAAATAAGTAGGTCATTAGCAAAAGAGAGATGGGTGAGACCAAGTTTTTTACATTTAGGATGAAATCCAAACACACCTCTTTTGGCAGCAATGTTAAGAAGATTTGAGAGAATGTTCATAGCAAGGACAAATAAGATAAGTGATAATGGGTCACCTTGTCTTATGCCTCTTTCTCCTTTGAAATAACCAATCAATGAGCCATTAAAAGAAATAGAATATCTTGCTTGTGTGAAGCAAGTTTCTATCCATTCAATAAATTTAGTAGGCAACTCAATAGCCTTGAGGATAGAAGATAAGAACCCCCAGTGGAGAGAATCAAAAGCTTTGTGTAGATCGATCTTAAGAGCACATCTAGGGGATATAGAATTTCTCCCATAGCATTTCACAAGCTCTTGTGCTAGAAGAGTATTGTTGATAATGGATCTACCTTTGACAAAGGCAGATTGGTTGGGAGTAATTATATCAGACAACAGAATAGAAAGTCTCTTCATAATGATTTTAGTGATAGATTTATAGACCACTGAGCAGCAGGAAATGGGTCTATAGTCAGTAACCTTGCTAGGATTTGTGATCATAGGAACCAAGGTTATAATTGTGGAATTAAAAGAAGGAGAGATGAAAGACTTTAGGAAAAAGAATTTAACAGCTTTAGTAACATCTTCCCTAATAACAGTCCATGACTTCTTGAAGAATAAAGGAGAATAACCATCTGGTCCTGGAGCTTTATCATTACATTGAGTAAAAATTGCTTCTTTAATCTCCTCATCAGTAATGTCTTTCTCTAAATCTGTTAACGTTTCTCTAGGAAAATTAAGATTAAGCAAAATTTTCAAAGTTGTAGTGTAACATCTAGAAATTCAGGTCAGTGACTAAAATGAGAATTTTTGAAATTTGGGGATCAATTTAGGAAAAATTGAAAGTTCAAGGATTTTAATAGGAATATTTCATTATTAGATAAAAGGGTAAATATGAAAGGATTATAAGGGTATTATGGTAATTTGGTAATTTGGATGATATTTTTATCTCCCTTATTTAGGAAGATAACACGTGGGGATGAGGAGAGTTATCTGGAAAGCTTATCTCTTCTTCTTCATTCTTCACGTTGGCTTCCATCTTTAAAGGTAAGTTTGATTTAGTTGTTGATTTCTTGAATTCTTAAGTTGGATTTGAGTCTTTGGGGGGTTATATAAGCTTAAGGAAAGCTTATATAAGTTTAAAACACCAAGAAGAGATAATTAGAAAGGAATTTTTGTTAAGAGTTTAGAAATGAACTTTTGTTATAGAAAGGTTTTTGAAGTTATAAAGATGGATTTGACTTATCAAAGGGTTAATTAAGAAGCTAGAGGTGATAGAATTGAATTTAGAACACATGGAAAATTTGATGAAATTCGTTGATTCAAGAATTATGGTGAAGTGTTATAGTATTATAAAAAGGTTTAAATATGTATAGAAAAGTTTTAAGGTATAAGGAGGGATTAATAAGTAGAATTTAGGGTCAAAACAAGATATTTTCGTGCTTAAAATGTAATTCTGGTTAGTGTGCATCGATGCATATTCAATGTGTATCGATGCACTCTCAAATAAATGAACATCGAATGCAACTAGTGCATTGATGCATAAGGAGTGCATCGATACACCCCTTAAGATTAAAACATCGAAGGTGATTTGTGTACCGATGCATGAGTAGTGCATCGTTGTACATGTTAAATAATGCATCGATGCACTGTAGAATGTACCGATATACTTCAATGGGAAATGGGATAAATCGTTATTTCAGTTTATGAAATCATAGATTATAGTATATCAATTGGATACTGATAAGTATCAATATATGATTTTGTAGACATTGATCAAAAACAAAGTTTGGATAGGTCGGAAGAGTAAGATACGAAAAGAAAACAAGAGATTAAGAGTGTTCATTGAGACCAGGTGAGTGCATATTATTAGAATATGTGTATTGTATATGGAAATTGGACTTGCGACAAGTCTGTTTCCAATATGTTGAATATATGATTGTATGATTAGAAGTATAATTATGCTTGATATTTCGTGAATATGTTTTGTTTGTATTACATGTTATGTGGTATGAATTTATATGATCTGTGTTATATGGCAATGATTTATGTATATAGGAAAACGTTATACGAGCTATATGAAACTGGGATATACGTTATAGGATCATGAACTATGTAAAATACCAATGACTTATGTGATAACAAGAGAAGGTGGCATAAGACATGAAACAAGATATAAATTACTCGATTTAGATATAAGAGAATTGGTATAATCAACTTAAGGAATTAAAGGAAAAGTGAGATAAGTTAAATAGCATTGACCTATAGAACAATACGAGAATAATATATATATATTAGGAGCTTTTGATGATAATTTATTAAAAGACTTGCATATGTGATAAGCTATGCGAGAAAGACATAAGGAATGAAATGAACATGTGAGCATACGATGACCAAGTACAAATTATACTATATGGTATAAGTGAGTACACGAGAAAAGTTATAAAACTCTATGAGAATAATAATTAAGTTAGGATGCATAGACATAAGTGATTATGTGAATAAGTAAAATAAGTTATATGGTAAAAATTTCATGGGCTTAAATGAAACTACGGAAGGAGGTATATGGTAAATATCTATAAAGGCATATGAGAAAAATTATAGGAGCTATGTGGAACTGAACTGTAACATCCCAAACTACGGGTTAGTGACTTTATTGTAAAGTTTTAGAATTTATTGATTTAAATAGGAATATTTCAGTTGGATTAAGTGGTGAATATGAAAGAATTAAAAGGATAGTATGGTAATTTAGCTTAAAAGATATTGTAATCTCTCTATTTAGAGAGATACACGTGGAAGAAGAGATAATTCTCCAGAGTTATCTTCTCCTCTTTGTTCTTCATACGTGAGGCTTGAAGCATGAGGTGAGTTTTTCTGATTTGTTGGTATTGTTAAATCAAAGGTTAGGTTTTTATCATTAGAAGATAACTAAGCTTAAGGAAAGCTTAAGTTGTCTTATAATCAAAAGATGAAGAAGTTATAAGAAATTAAAGAAAACGGGTTTTTATATGAAATTATGGAAAAGAGTTGATAAGTTGAATTTGAAGTTAAATTTGACTTCATCATGCTAATTAAGGAATATGAAGTGTTAGAATTGTATTTAGAACATATTGAAATTTGAGTATGATTCTTGATTTATATGAGGGATAGGATTTTTAGGTTATGGATGATTTTCATGGATATAAATTGGTTTAAGTAATGGTGGTTAGGTTTAATGACATGATAGGAGTTTAAAATAGAAGAATTGAATGAAGAATTAATGATTTTCGGGTTTAAAATACAATTTCTGGGTAGAGGGAACCGATACCCTATGAATGGGTATCGATTCCTCCTCTTGAACGAAAAAAATTCCAGTATGTTCAGGGGGTATCGATTCCCCCCTAAATGAAAAATGGAATTTGGTTCTTTAATTTGGTTTAAGTTGTTAAAATAAAGTTTAAGGTTTAGGCTTCTGATAGTTGTTTTGAAATGTTATATTTATGTAGATATTGAGTCTAAACAAGTTTCGGAATAATCAAAGGATTAGGATTGAATCAAAGCAAATAAGGCTAAGGTGAGTGCAATTTTAATTGTACTTATATTATTGAACGAACATTGGCTTGCGATGAGCTAGTGATGGAGTTACTATGGTAAGAAGTGACTCCTAAAATGTTATTTGATTTATGATTCTTATATGTGCATGAATACATGAAATGGGTGTAGGTTATTATATATGTTATATGATATGCATAGACATAAGAGCATAAAACATAAGATATATGATATGCTATACATGATTATATGCATATGTGATATATGCTATGAGACATGACCAATGTGAAATGAGATAAGCTATGCGATATGATATGAAATACATGGTTACACATACATGTGGTATGTGACAGAAAAGAAAGAACAAGTGATGAGAAATATATTCATCGTAAATGCCTATAGTATATGATACGAGAGCTATAGGTATAGTTGGCATGCCAAGAGTCGAGGGTATTGTAGTCATTCGGGATGTATTGGTCCTACGGGACATATATAGCAGTCCTTCGGGACGAATACTGAACAAATGTTTGGTGCCCATGAGGGAATTTATACGAGTTGTGGAGATAGCATTAGTGCACAACCTCAATGTACTCACATACGTTTGTTCTCAACAACAATATACATGGGCAATTGAAATATAAATTAAAGTGAAAGTGATGCAAAAAGGTAAGTTTCATGTGTGCATGACTTGGTTATATATGTCATATGAAATATATACATGCATATTGAAATATCATGATCAAATGGTAAGAATGCATATTCATTAATCTATTGTTACATGTTTATTTATTGCCTCACTAAGTCTATGACTTAGCGTGTAAGTGAATTACACGTAGGTACCAAGAAACGAGAAGAGCAAGAATAGAAGTAGCAAGGACAATATTATTACTAGAAGATCAGATAAGAAGTAATCGACAAAGTAGGTATTTTGTTGTGTATAGAGTGTTGGCATATAATAAGTCGTTAATTATAAGCACTCTGATCGAGTTTGTATTTTGTGGTCTCTTTTATGTAAATTAACATATTTTGCTTTAAACAAAGTTTTAAATTCCCGGGGTTTTTCTTTAAGAGTCAAAGTTTGAAAAGTCAAAGTGACACCTCAGACTCGTATTTGAGTCGGGTAAGGGTTGGAATGTTACATGAACTAAGTAACTAAATTATATTAATATATAAAAGGAATAATAGAAGTGATATGTGTATAAGTATGACATAGGTTACATGATTTAGGTGAATATAAGAAAAGAAAGCATAAGCTATAGGAAATGTTAAAACATTTTGATGTTCGATATAACAAATTAAGTATAAATGAATTTTAAGATTTTACAAATGATTTTCTAAAGTATATTCGATTTAATTACTCGATTATCAAATTATTACTCCAAGTCTTTCAAGATCAATTTCAAACCTTACTAAATGTGTAAAATTGTGTTTTATACTTCACATATTTTTGAAACAATTTTTACAAAGTATTTTGAACCAAAATCAAGCCTAAAATCAAATTTTCAAAGTGATGCACCAATCCATGCATCGATGCACCATGGAATAAATTGAACATCAGATGCATTTTATGCATCGATGCACATACCATGCATCGATGCACTCAGGCCTTTATGAAAACATCGAATGCATTTGATGCATCGATGCACAAGCCATGCATCGATGCACTCAGGCTATTTTGAAACATCGAATGCACTTCATGCATCGTGCACTCTTAGTGCACCAATGCACTAAGGGTCCAACGATCAAATATTTGAATTTTACACTTGATGCACCGATGCACCTTGTGTATGCATCGATGCACTGACGCTTCCAACTGATTTTATTAATTATTTTCACACTAAACAACTTTATTGACTCCACTAATCATTCCCAACTTTCAGAATCATTTTAAGGAGTATTTAAACAAGTTTAGAAGACATTGATCAACAAGAAAGAAACAACAAGAATCAAGAATTAAGAGAGAATCAAAGAGAAAGCATCAAACCTCAAGTTGAGCATTTCAAGCCTATTTTCATTCAATATTCATTTTGCTTTCAAGAACACTACATGTACTCAATTGTATTCATTTTTTAGTGTTCTTTCTTTGTTCTAGAATTGTGCAAACATCTTGTCTTGTGAGGATTTTCTTATAAGTTTGCAAAATTTGTATTGTTCTCTTTGGGAGAGAGTGTTCTTAAGAATTTGAGGTATAATTCTTGAGGGATTTGTAAGGTTACTCTTTTTCCTCAAAAGAAAGACAAAATAGTGAATTTGTGGAAAATCCTTATTGTGGATAGCTAAGGTAGTGGACGAAGACTTTGGTTGAGAAAGTCGAACCACTCTAAATCGTTGTGCAACTTTTTTCAATTTTCTTCAAAAACATCCACCAATTTTTTATTTGCCAATTCACCCCCCTCTTGGTCGATTCCATCGATCGATTAACTCAATAATTGGTATCATAGCCTCACTCATTTGAAGGTTTAATCGCCTCTTGAGTCAATTCAGGAAGAGTTACATCGATAATCAAGTCATCAATGGCCTCTACTTCAAACTTCGACTTCAGTCTCGATTCGATGCCGTCAACAAGCCTCATTTCTTCAATTGTGCTAACTATGCCTATTGGAAGAAGGATGATGTATTTCATTCAAGCAAGTGACATGGGATCATGGAATATTGTAGAAGACGGATATATCAAGCCTCTCACTCATCCAAGATTATGGAGTGAAGGAGAGACAAGAATATTCCAGCTTAACTCCAAAGCCATCCATATCATATTTTGTGCTCTTGGACCAGATGAATATGAAGAGTTTCATCTTGTACAACCGCTAAAGAAATATGGGATAACTACAAGTCACTCATGAAGTCACCGATGAGGTAAAAGAATCTAAAATTAGTCTTCTAACACATAGCTACGAAAATTTCATGATGAAACCAAATGAAGATATCAAAGCTATGACGGATAGATTTTCAACGATTGTCAATGGTCTTAAATCATATGGAGAGATCATTTCAAACAAAAAGCTTGTAAGGAAGTTACTTTCTCACTTCCAAAATCGTGGCAATCAAAGAAGCCGACAATCATCAAGGCTAAGAACCTAAGTCCTTAACTCTTGAAGAGCTAATCGGTTCTCTCCTCACTCATGAAATGATGCTTGAAGATGAGGTGAACCTCGATAAGATTGACGAGACACCAAAAGAGAAGGAGAAGAAGAAAAACATTAGAGTTGCTCTCAAATCCACAAAAGATGAGAGTGATTCAGATAAAGATGACGATGACGAGGAAATGACATTGTTTGCCAAACGGTTCAGAAAAATGATGAGACCTTACCGAGGAAGAAAATTCAAACAAAATAAAGGGTTCAAAAATGAACCAAAAGAGAAGGATCTGATCATTTGCTATGACTGCAAAAAGCCAGAGCATGTCAAATATGATTGTCCACAATTGAAGAGAAATAGTCAATCAAAGAATAAGCATAAGTCTCATGTGGCTACATGGTGCGATGAAGAAGTTTCCGATGAAGAGGAACAAGAAGTAGCAAACTTGTTCTTGATGGCATTCAGGGAAGATTCTAAGGTAACCTCTAACTCATTTGATTTAGATAATTTATCTTATGATGAGTTATTAGAGGAATATAATGGGTTGGCTTCGGATTATGAGAAATTGTTTTTAAAATATAAAAATGATATTTCGAAATTAAAAAAATGAAAAGAATCTCATATCCAAGACCAACAATGATCTTGAAAGTAAAATCAGTAATTTGCAAATCAAACTAGAAGAGTTTGAGAAGAAAAATTTGGATTTGCAAAATTTACTTTCAAAGGTCAATGATGATCATCAAAAGAAAATTGATGATCTTAAAGCTTCTTTTGATAAAGTTGGAACAAAACGTTTTGAAATTGGAGAAAATTCAAAATCCAACTTTGTTAGAAAAAGTTTTAAAAACTACAATCATAGAGGTCCCCGAAGAACCTCTAATGGAAAAATCGTTAGAAGTATATGGGTTCCTAAAGGACTCATTACTACTAAAGATAAGGATATCCTACACAAATGGATACCTAAGTGGACTAGGATTTTAGAAACTAATGAATATGGACCCAAAAGAATTTGGGTACCAAAAATTAGAAATTAATCTTTGTTTGTAGGAAAATGAGCATTGCTACAAGGCACGTGAAACAAATTCAAACTCATGTTACCTTGATAGTGGTGCTCAAGACACATGATCGGGGATAAAAGCCGGTTCATAGAGCTTAACGCCAAAAATGGAGGAGAAGTGACTTTTGGTGATAATTCAAAAGGTCACATCGAAGGTATAGGTACAATAGGTAATACCTATTCCATACAAATTAAAAATGTTTTATATATGAATGGATTAAAGCATAATCTCTTGAGTATTAGTCAATTATGTGATAAGGGATTCAATGTCACGTTTGAAACTAATGGTTGTAAAGTTATTGACATTACATCTAATCAGATTATGCTTGTTGGTCATAGAATATGAAACATTTACATGGTGCATTTAGACTCTATTAATATGACTAATTTATGCCTAGTTGCTAAGGATGAGCATGATAGTTGGTTATGGCATAGGAGACTAGGACATGCTAGTATGAGTGTTTTGCAATAACTAATTCAAGGAGATTTAGTTCGAGGGTTGCCTAAACTAAAATTTGATAATGATAAAATATGTGATGCTTGTGTTAAAAGAAAACAAAACTGAGTTTCTTTTAAATCCATTAATGATGTATCAACTAGTAGAGTATTACAATTGATCCACTTAGATCTTTTTGGGCCATCTAGAACTACTAGCTTGGGTGGAAAACAATATGCATTTGTTTTGGTAGATGTCTATTCTAGATATACTTGGGTTCTATTCTTAAGTACTAAAGATGAAGCATTAGAAAAATTCATCACGTTTTCAAAAGTAATCCAAAACGAAAAAATGTTACTCTATAACTAGTGTTAGGAGTGATCATGGAACTAAATTTGAAAATCTTGGATTTACTGAATTTTGTAATCTAATGGTATTAGCCACATTTTTCAGCACCTAGAAACCCCTCAACAAAATGGAGTTGTTGAGAGGAAAATTGAACTTTAGAAGAAATGGCTAGAACCATGCTTTGTGAAAACAATTTGGCAAATATTTTGGGCAGAAGCCACAAATGCTGCTTGTTATGTTATTAATCGAGTAATGATTAGGCCTATTTTGAAGAAAACTCCATATGAACTTTAAAAAATAAAAAGCCTAATATTAGCTATTTTCATCCTTTTGGATGTAAATGTTTTGTTTTGAACAACGGTAAAGATAATCTTGGTAAATTTGATGGTAAAAGTGATGAAGGAATTTTTCTGGGTTATTTCTTAAATTCTAAAGCTTATCGAGTATTTAATAAAAGAACTTTAGTTGTAGAAGAGTCTATACATGTTGTTTTCGATGATAATCCCCTTCCAAGGAAGGATTATTGTTTGAATGATGATGTAGGTATCATAAATATAAATGACGTTGGACATGACGTTGGAGAATCATCATCAAAGGAAGAACGAAAGATGAGGAAACTCAAGATCCTCTCGAGAATCCAACCATTGAAGAAAGGGAAGTATCTTACACAAGAGAGTATAACTATTTCAAGGATGGTGAGATTATAGGTGATCCATCCAAAGGGGTAACAACTCGATCTTCTCTTAGAAATATTGTAATTATGTTGCATTTATCTTATGCATAGAGCCTAGAATTAAAGAAGCATTAAATGATGAACATTGGATTATGGCTATGCATGAAGAGTTAAATCAATTTGAGAGGAGTAAAGTATGAACATTAGTTGAAAGGCCTAGTAATAAATCTACTGTAGGTACTAGATGGGTATTTAGGAATAAGCTTGATGAAAGTGGTAATATATTGAGAAACAAGGATAGACTTGTTGCTCAAGGGTATACTCAAGAAGAAGACATAGACTATGATGAAACATATGCTCCCGTAGCTAGGATGGAAGCAATTAGAATGTTATTAGCATTTGTATGTTTTCATGAATTTAAATTATATCAAATGGATGTTAAAAGTGCATTTTTAAATGGTTTTATAAAGGAATAAGTGTATGTGGAACAACCTCCTGGTTTTGAAGATTTAAAATTTCCAAATCATGTTCTTAAATTGACAAAAATGCTTTATGGCTTAAAACAAGCTCCTAGAGCTTGGTATGAAAGATTGTCAAACTTTTTAATTGAAAAAGGTTTTTCCAAAGGGAAGGTTGACACTACATTGTTTTTAAAGCATAAAGGTAATGATTTATTAGTAGATCAAATTTATGTTGATGATATAATATTTGGTTCTACTAATGAGGTTCTTTGCTAAGAATTTTCTAAGCTAATGCAAAGTGAATTCGAGATGAGCATGATGGGGGAGCTCTCATTTTTCTTGGGACTCCAAATCAAGAAAAGAAAAGATGGTATCTTCATCAATCAAGCTAAGTACGTGAAAGATATACTCAAGAAGTTTGGACTGGAAAATGGGAAACCTCATGACACTCCAATGAGCTCATCAACAAAGCTTGACATAGATGAAGGAGATAATGTGTGGATGTTAAATTATAGGTCAATGATTGATTCTTTGCTTTATCTAACTGTAAGTAGACCGAACATTATGTTTAGTGCTTATGTGCTAGATTTCAATGATGCCCTAGGAATCACATTTACTAGTTGTTAGAGAATCTTCAGATACCTTAAGGACACTCATAGTTTAGGACTTTGGTATCCTAGAGACTCTACCTTTAGCTTGTATGCCTTCTCTGATACGGATTATAGAGGTTGCAAATTAGATAGGAAAAGTACCTCCGGTACTTGCCAATTCCTTGGAAATATGTTGATTTCTTGGTTTTCAAAGAAAAAAAAATTGTGTAGCATTATCTACCCTGAAGCGGAATACATTTCAGCTGGTAGTTGTTGTGCACAAGTTTTGGATGAAACAACAAATTTTTAACTATGGAATTGAAAGTAGGTACCATTCCTAACAAGTGTGACAATACTAGTGCTATTTGTCTCATTAAAATCACATCCAACATCTAGAACTAAGCATATTGAAATTAGACATCTTCATTAGAGACCATGTCGCTAAGGAAGATGTAGTTCTAGAATTTGTCGATACTTGCTCCAATTAGCGGATATATTATAAAACCTTTAAACAAAGAAAGATTTTGGACAATTATGAGAGAATTAGGTTTAACCGGCCTATCTTCACTTAGTGTTTAAAATAATTTTAGCATTTTAAGAATAAATGAAAATTGCTTATAATAATATTTTTTGATTGCATTCTTTGCTAATAGTTAGGGGGTTTATGTTCTTTGGTGAAAATAACTTTATGTTCAAATATAGTTTAAGGATTAATTTGATTGATTGAACATGATTAATTTCATTATATGAGTTGCCAATACCACTGAGCCAATTAATTTAGCATTTTGAGTGTTTTAAAATGGATTTTTGACATTTTGTGCTTAATGCATCGATACACTTACAATGCATCGATGCATTCTTGAATGTGCATCGATACACCATGAAGGTGCACTGATGCACTCCTTGAATGGCATCGATGCACAAGGACGTGAATCGATGCATCGTCGGGTTTTTGGTTTAAACCCTATTTCTCTTATTTTTCATACTCTCTTAAATCTCTCAAACTGTCGTCATTCCTCTTCCCTCCTCTCTCATAAAATTGCTCCATAACCTTTGTTTTAATCGAAATTCATTCATTTCATCTCCATATCATGCTTTATCATCAAATCGTGCAAAACATCACTACATTCCTCTCAATCCGAAATTTTCAAGGTATTTTTTTCTAAAAACCTATCTTTTATTGATTTTTGATCGAGCTTTGATTATTATGATTCTAAACTAGATTTTATAATCAATTTCATCAAAAACAAATAATTTTTCAAGAATTTTGAATTTTCGAAAAATTATTTTTTTGTTATTTTCGAAATTTATTAATGTTTTTGACTTAATTGTATTGTTTGCATGAAAGACATTATATCGATCGCTGATATATTATGATTCTAAACTAGATTTTATAATCAATTTCATCAAAAACAACAATTTTTCAAGATTTTTGAATTTTCAAAAAAAATTTTTTTTTATTTTCGAAATTTTATTAATGTTTTTGACTTAATTGTATTGTTTGCATGAAAGCTATACATACATAATATTTTCAATAGTTTTCAAAATCATGCCCTTTAGGATTCAGTTTAGAGAACCTTGAATTATTGAGGACTAAATTGAGTTTTGGGATTGATTATTGTGCATACATGTGTTTCAAATTACAGGCTTCCCTTATTCCGATTCCTTAAACCATGTCCAACCCCAAAAGTCCTAGGACTTCATCGAGTTATTCAACTTGACCTCCTAATCCCTTCCTCCTCTACCTAATAGTCTTATAGGATCCTGTTTTAATATGCATGAACGTCGTAGAGGAGAATTGTACTCTAGGTACATAATTCTTTCCAATCCTATAGAATCCGAGAAGAGCGTATTCCTTCTCTTCAAGCCATGATAGATATTGACTTCGAATACCTTCCGATTCTTAAAACTTGGAAGTTTGATAAAATATTTCACCTCAAACCTATCGTCTATCATCAGTTAGTCTGCATTTTCTACTCCAATGCGGTATGCATGCAAACCAAACTCAATGTGGGACTATATCAATTAGATCCTATCTTTTAGGCCAATATATTAATATTGACCCTGAGACTATAGCTTTCCATTTTGGGCTAGATGATGATGGGTTATATAATGAGAATGAAACTGTGGAATATCCCTATGTTCCAAACTCTAGTGTTAGTACTCTATGATCTCATCACGATCGTTTTCTTCATTTGATGATCTTTGGTGGTTTAGGACCATCCGGAGGTAGGTACTCCACTCTCGTACTAGGGATTTATGGTGGATGCACTGTATCAAGAAAAACAAAATAAATCTGCCCCACATTATATTTAGTCAACTAGTGGATATCATAAACATTGTTCCTTCAATACATGTCGAAACATTAGTTTATGGATGTATTCTTAGTAACATTTTTATCAAACTCGGTCTAAACGTCTCTCTCGACAATCCTATCCCTCTCCAAAATCAAATCAATCTGACCTCGTTAAAGAAAGCGGATTGAAAACAAGACGAGGAAATCGGTCTTTGAGTCCTTCGACCCGGTAAGCAAACTCCGGGAGCGAGTTCTTCACGAGTTGCTCCTAGCTCCTCTCCTGCTCCTCCTCCTCCTCCGGCTTTGGCTGCTGACGATGATCCCAAACTTCAGCAGCTCATGCAAGATATCGATGAGGAAGTTCCTGATGATGTTCCTCCGGCACCAGAACCAGCACGACAAAAAGATTAAAAGCCACCATATTTTCGATCTTTCTTAGAGTCGTTTGATCTGAGGTTTGCTTTCATGGAGTCTCAGATTATTGAGTTTCAGTGGGAGATGCGTGAATGCATGGACGCTCTCACTCTTGAAGTACGAGCTCATTATCCTTCTCCTCCTGATCCTCCGATGGAGTAGATTTTTCCTTGTTATGCTTTCTTGGATTGATTTTGATGTTTCTGGATTGTTTATTTTGGATGTTTGAATTTGATGATTGTTGGATGTTTGAACTTATTTGTTGCTTTATGGATTTTGAACTTAATATATATATTTGGTTTGGTTGAATTTTCTTATTTTTGCATTATTAGACATATATGACCAATAATGTCATTTCACATTTGATTATGAATATTGATTATGAAACTAATATCTAACCTCTCTCTTGATCTTTGATCTTAGCAGCTTAAGCTATATATATTTATAATCAATTGGCTATATTTTTCCAAACCTTGTTTGAAATTGTTTTTATAGTCTTTTTGATTTAACAAAAAGGGAGAGAAAAGTGTTATAGTAAGGGGGAGTAACTGGGAGTAATTTTTCAAAATTGATTTCAAAAATAATTTTCTTAAATAAATCTTAAAATTACACAAATTTTTTTGTTATATCAAAAAGGGGGAGATTGTTGAAAACATTTTGATGTTTCAATATAACAAATTAAGTATAAATGAATTCTAAGATTTTACAAATGGTTCTCTAATGTATATTCGATTTAATTACTCGATTATCAAATCATTACTCCAAGTCTTTCAAGATCAATTTCAAACCTTACTAAATGTGTAAAATTGTGTTTTATACTTCATATATTTTTGAAACAATTTTCACAAAGTATTTTGAACCAAAATCAAGCCTAAAATCAATTTTTCAAAGTGATGCACCAATCCATGCATCGATGCACCATGGAATAAATTAAACATCAGATGCATTTTATGCATCGATGCGCATACCATGCATCGATGCACTCAGGCCTTTATGAAAACATCGAATGCATTTGATGCATCGATGCACAAGCCATGCATCGATGCACTCAGGCTATTTTGAAACATCGAATGCACTTCATGCATCGATGCACTCTTAGTGCACCTATGCACTAAGGGTCCAACGGTCAAAATATTTGAATTTTACACTTGATGCACCGATGCACCTTGTGTGTGTGCATCGATGCACTGACGCTCCCAACTGATTTTATTAATTTTTTTCACACTTAAACGGCTCTATTGACTCCACTAATTATTCCCAACGTTCAGAATCATTTGAAGGAGTATTTAAACAAGTTTGGAAGCCATTGATCAACAAGAAAGAAACAACAAGAATAAAGAATTAAGAGAGAATCAAAGAGAAAGCATCAAACCTCAAGTTTAAGCATTTCAAGCCTATTTTTCATTCAATATTCATTTTGCTTTCAAGAACACTACTTGTACTCAATTGTATTCATTTTTTAGTCTTCTTTCTTTGTTGTAGAATTGTGCAAACATCTTGCCTTGTGAGGATTTTCTTGTAAGTTTGCAAAATTTGTATTGTTCTCTTTGGGAGAGAGTGTTCTCAAGAATTTGGGGTATAATTCTTGAGGGATTTGTAAGGTTACTCTTTGTCCTCAAAAGAAAGACAAATTAGTGAATTTGTGCAAAATCCTTAGTGTGGATAGCTAAGGTAGTGGATGTAGACTTTGGTTGAGAAAGTCGAACCACTCTAAATCGCTGTGCAACTTCTTTCAATTTTCTGCAAAAGCTTCCACCAATTTTTTATTTGCCAATTCACCCCCCTCATGGTCGATTCCATCGATCGATTAACTCAACAGAAATGATATAAGTTAGTATATACCTATATAATATATATATATTACTAAATATGATATATTTGATTATGAGAAGATTATAAATCATGAGAATACAAGCTTATAAATAATATATATATATATATATATATATATATATATATATATATATCTATGAGAAGTCATAAGAATAAGATACAAGAAATGTGAAATAACATGAAAGTTTATAGAAATTATGAAAAAAGTGATCTATGCGATCATATGTATATGAGATACAATGTTATGTGACATAAGCTACATGATGACATCTCATGAGAAAAGATATATGTGATAAGTTATGTGATATGTGAAAGTGAACTGTGTGTTTATGTGAACAAATAAAATGATATAGAGAATAATGCCCATGTTATTGTCATAAGAGCTAAAGGTATAATTGGCATGCCAAGAGTCGAGGGTCTACGTGGTCTTCAGGACATATGTATTCTTTGGGATATGTATGAGGTCTTTTGAGACACATATTGGTCTTTGGCATATGTATATGATTCTTAAGGAATTTTCTACGTGGTCCTTAGGGATATCTTATATGGCACTACGATGCATTTCTACGCGACACTTCAGTGCAATTCTACATGGCACTCCAGTGTATTTATACGAGCTGTGGTGACAGCATTAGTGCACAACCTTTATAGACTCATATCTATAGTTCTCACATGTGTACATGGCCATTAAAAATATAATATGCGAAAATTCTATATGATGTTACATGTTTGTTTGGTGATGTGATATTATATGATGTGTATATGTATTAAAGATAAGAAGAGCATGATAATATAAAAAGGGAGAAACGATGATAACATATAAAAAGGTTATGAATGTAAATGATGATATGTGTACCTAGGTATAACTAGTACATCAAAGAATATATAATTTGGTATGCTATGTATATGTATGTATTTATGTTTTGCATGTATTATGAGTTTAATTAAATTACTATAATTCTATGAAGTGTGCATAGTAGTAATTAGAGTTGAGATTTCATATTTAAATGTTAATGCCTCATTAAGTCATAGTCTTAGCGTGTGAATGTTTCAAACGTAGGTATGAGAAGCGAGAATGGAAGTAGCGAGGAGCAAGACAGGTCAGTATTTTCCTTATGAGGATCAGATCAGAAACATATTGAACATATGTATTTGTTTATGGAGCTAGTTGCCATGTAGTTACAAGATTTTAAATTAAATATGCTCTGATCGTTTTAAAGAAACAATTTGATTGTAATTATTAATGTAAAATACTCATTTCCTTAAATGATGAAATTAAGATTTTAGTGGATTTGTAAAGAACAGAGTCTTGAAAAGTCAATGTGACACCTCAGACTTGGATCCGGGTCTGATACGGGTTGGGGGTGTTACATGCAGGGTCTATGTCTTTAACATTAATGTCAGCAGTACCCAATTGTTTTTTGAAGAATCCAATAATTTCAGGAGCCATATCATCAAAGCTTTCAAGTCTGATTCCTTGATCATTAGTAAGGACTCTAATGGTTTCTCTTTATATTTTGAAGCAATTTTAGAGTGTAAATTTTTTGAACATTTATCCCCCTCTTTGAGCCACTGAATTTTGGATTTTTTCTTAAGGAACATGTTTTCAGCTACTTCAATAGTATTAAGCTCAAACTAAATTTTCAGTTCATTGTCTGTGGGGCTGTCTCCTTTAAGAGTTAAAATTTGGGCATGTTCTAGCTCTTCTTTCTTTTGTTTCACCCTATCAGAAATGTTGCTAAAGTATTGCTTATTGAAATTCCTTAAACAAGATTTAAGCCGCTTTAGTTTGAGGAAAATAGCTTTCATAGGGTTACCTTGGACAGACTGTTGCCAAGACTGTTGAACTTCAAACAGGAAATTCGGATGAGAAGCCCAGAAGTTAAAAAACTTGAAAGGTTTTGGCCTGCTGATAGGAGATTCTTTATTAAGCCAAGAAAGAGCCATACAGTGGTCTGAAGGGCCAAAAACAAGAAATTCTACAAAAGAGTTCTGAAAAGAGTTGATCCAAGCAAAATTTATGAGAACTCTGTCAAGTTTTCGAGCAAGAAAAGAGTCTTTCTGTTTGTTGCTCCAAGTGTAAGTTGACCCAAAAAACGGATGATCATGAAGGATAAGATCATTGAGAATTTCCTGAAAGTCTTTCATATCAGTAGAAGAATAAGGACCTAGCAAATCATGGTCAGAGCTTTCAATAGAGTGAAGGAAAATGTTAAAATCTCCACCAAGGATTCAAGGGAAAGATCCACAATTAGAGTCAAGGTCTCTAAGATGCTTCCATAGGAGTATTCTTTGAAGTCCATCATTTTTCCCATAGATGGGAGAGATGATAAAAGGAGAACCATTAAAGTAACCTTTGACTGAGATACATTGATTAGAAGCTTGGCAAAAAGAGAAGTCAAGTTGTTTTTTTCGAAAGGATCCAAATTTGACCACTGGGAGAAAAATCATAATTAGAAAAGATATTCCAATCTCTAAACTTATTTTTAAATAAGTCTTCTCATTTTCAGATTTGACTCTAGTCTCCATCAAACATAGGATATCAACCTTATAAAAGTTAGCTCTAAGCAGAATTTTATTTTGTTTTTGAGGATTATTTAATCCTCTGACATTCCAAAAGTAAATAATCATTGAGAAGATGGAGAAAAACCATCCCCAATAACTCTATCAGAGTTACTTTTTGGAAGTCTCCATTATTGTCGATGCAATGGAGAACATATATATTTGGAAGTCTTTTTGAGTGGTTTGCATAGTAATTTGCAACCAGAATAGGTTTGAAGGTCTATTGTTCAAACGGTGTAAAATCCTTTGTGTATGATAAATTATGTCCGATACAATGGAGGACAAATAAATTTGGAGTGGAGCTGACCAAAGTCACTCACGAAGATTGAAAAATCTCATGTCATCCGACCGTCTTCTTTAAAATTATCTTTCAATCTTGACATCTTCCCCAAACCTTATAAAAATCACTTTAGTTGAGAAAATAAAAACTCAAATGTAATACACGGAATTTTTCTTTCTATATTATTTAAACGTTTTTACCTAAAATAGTCAAATAAATTTTTTATAGTAATTAAAAACGATATATCTAAATTTTAAAAAAAATATGTTATGATTCATATCAACAACATTTTACTATGTCATTCCTATAATTTGGTGTGTATATATATATATTCTGAGGTTATCATGAAATTCGCTGTCATAACAAATAATGAACCCTTCCAATGGAAAAATAATGATAATAATCAACCATCCAATTTTTATTTGAATGGTTATTATTAAAACATTACGTGTAAGACTCGTATTGGTCCAGCGTTGTCACTCGCGCCAATAGCTCATGGGGCGAAGACACAATCCAACACATTCCTTGAAAGTTGAAACCGGACGAAAACCCAAAAGCTTTGAGTTCCCACTAGCGCCCCACTTTATCCTTCAACGTTACAGCAAATCAAAAGGAATTATTTAAAACAAAATACGAATTTCAATCTTCGTTATACGCATAAAATTATTTTTTTATTTTTCTAGATTTCTCTCTAATGCTGGTTTAGCGATGGCGTTGACATCCTCAGGCAGTAGAAAGCAGCTCTCATTCGAGATTTTAAGCCAAAGTGGTTCTTAGAAGGAGAACACCGATCTTCGCTTTACCGATCGAGTTCGGATCCAACAGATCTCCAAAACGGCGTAGCTAAACCGTCCCGGCGTACCCGGAAGAAGAAGAAACAGAGGAAGAGGAAGGAGTTCACGTCTGATTCCGTGGTAATTCCGGAAGATCCGGTTGCGGAACAGCGCGGGAGCAGTAGCGGCGGCGCTGTGTTGGATTCCGAGAATTATGGGATCGGAGATAACGGAAACATCAACAGGATCAGTTATGTTGGCGGCGGGAGCGTCGTGGTCATGGAAGAGAGCGTTTGTCAGAATGTGTGTGGTTTTGCGGAATTGAGACAGAGGAATGTCATTGGAGGATGTGAGGAGATGGCGACGGTGGCGTCCAGGACGGACGACGGTCGTGCGGGCATGAGTAGTCAGAAGGAGCCTTTGCCGCCGGCATCGCCTCAGCCAGTGGCTAATGGGAATGTGGCTAAGAAGCTGGAGTCAGCTGAGTCGTTGGATTGGAAGAGGCTTATGTCAGAGGACCCTAATTGTGAGTTTTTATGCAAATTAAGTTCTTTTATGGATATCTTTCGATGGAAAAATTTATGGAAATCTATGTTGGTGCATGAAACATGGTAGAAGAAACTTAGTGACTAATATAAATGAAATGTCCATATATTGACTTTAATCAGTGTTTTCGAATCAATTCATGGCAACTAAGAATTCAAGTAAACTGTTATTAGAATGCATTAGCTATATCAACGATCATGGTTGATGGTAGAGCTTCACTCTTATGTTACCATTACTAGTTATTAAAATGATAAGAGTTGGTGTAGAAAAGAGATAAAAAGGGTTTTATAGAATACAAATGCATTATTTTTAAATATAATAAGTTTAATTCATTAAAGCACTTCACTCGGGTAGGGTGGTTTTAGAAAACAGGGTCTGATGTACATTAAGCCTCTTCATGTACCCTAGTAGAATCAAATCCAGAAAGTTCCAAAGCTTGATCTGAAGTAGTTCCTGATATTGAGGCTTAGTTTTGTTTGGATATGTTACAACAAACTTGTAGCAAAACTTTCCTTAAAATTTCTGCATAACTTGAAAAGGAATGCTACTCATGCATGTCCCATGTGGCTGAGATCTCTCATCTCTGCATACTGCACTGCTATATTTATGTTTATTGGCTAGAGCATACAGTAGAGGAAAGTTTTAAAGATGCCTTTACTTCTTTGTTCTCTTCTTCCTTTTAAGTTTTAACACCCTTTTATAATTTTGTTTTCCTCATTGTCTCTTTGTTCAATCGGAAACTACACTTCCAGAAGCATGTACAAGTTATGTTGGATCTAGGAAGTTCGGATTGTTCACATATAGTCTGATTACTTGGCAGAATTATCTATAGAGAAATATACTCTTGCTATTAAGAAAGGAAAAGATTCTGACCATAAGTTTACTGCTTGAGGGAATATTTAGGGAAACTGAACATTTTATCTGCATTCTCTGGTTTATTTCAGTTATATTTCTTGGAATTTGGAAATGCAAGTTTAAGATATATATATTTTTGACATGACACGTTTCAGACCTTTATTCAATGGAGAAATCACCGGCCAAATACTTTTTGGATGAAATGTGTAGTGGAAATTCATTGCGAAGGACAACAACATTTGGTAGCGAGAAAGAACGAGAGAGAGTGTATGACACCATCTTCCGCTTGCCATGGAGATGTGAAGTGGTAATATTAGCTTTCCCTTTCTACATTTTGATTGGAATAAAATAAAAAAGAGAGACACAAAAAGGAAAAGAAAAGATGGTTTTGTTGCTAATCTCTCCCATACCTCATCACTTTAGTAGTTACAAGTTTGCTTGCACTTACTTGTAATTGTTTCTTGGATTTGCATTTTGCCTCGCCTGGTAACTATGTCTACTCTATTTGTTGAAATGTCGAAATATTGTTCTACTTCTGGTTGATTGCATAATCAGTTTGGTTTATTTTCCTTTAACCTTATATTTTTATGAAACATTCTCAAAAATGAAAAATTTTATTTCAGCTTATAGATGTTGGCTTCTTTGTCTGCTTTGATTCGTTTCTGTCCTTGTTAACTATCATGCCAACAAGGATTCTGATTAAGCTTTGGAGGTTCCTGACTACAAGGTTAGCTATGTATACTTACATATTTTGATATATACATACTACGATACGTATGATTTGTAGGGAATACCTGCATTCAGATGTGCCATGCAACTGTACATCTCATTTCTCAGTCAAAATGGTTTGTATGTCATGCTTGTAGCAACTTTATGTCAATACAAATCTGCTTTTTTTCTTTAAGCTTTCCACTGGTAAGGATTCCATTAGAATTATGATTCATGCTTTCATTTGAAAACTTCAGTAAGGTCGGCATATTGCCTCTCCTTGAAGAAGACAATTTGAAAATGTTTTCACTGTTTTTTCCTTAATATAAAGATGAGAATAAGTAGTTTTTGTTCTTGTATAAAAAATGTATTCTATTTCCTAGAATTAGGAAGTTTAGAATGGAACTCTTCTTAGTGTCTGTTTACAAAACTTGTTATTTCTTTCTTTGCTTCTTTTAGTTTATCTACTTCTGTTTCTTTTGGGCCATATAATGAAGTCATCATGTTCTTCTTTTTGGCACATAGCGCAGTTTTTGCAACTTGTAATGCTTGCAAAATAACCTACCATGTTTGTGGCAGGCAGTTCAAGAGGCTTTCTGCAGCAGAGCTGTGTGATTTTGGCTGCTTTCTTATTCTGGCCTGTGGAGTCATTCTCCTGGGGCAAACAGGTAGCAGGACATATCATTGCACACATGTTTGTAATATAAAACCATTTAAATAACCATGTCATTGGTGCTTGTTAAGACTTTGAGGCATAATTACTGCTCTACCCAAGAGTAACAAGTAGTACTGATTGCCTAAGCTGTTTTCTTTCTAATTTTTGCTTTTGCCTTCCCAGATATCAGCCTAATATATCACATGATTCGTGGGCAAGGAACAATTAAACTCTACGTGGTCTACAATATGTTGGAGGTGAGAGCAAATAGCTGAACCTAAGAACAATGAATGCATTTAAGAGTACATGTCAGATGCTGAATATAGACCATGAACAATGCTCTGAACTGTCTGAGATTTTGGATTTTTGATCTTTCACTCTAGTGATGCTGGAACTTAATAGACTCAAGGTGATTACAATGTGACACCTTGGTGGTGTCTATGATTGGAGTTCAAATTGTTTTTTCAAATGTAAAGAGACACCAATTTTAGGCAACTGAGTGACAGGTTTCTACATGTTGAGAAGTAAACATTCTTTAATTTATATATTGAAATCTGAGAAATTCAAGCTCCCAGCCTTTAAATCATTGAACTTGATAATTGATTTTTGTCTAAACAACTGCTTATCAAAGCTGATGGCCTGTAATTAGAATAGTTCTATTTAACAATGTCTTTTAAAGTTGTGAGTTGGGAAATTTCTCTTCTGAGGGAGAAATACATAACTATTAAGTTTTATGTGAAGAATATCTCAAAAGAAAAGGATTAAGACCATGAATATGGAGTTGCTTAGTATGGCTGCTTATGCTTAAAATAAGTTCTTTTCATTTAGAATATGTTATTAGATATTCTTTTAGGGATATTTCTGGATTAGTGACATTTGTAACTTCATTATTTTATGCCTCTGTCGGAGAATCTATTTCTACCACAAAAAATGTTGTGTGTGATCTTTAATCATCCATGTTGATTCCACTGTACTTTGTATATTTGGCTGGTGTTCTGGCTGAATTTTGTATAACATTGTCTTTTGTGTCCATATGCAGATATTTGATAAATTATGCCAAAATTTTGGTGGAGATGTGTTCCAAACCCTGTTTAATTCTGCAGAAGGACTAGCAAATTGCTCTCAGGAAAACATGAGATTCTGGATCCGTAGATTTGTTTCTGACCAAGCATTGGCTATGGCTTTCTCAAATATCCTTATATTTAAGCAATGTTTTCCTTTCTCCTTCTCTCTTTACCCCCCTTCCTTCTGCATCTTAAATATTCCTTTTCTATTTGTTTCTTTGACTATCATTACTTCTTCATTCTTTTATTTTATTAGCTCAGGCAATTACTTTATCAACTTGCATTGTCTCTCATAATAACGCACTATTTGCTTTGCTGGTATCCAATAACTTTGCTGAGATAAAAAGCAATGTCTTTAAGCGCTTCAGCAAGGATAACATCCACAATCTTGTATACGCAGGTGAGTTGCTCATTTATACATTTCATAATATATCTACATTATTTACCCACATTTGTGTTTGTGTTGTTGCTAATTGTTGTGGTCCTTCTAATATAAATATTTTGTTATGTTTCCTCTCAGATTCAATAGAGCGATTCCACATTTCGGCATTTCTCATATCCGTGTTAGCTCAAATATCTTGGAAGCTCAGAGTCCTTGGTTTGAAAGTTTTCTTTTCGTAAGTACATAAAAAATCATGGCACTCTTTGCCTTCGGATATTTTATTATCATAAATACTTCAAAGGACTTTTGTATGGTTTGCTCATATTTTGTGTATGAACTCTGCAGAACGCCTTTGTGGTTTTCTTCTGTGAAATGTTAATTGATATCATAAAACATTCATTCCTTGCCAAGTTCAATGGTATCAAGCCCATTGAATACTCGGAATTTCTTGAAGATCTGTGCAAGCAGGTATATGCTTCTCTAATTGATGTTTTCATTTTATAATACTCCCCCAACTGTCATTCTAGGAACAAAAGTTACAATCAAATATCATTTCCCCTCGTATACTTTTTATTCTTTCTGTTTTGTTTACAGCTTTTTTTTTTAGCTTTTTTAAACTTGTTTATGTATTAACAACTTTTAAACTAACAATATGCCATTTTCAGACGTTAAATATGCAAACTGAAGATAGCAAGAAAAATCTCACTTTTGTTCCTCTTGCTCCAGCTTGTGTGGTAAGAACCTATTAATACTTTGTTCAATTGTTTTCTTTGCTCCTCCCCATTTTCTCCCTTTTCCTTCCCTTCGTTTTTGGTTTACATGGGTGGGAAAATTGCTAATGCCATGGGGAAACAGCTAAGATCATGACTTTGTTGGAAAGTATTATATGCTAGGCTCTAGAGTGCTAGAGAAAAGCTCAAAATTTACCATTTCCGGAAAATGGTTCAGTTTCTGGTTAACCGGCATCTCTATGCTGAGTTTCTTGCAAGTATTTGAAATTATTTAATTTGTTATGTTTTCTGTTTTCTCAAGGTAATTCGAGTGCTGACTCCGGTATATGCTGCTCACCTCCCGTACAGTCCCTTGCCGTGGAGGCTCTTTTGGATCCTTTTCTTGATTTTAGTGACCTATGTCATGCTTACAAGCCTAAAAGTGATGATAGGCATGGGCCTTCAAAAACATGCAACTTGGTATGTCAATAGGTGTCGTAAAAGAAATCACCATCTTCACTTCGATTGATTCAAAACAATAAAAGGTGAACATCATCAGAAAGTTCTGTTGCATCATCTTTATGGTTCCACATGGCTACGAAGGTTTCGATCAGAATTCGTGAAACAGGTAGCAGGATGCAACATAGATTTGAGATACGGCAACCAAGTCCGAAAGAGCATGTTGTCTAGTCTTGATACTGGGGATTTACATGTCCATGGATCTTCGGTTTTGCCCCCAATTTTGTAGAGAAAAATGATCAATCGTTGGCTTGAGAGAGTTGTTCCTCTTCATACAAAGGTTAAACTATTTCTATTCCTCCCTAGTCTCTACATTACTTTGATATTACATGCCCTTTTATAAAAAATTCATTTAAATCTAACAGTTATGTATTTATATCATATTTTTGGTACTATAATCATGTTTAAAAATTTTGATATTATCATAATCAAATTTTTTATATTTTATTTGTTACCTCTTTGTGATCGCTTCCCATGTCAAGTAAAGCGTGAACAATATGCTTGTCAATTTTGACAAGGCTCACTCGATGGTTATAAGTCTGTGGATTTGGAAGGATTATTGGAATCATATCTTTCAAGTGGACCTAAGAATTTACAAAGTACAAATTATTATAACAGAGACGACCATATACTATTAGCCAGGTGTTTGCAATGGCTGTGGCAGTGGATTTGACAACACTGACTTCTTGGAAGTAACTCGTGGTTCCGAGTTTTTTTCGTGCTTGTGTCTTCAACGGATTACGAGGGGACACTTAACATTCTCTACATATTGATGCCAAAGATCAACCGACGTCGGCCTTCGAGTCGATGTGAATCGGAATTTGTTAAGAATCAACTATTATTTGTTATTCTTTTTGGTATAACCATCTATATTTTAATCTATTGATCAATTAATCTAGATCGAGTATTAAACAAATTAAGGTGATCTCCCAACTTAATTTGCTCCGTTAGCAAACAGCAAAATTCAAACCTCTAACCTTAAGTAATCTAGTGTCTCATCTTACTAAACCTTGTTATTATTATTCATATTTAATCAAAGTAAAAACTTAAAAGAAAATGTTAAAATAGGATAAATTCTAAATTCATCACTCAACTTTGATTGTATTCTTATTTTTGTCACTAAACTTCAATAATTTTAAATATAATCACATAATTTTGGCATTGATATATATATATATATATATATATATATATATATATATATTTATCATTTTATCATATTCCATCATTAATTATTTAAAGATGTTGTGGTAAGTAGGCCAGTAAACGAACCGAACGCACACGAACATAAACGAACAAAATTTTTTTGTTCATGTTCGTTCATTTAAATATAAACGAACATAAATGAACGTAAACAAACACAAACGAACGAACATAAACGAACAACACAAACACAAAAAACAAACTTATTCGAGCACAACAAATGAATGTAAAAAGAAAGTAAACAACAAGAATAACAACTTAAAATTCTTTAATATAACATGCAACTTTAGAGTTAATTTGTTCGAATATGACAAAAACATACATAAATCATAAATAAACTATATTAACATAATAAAGTCTTAAAGTTAATTTGTTCAACAAAACAATCTTCTTGAAATCCAAACAACTTCAATAATCTTCGTAACATATTCAACTTGCCCTCTGTTCGAACATAAATGAACGAAAATAAATGAACATAAATGAATGAACATAAACGAACATATAATCGAACGTTCACGAACGTAAATGAACGAACGAGCCCTTTGTTTGTGTTCGTTCATTTAATTAAACAAACGCAAAATCTTGTTCATATTCGTTCATTTAATAAATAAACGAACATAAACGAGCTTCCCGCCTCACGGTTCATGAACGGTTCGCTGAACGTTCAGTTCATTTACAGGCTTAGTGGTAAGGTATCTATCCTTTTAAAATTATGAAAAAATCCCTAAATTTTCTTTTAAATATGTGAAAAATACTCTTAAGATCTTCCTTCTCAAGATTTTACTTTTGTTTTCGGATTCTTATTTTATTTTTCGGTGTTGAATCATCTTTTTTTTTCAATTTTTAATGGTGGGAAAGTGAAGAAAGAGGAGACAAACAATAGTACATAGATAATAATCATTTTCCTTTGAGTTTAAAGTTAAAGTTTTATGAGTTTTAAAGAGATTAGATGAAAAAATTCATCTAATAAAATGATAAGGAACGATGAGATGAAATCATCGATATCCGAAGTGATAGGTGAAGATGCTGAAAAATGGAAATGTCAACAATTACATAAGATAGGATGAATTGTTGGGAAGGGATTAATTGCAAAAATACGAGGATAAATGAGGCAGCTTCTACATCAACAAAAAAACAACCTATGTCAGAAAAACATACCTATAAAATAAAAAGCATACTTTTCCCTATAAAATAAAACAGTAGAAAAGATCAACAATTTAAGTCGATCCAAGAGGACAATATCTGAAGTATTGTGCAAATTTTGCACCTAAACGTAACAATTGTTGACTTGTAATAAAAGAAGAGAATATAACTTTATTGACACTCAAACATGGAGAAGAAGTAAAAAGGAAGAAGATTAAGCATCCTTTACAAAAAGATAGCCTTTGGAGGTAATTGAACAACTTTTCTGCTCACGTGATTTTGTTCTCTACCAAATGATTTTCGCGCAACTATATTGCAAGTTTATTCCACAATATCAATGTTTAACTTTCGAAAATAGAGTAAATTACACGTTTAGTATCCCAATTATCATTTTTATTATGTTTTGGTCACCAACTATTTTTTTATTTCAAAATCATGTCTAACGTTATATTTTGGCCATCCACTATTAAAAAAATAATGATAATATTAATGTGTCACCATAAGGTAATCTCATGACATCATTGAAATTTTTTTTAAAAAGTCACGCCAGCATTTCTTTAAAAATTTTAACTGCGGATGACCAAAATGTAACGCTAGATGTGATTTTGAAAAAATAATAGTTGAGTGACTAAAATGAAACAAAAATGATAATTGAGATACTAAATGTGTAATTTACCCTTGCATATAATATATATATATATATATTTGATAATATGATGTTAAAATTATAAATATAAACTAATTATAATTAAACACGTATAATTTAAGTTAAGAGCTTAATTGAATTAAAGTAAAAAAAAATAGATACGTAATTACACCAAAAAGAAATGAAATAATAAAAAATTATTAACAAGCAAGTTTAAGCTAAATTAATAATAAAAAATTGTATAAACATTACATATTAAATTTATGGCTTTAATTAATTAATTAATTAAAGTAGCAATAGGAAACATCCAATTGGGGATAAAACAATTATACAAGTGTAAGAAAAATTGCAAAAGATTCAATGAATTGTTTATAATTCATCTTGGATTTGCATTTTCAAGAACTTTGGAGCAAATATAGAAAACTTTCCTTTATTTGAATTGGAGGGCCCTTGTCTTTGTACCCTATTGCAAATAAAGGCAGCCCCTTTTTATTTCTATTATGCTCCTCCTAAAAGTCAGTCAAATGCCTTCATGTTTTCAATCTATCTTCATTCTTTCAAGGGACAAGTTTGTCATTTACTATAACTTAATTTAGGTTTTTTCTTTAAATTTTTTTTACTTTTGTCTTTATAAAAAAATTAAATAGTGAAATTTAATGATTTATTAGAATTGGAAAAGAAAATCAATTGAGATTTTTTATGATTTTTATTTATAATTATTGGTAATTGATTAATTAGATTTGATAGCATAGAGATCCATTGTAAGGATAGTTTTTTTTAATTTCTTTTACTCTATTAGTAATGTTAGAGTTTAGACTTATGAAAATATCACTCCTTGGAGAGGTAGAATACATTGATCCCGCGTTGAAACAAAAAAAAAAAAAGAGGCTTTGAAGTTTAAAAACGACGGCATTACATAGGGATGACAAACGGATACAGTTTCGTAGATTCCGTATCGCATCCGCTCTAATTGGGGCGGGAATGGGTATAATTTTAGCGGGTAGTGGGCGGGTGTGGATTTAGAAAGTAATACCCGTCGCGGGTAGTGGGCGGGTAATGGGTTTGAGTCATTACCCGCCCCGCATCCGCCCGTCTAGCTAAATATCCATTAAATTTTAGACCATTATAAATTTAGGTGTAATTTTATAGACTAATTTATAAATTGTAATATTGTATAAGATATAACATGTAATTTAACCAAATATTGTTATTGGGAATATTGTTTGTGCCACAAGAAGTATTTGATATCATTGAGTTGATTGTACCTGTCAAAACTTATTCTGGAATTGTGAATTGTGAATTAGCAAGATACCATATGTTTGGTGTAGATAAACTTATTCTGGAATTTTACCTGTCAAACTTCTTCGTTAAGTATGAACCATTATATACACTCAAAGCTGAAAAGATTTCCAGAGGGTCTCAAACATAGCACGAATGTATTTTATTGACCGCACCTGTGAACGTGATGAAGACATTAATAATTTCATCAAATTTATAACTCTAGTTGGAATGACTGTAAATATAAATTCATCTTTACATATCATTGCTTTTCATAAAAGCCAAAACCCGAAACCTCTTCCGTAAAAAAAAGTTTGTTTTCAGGCGGATCTAAACGGGTACGTCGCTAGTGGGTAGTGGGTGTGGGGATAGATTTGAGAATGTACCCGCGTGGGCGGGTGTGGATTTAAAAATTTGTACCCATCATGAGTGGTAGACGGGTGGTAGATTAAAAAATATTAAATAAGTATGGAGATGGGAAAGGGGGTACCCACACCCAACCCGCCCGTTTGCCATCCTAGCATTACACATCATATTAAAGATATCTTTTGAGAAGATATTAATGATCCTATTTCATCATAAATGGTATTAAAATAATCATTTGATTGTTTAAGTTTACACAAAACATCTCAATAAATAAGATAAACAGAATAAATAATCGTAATAATGATATATAACGACTATGCCATGAGAATATCATCTTAAAGGAATACAGTAGGGTTTTATACTTGTAATACTAGTTTATTGTTTCAAATTTTGATTTTTTTTTATCTATAATAGTAATTAGTTATTTTTCTTCTGAAAAAGGATCATATAAATTTTCAATCAATCATTTTACTCAAAAAATTATTGATAAAATTATTTTATTATCGTATATATTTATTAATATATTATTTAATCTAATGATGATAAGAAGTTAATCAATATATATATTTATCAGTAGTTTAAATTTTGATTTTTTTATCTATAATAGTAATTAGTTATTTTTTTTCCTGAAAAAGGATCATGTAAATTTTCAATCAAACAAGTAACCAATCATTTTATTCAAAACATTATTGATAAAATTATTTTATTAACGTATATATTTATTAATATATTATTTAATCTAATGATGATAAGAAGTTGATCAATATATGTATTTATCAATAGTTTAAAATTTTAAAAAAATACTAAACTAGAATGTGATAAATAATTTATCAATACATTTATACTATTTCGTTAAAATATAATTTAAAAAATTCAGTACATAATACTAAATTTATGACTTTAAAATAATACCTAATGCCTCTGAATATTCTGGAAAAATTTACTTATTTGTTTAAAAAATGGTTATAAAAATTAATAGCCGTCTGATCAAGTTTTAACTCACCGATCAGGATGATTTATTAACCTTTCCCGCCTAGGGTAGGTCTCTTCATCTCCTTAGGAAACATTTGCTGACAATTTTTTTATCCCAAATTTTCCTTTTTTATTTTTTATTTATTTGTTTATTTTAATATATTTCTCTGCACATTCCTTACATCATCACTCTTTCCACATTCTGTAGGCTTCTCCTCTCGCTCTCTTTTCTCTTTTTTTCCTTAAAAAAACAATTGTTCCTTGACTTTCTCTGCAAATTCTAACGTGCAGAGTGTATTCATTACAGTATTGAGCAGAGCAAATAAGAATTTCCATAATATCAAAATTCAAAGCAAAGAAAATGGTGAGAAATTTTGCTTCTTTTCTCCAATTTGTAAAGTGTTGAATGATGGGTACTTGCTTTTCCTTTTGGTGATTGTTGTTATCTGGATATGGTCTGTTTGTTTCCCAGGAATTTTTTTAGATAAACACAGAGAAAAAAGTACTATCCTTTTCAATCTTGTATTTACTGCTGCTTTGTTCAAATCATGAAAAAAAACTGTATTAGCTTTACTATCATGATTCCATTTCTTTTGAGAACTAATTAATCATCACAACTATAAACTTGGAAGGAATTGTAAATCTACAAACTTGAAAGTTTATAACTTTTTTTCGAACTTTTTTCGATTGGAATAATTCGGAATTTGGCTGTTGCAGGTGTATTCGCTTTACTCTCATGTGTCCATTGCTTTTGAGTACTTGTTAATCATCAAAGCTATAATCTTGGAATGAATCGTAAATCTACAAGCTTGAAAGTTCATAACTTTTTTCGAGCCTTTTTCGGTTCGAATGAATTCGGAATTTGATTGTTGCAGGTGGGTTGCGAGTTGTTCATGAAGGAGAAAACAGATTGGCTAAGTACTCTTCTTCGAACTGAGTTCTTTGGCCCTTGCTCTGATCATCAAGGCCTTCGAAAGAACGAGAAGAATGTGTTCTGCATCGATTGCAGCCTCGGGGTTTGCCGGCATTGTAAGGCTCATAGCCAACATCTTTCACTTCAGATCTGCAAATATGTCTACCAAGATGTTGCTCGCCTTCAAGAAATGCAGAAACATATTGATTGTTCCAAAATTCAGGTAATTTCCCAATGCCTCTCATTGATCTTAGTTCTTAAAATTTTCATTGTAATTGTAATGAATTCAATGCAGTTCACTTATTAGAATGCTCCATTTGTATCGAATTTTCTTGTGATTGTTATTGAAATACGCATACATGAACGAACAATTGGAATGATCATTGTTTTATATAATCATTCGACAGACATACAAAATCAATGGTGAAAAAGCTGTGCATTTGAATCCTCGGCCTCAAGCTAAAGACGCCAAGCCGTCAACGAAATCGAAAACCGGCTCCGCATGTGAAGCTTGTGGGAGATACCTTCAAGACTCTCCTAATAGATTTTGTTCCATTGCATGCAAGGTATGCGAAATTCAACCCCATTTTCAACACTTGGATTCACACATTTCCTTTAAACCTTAATCTTAACACACATTTCAGGTCTCAACTGTTGATCATGCAAAGCCTAGAAACCAAACCGGTAAACTCGAATTGTCGATACGAGAGTTCCCCGATCTTCCACGGAAGTATAATAAAAATTCACCGGAAATAAGCACAGAAGAGAAGCAATCATCCCTTTCATCAACCGATGTCTCCGAGGAGACAAAAACATCGTTGACCAAGAGTTTAAAGCCTAGGAAACGATTGAAGAAACGGAAAGGCACTCCTCATAGAGCTCCGGTCGGTTAATGATTCGAGGTTTTTGGTAGATACTCAACAAATGGTACTTGAAATTAGCCTTTAACCTCAATGAATTGAAGATTAGGCCCACATTTTGGAACTTAGTTGGGGGTTAGTTGAGAAGGCAGACCCACACTGCCATGAAAGGGTGATAATTCTGTTTTTGTACAGCATGTGAGGAAAATGGGTATTGAATTGAAGTTGACGGGCAGCAAGTAGCAATGTTTTCAAAGATCTATTGTATCTACCCTATGATTTAGTCTTCCTTTCGGTGCAATATATTGTCTTACATTCCTTTCAATATTATTTCTATCCAATAGATTAATTGATTAATTAACATCGTATCATGCAAAAAGGTAATTATGAAAGCGACTCTCAGTTTTCTCTATTCAATACGTGAGTTTGAACTTATGATCTTATCTCATTAGATCGACTTGTACTTAAATCAAATTCTTCTTGCATGATGGGAACAATGTCTTGTTTATTTTTGTGTTTTCTGGTTCAAGTGAATGTGGCAGACAAAAAGAGCTGCAGAAAGGGGAAGGGAATGGTGTGAAAATGGAGAATCCTACGAAGCAAGTAAGCAACGAGGTAAAAGGGAAAACAAAAAAGGTGGGAAAATTTGAGGGTCAGCAAGCGTGTAGCACATGGAGTGGCTAAACCCCTTTTCCCCCTATTTTTTTGCAGGGAATTGTCTGCCAACCAATACTATTAGGAGCATTAAGCATGTAGTCTAAACATGGTATGGCCATTTTATGCAGTTAAATATATATTTTTAAAATAGAAAAAGATTTATATTTGATCAATGGGATAAAGCAATTTTCGGTCTCAATTTAACAAATTTTCAATCTTGAGGTGTTTTTATGTAAATATTATTAAAAAAGGTTAATTACTAAATTAAAATTCATTACAGGTTAACTTTAAAATTGACATCCTTTTGATATTCATTATAAAAAGTATTTTCTGTTTATGTGGTAGTGAAACAATCATAGCTCATAGAGGTTGGGTCAAAATAAAAAAAAAATGTCTTCTATTTATGTGTTCGTATAAAGTCGTGTCTTTGACACGTATTATACCAGATTTTAAGACAAATTTCGTAATTATTATTATATTTTATATTTTTATTCCATTTTAGTCTAGAGTTTTCATAACGGTAATATCACTTAAACAAAAATAAGAACTACAAGAAGTATTTTTAAAAGAGAAAATCGCCTCAGTGACCAAAAAAAAGTTATAATATACGATTTTAACCAACTTTTTTTGGATTTGCCAAAATGACCAACAAAATCGCAACGCGAAATAAAAATCGCAACGCGATCCCCAGAATCGCAAATCAGTTTCCAGAATCGCAACGCGATTCTTGAAAATCGCGATGCGATAGTACAAATTCGCATTGCGATTTTCCATAATCGCAACGCGAATATGAAAATCGCAACGCGAACACATAAATCGCAACGCGTATCCGTAAATCGCAACGTGTATCCGTAAATCGCAACGCGTATGGGTAAATCGCAATGCGTATCCGTATATCGCAACGCGTATCCGTAAATCGCAACGCGTATCCGTAAACCGCAACGTGTATCCGTAAATCGCAACGCGTATCCGTAAATCGCAATGCGTATCCGTAAATCGCAACGCGTATCCGTAAATCGCAACGATAATCCGTAAATCGCAACGATAATCCGTAAATCGCAACGCGTATCCGTAAATCGCAACGATAATCCGTAAATCGCAACGAGAATCTGTAAATCGCAACGATAATCCGTAAATCGCAACGAGAATCTGTAAATCACAACACTGAAATTTTGGGTATATAACACTGAAATCATAAACTAAATCCCTAAATCGCAACTCATTCCATCTCCATCTATCACTCTCTCCGGCGACATCCGTTCCTATATCCAACGACATCCTTCCCCATCCGGCAACAGGTCTTAGTTTCGCATCTCGTTTGTTTAGTTACAACCATGAAATCATCTAATGTTGATCATGTTTGGATAGATTTGTGTTTTGGAGGGTCATGGGATAATGTTAATGGTGTTTTACAATATATGCCTTTACCCATAAATCTTCAACTAAAATTGTCTTTACAAAAGTTAACTTATGAAACTCTAATGCTACGTGTTTCAAATAAATTGAATTTAGAGCCCCTAAGTGGATTTAGGCTATCTTATCAGAGAAATGGTAAAGTTTATTTGTTAACCGACAATGAAGATGTTGAACGATTCATTGCTTACATTAGTGTTTCACAAGATGATGTTACATGTATGTTGTTGAACCTAGAAGTAGTATTGTTGGGTCAGTAGCGGGTAGTAATCAACTAAGTTTTTCTCAAAACCCACAACCTTTCTCTAATCCAAATCCCAATCAACTTTCAGCACCAAATTCCGGTTTTCGTATTGACCAGTTAGACGATGATGAGCCAACAGAAAAAATTGTGAGTACTAGTCAGTATTCGAAATTTGGTCTTGGTCAATATCCGGACTTTGATATTGGTCAATACACGGATTTTGATGATGTTTCAGAAGAAGAAACAGACCATGCGTGTAATGATATTGATATTGGTCAATACCCGAATTTTGATGATGAAACAGCCGTTGCCGAAGAATGTAATGTTGATGATAATGAGGAGGAAGTTACGACTGTGAATGAACATGTTGAACATCCATTCTGTAATTCATATAATCCTGAAGAAGAAAAAGAAGAAGAAAAAGTCCCCGAAGAAAAGAAAATGCCACGGGCGTATAACTGGAATATGCCAGAATTACTTCAGATACCGGAAGAAGAGTTGATAAAGAAAGCAGTTGATTGTTACACAAAAGTTATTCGTATCAAGAAAGATGATTGTTTTGATACAAAGGAAGACTTGAAGATAGCTTTATATACGAAATGTGTGGAAGATGGCTATCAACTAAAAGTTAACAAATCAAGCAAAGATCGTTTCGAAACAAGGTGTATGATTGACAAAAACTGTACGTGGCGTATGATTGCAAAGAGAATAAAAGATTGCAAAATGTTTCAAGTTAGGACTTTTATTGATAAACATACATGTTCAAGAACCCAAGTTTTTCCTCACCATAGACAGGCAAACAAAAAGGTGTTGGGTGGTTTTCTGGCTGAGTTAATGTTTTTGAATGGCAGGGTATATCGGGGACATGAAATTATGACTGACATGAATGCTCGGTTCAAGATTAGTATATCATATTCTCAAGCTTGGAGAGCCAAATGTTATGCCTTGGAATTGTTGAGGGGGTCGCCAGAAGCATCGTTTGCCCAACTGCCGGCTTATTGTCACAATTTAAAGCTGAAAAATCCTGGGTCGGTAACTCATATCAAAACATAGAGATGGACGCTTTGAGTTGCTGTTTATCGCCATTGGTGCTACGGTTAGTAAATCAATATAATTTTGTTGACTCATTTTTGTTAGTTACATGCATTTCACATTTAAATGATTATATTTCTTGTGTATATTATTTTGTAGATTCGTTCGTTTATTACTTGCATGCGCCCAGTTATTATAGTTGACGGAGCACATTTGAAAGGTCGATACCTTGGAGTAAACTTATTAGCAGTAGCCATGGATGCTAACAATGGATATTGCCAATAGCTTACGGGGTTGGCAATCTGAAACCTCTGATTCATGGACATGGTTTATGGGGCATCTTAGGGATTGCATAGGTCCTATTAGCAATCTGACAATCATATCCGATAGGGCAAACTCAATGACAACGCTGTTAGAAGGTGTTTCCCAGATGCTTTTCATGGACTTTGTGGTGTTCATTTGTATAGAAATCTAAAATCAAGGTCTGCTGGTATAAAAAAGCACAAATGGACATACTGGAAGGCTGTAAAAGCTTATCGGGAAGTGGATTTCAATAAGCATATAAATTGTTTAAGACGTGTTTTGCCTCAGTGTGCTCAAACACTAGAAGATGTCGGGTTTGAAAGATGGTCAAGAGTACATCAACTTGGAGCAAGATATGGTTTCATGACGTCTAATAGTGCAGAATCAATCAACGCTCTAAGTCGTCATTCCGGAAATTACCCATTACTATGTTAATGGAGTTTTTTCGAGCCTCTATTCAACAGTGGTACTACAAGAAAAGAAACCATGCAGGTATTTTTTGAATTCGTAACTTATCATATTTATATATTTTACTAAGTATTGTTATTTAAATTTACAGGAACATTGGAACATCGTGTTACACCATGGACTGAAAAAAAGATAACGAAACGTGTTGTGAAGTCAACGTCATGGAGAGTTGAACCATGTTCAAACACTTTGTTTCAAGTACTGGATAATAACTTAAATGGGCTAGTCGATCTAAATGCAAGACGTGTAGTTGTATAAATGGCAAACATCTGGTTATCCGTGTGGCCATGTTATAAAAGTTGCTTTCATTTAAACAAGAT